>NC_137435.1:21560000-22160000 GCF_964374335.1 Astatotilapia calliptera | reverse complement strand
CTGATCGAGATGGTTTGGGATGAGATGGACCACAGAGTGAAGGCAAAAGGGTCAACAAGTGCTCAGCATCTCTGGGAACTCCCTCAAAACTGTTGGAAAACCATTTCAGGTGACTACCTCATGAAGCTCATCGAGAGAATGCCAGTACTCAAAGCTGCAATCAAAGCAAAGGGTGGCGGTTTTGAAGAATCTAAAATATAAAACATGTTTTGAGTTATTTCACACTTTTTTGGTTTACTACAAAATTCAGTATTCATTCATTCATAGTTTTGATGCCTTTAGTGAGAATCTATAATGTAAATAGCCATGAGAATAAAGAAAAAACATTAAATTAGAAGGTGTGTCCAAACTTTTGACTGGTAGTGTATGTCAACCTGTCCATCATTACTACAAACAAGAAAGGGCTCAGAGCTGCCCTTGATGTAGTCCCATCCCCACTTTAAACCAATGTGTCACTTATATTGTGGCACTCACCACTATCTCTCTGTCCTCATATATGTCCTGTACCACACTCACATATTTCTTTGTCATTCTTGACATCCTCATATAGTATCACAGTTCCTCTCTTGCCACCCTGATTCATCAGTCCCACTTTAGGGTCTTTGCACGTGCTGTATTAGTAACTGAGTGATTGAAGACTGAACACAAAATTGACTTGAACTCGTATAACGGAAAAGATTGCTTTAGACAGTGATTTGAGAAATGTGTGACCACAGATTTGATTGTCAGTGTTACTAGCTTCTCAGCATTAAAGATAAGTTTGCAATTTTGTAACATACTTACTTTCATATATAACAATATCTTCATTCATGATGTAAATGCGCAACGCGATATGAGCACAGTGTGTGCCAAATGAATCAACGCAGAGTCAGTGAAAGAAACGAAACTACTTACAGAAGGGAATCCCTATTTGTGAAGTGGTTTTTGCCATGTTTACAAGTATGAGTTCCTTATCCAAGACCGAAAATGGTCAGTCTAGGATGAGTAATTTATGTCTGGCAGGGAATCTTTGTCTTAAAGAAGAAGCTAACCACATTAGATAAAACAATACTGATTCAGTTAACACAGCTTACTTACATTGTTCTTAAATTAAATTGTGTGAAAATGAAAGCACACAGCAAACGTGGAGGGGGGGGGGGGGGCAGCATACACCTAACGTCTACAATGTCCCACTTTCTTTACTAAATAAGATAAACAAACGCGTCATTATTGTTTTGAATCCTTTGCAACATTATTCTTACACAGAAGCATGCTTATTTAAGGTTTCTTACCTCAGCAACTCACACTGGCTCACAGTAGGCTACCTGACCATTTCCTAATGCTAATATAAAACCTACACTTTTTCTGCCCTCGCGGTTTCGCTCAGTTCGCTTCACGGATTGATAAGATCTTTTAGTTTGAAAATCTAAATCTGCTTTCGTAGCTTCCGGAATGTCGCCGTTGAAACAGTAGCCGAATCGCAAGTATATACTACTCTACTATTAAAGTAACAAGGCAATAAATACTATTGCATTCTAACATTTCTATGTGGTAAAACAAAGCAAAACAAACATTTAATTTAATGTGGCCGCATACGTAAATGCCGCATAAAAACTACGTAGGAATAGCTGTGTCACGTGAAACAAAATCTCGTCGTTGTTACCTGGCAACGACACTAGCATTGACGAACTCCCTTACAAACTGAGAGGGGCAATTTTGCTAAAACTTCAAACCATGGATTAAGCATTCAGAAGCTTTCGGAGTTTGGTTTCTTTTCGAGACATAACGGTATGAAACCAGATATTCTGTAGCTTGACTGTGCGCCGAAAGTGAGCCAGCGAACTGATGCACTGCACTTTAATCTACACAGGCAAGGCTAGTGTTAGCTATTAGCTGATGGTTTACTCTGCCCGTGGCCATTCCTTTGCCACAACCTGGTACTGCTGCTTTCCAGGCATAAGTCTGATTTTAAACAAAACGAAAAAAGCTAGTGGTTTGATGTGCTAACGATGTTTCAGCGCAAAAACAGCTACTAATTTAGCAGGGATGTCAGCACTGGGTCAGTTCAGCGACTCTAAATACTACCCAATAACCTCTAGCTGGACACTGAACCAGTGAATGTAAAAGGTTTCGTGGGTTTACCAACGGTAGGCTGTTCAAATAGAAATTTAGTTTGATAGTATTTGATATTAAGGCATATTTCTTGCTGGATAAAACAGCAAAAAGGCGAGATTATCCTGAATAACCATGTATATCAAAGCCGCTCGTTATGGTTACTTTTAATTATTGTTATTTTTTTATTTAGTCTCAAGATCTATGCTTGATAAGCAATACAATTGTGTTTACTCTTTAAAGACGCATTCCTTTACAATTATTTATCCCTACATTTGGATGTCTTTGCTTTCTTGCTGCCAGTATTTTAGTTCCAGCAGAAAGATGCCACATGGTTCAGATGATGTCCGCAAGAAGTTTATTCTGACCACAACTGGAAACTTCTATGGATTAAAGCCATCATCATCACTGACTGACAGCCCAGAGCTCAATAACTTCTTAGATGATGGAAATGAATTTGTCTTATCTGTCAGCAGACATGACAATGACCTTCGCTTATCAAATAAGGTAAGTTTTCTTTAAAAAAAAAAAAAGTTATTAAAAGGGTCACATTACACATCGATAGTTGTTGAACTGATGCAGTGTTTAAATCTATAACATCTTTCAATCTAATCCATATTTAAAAATGAATTATCAATAAATATATTAATGCAATTAATATTTATATCTCTAAATATCAACTTAACAAAGAAATTGATTTGGGTTTGTTTTTTTTTATACATGATTCACTTTCTCCAACTTATCTGGGTGTTCATCAAAGAGGCAGCAGAAGTAGAGATGTTAGACATCCCTCTCTAGATGGTTTGATTAGTCTGCCTGTCAGTGTCCTGCTCCACTCTCCCCTCACTTGTGAACAACATCCGATATACTTGAACTTCTCCACTTGAGGCAGAAACTAATTTCCAACCTAGGGTGGGCACCTTTTTCTGGCTCTGAACTGTGGTCTCTCACACAGAGGTGCTAATTGGAGGGGCAAATAACAAAATGTTATTTGACGTTCTGTACAGTTACCTTCCATGTGTTGACTTGACGGTTTAGTGCCTTTTTAATAAAAAACAACAACAACTCCATCCTTTGACACAGATTGAAGCTGTGGGGGAGACTAGAGAGAATGTGCTGGTGTTCTTCAAGCTGCGTCCCACAGTGATCACAGAAGATAACCTTCATCACAGCCTTCTGGTTTCATCCATGCTGGAGTCTCCCATTAACACCCTCTATCAGGCTGTCAGACAGGTTTTCGCACCTGTACTGCTAAAGGTGAGTCTGTCCCTGTGCATTGAGAGGTTCCAGATATGTTACATGAAAAATCATTATCTGTAGTTAGACTAAGAAAGAAAGTTTTTTTTTCTTTTTGTTTTTTTTAAACTTTCCTTTTGTTCTCTCAAGGATGAGCGTTGGCGTTCTGCATTTGACCCTAAACTGGCTGGCCTCCTGAGTGAGCTGGAGCTGGGTCTGGGTTCAGTAGTTCGCCAGTCTGGGACACAACCTTCTGCCAAGAAGGGTTGCACAGAGGAAGATGTCTTGGGTATGCGCACATATTGTTTGCAGAGTATATTTTAGCAGAAAGGGTGTTAATGAATGGTTATGGTAGTTTTTTAAATTGTTGGATTTTGGAGCGATGTAATCATATGCATAATGAGTGGTAAAACGTCTTGCGAGTATGTGTATATCATTTTGTATATCACTGATTACGTTATGACTTTTAGACATTGTACATCATATTTCTTACACTCTGCAGGCATCCTGACTCCCAGCGATGAGTTCCAGTACTGGGCAGATCTCTCAGAGTCTGCAGAGAAGAGTAGTTTGAGAGAAAGATCTCAACATTTCACTGAGCACTTCAAACCAATACAAAAGGTATGAATGCATGTATCAAGACTTACTCATTTAAAAAATGAATACAAATAAAAATGAATACATTTATATGATGCTAAATATAGTTTTTGTACAAAGGGGGGAAGGTAATTAAACTATGAGATGAGAACTGTATTCTGTTACTGTACTAAGCAATAATTCTATAAATAAGCTGGTAAAGCAATGTTATTTACAATATGACAAATTTAGACATTTAAAATCTTTAAAGCTTAGCACTATATAAGTGCTGTTTTCAACAGTAATTTGTTACTATTACATAGCTGTTAACACACCGAGAGGAAACTAAAAATGATCACTGATCTCTTTGTGTTGCCACCAGGAATACGATGGTCTCGATAGCCTGTCTATGTCTGATGTTATGGATCTGGTGGAACAGAGCAGGGACGCTCTGGATGACATTTGGAGGCAGACTGATTACGACCCTTACCCAGAGACACGCATGGTCCGCCTCATGGATGTCATCGGTAGGACTCTCAGACACACACAAACCAAAAAGGGGAAATGAGAGAAAATATTTGCCAATGACAGTACTTACTTACTCCTTATATTACAAAGTAATAATTGGCCATATTTTGGGAACTGAAACAAATGTCCTTTTTTGTACTTGCTACGCACTGCAATTACGTACTTTATGCTAAAAATAAAATGCTTACATGCTTTAGATTGCAGTGACGTACTATCGAGGTCTCTGGGTTTTGGATAATATGTTGCCAAATATACCTGTTATGTGCCTGTGAAATCTTTTTTAAATTGTTGGGTTTTTTTTAATATGCATATGCATGTAGCAACTGTATTCTTAATCTTCTTTTTGCATTTCTTTATATCTACCTGTACAAGGCGGGGCCCTGGGGAGATTTGTCCAGAGGAAGCTGAGTGGTCTTAAAATCTTTGAGGAACCATTTGTATTAGTGAGAGAGAACCTGAGAACGGGTTTTGCCATCTGTGAACAGTGGGTTGTAGCCTGTGAGCATTTAACTGGACAGGTATGGGAAGCTTCAGAAAATGAGAAAAAATAACAGTGCATTTGGAAAATATTCACAGGGCTTCACTTGTTCTACATTTTGTCACGTTACACATTTTTAATAAATCAGCTAAAATTTCACAGAAACCTTTTTCACTTTGTCATTATGGGGTGTTGTCTGTGAAATCTTCTGGTGAAAACTGAACTTAATCAAGTTTAAAATAATGATGTAACGTGACAAAAAATGGAACAAGTGAAGCGCTGTGAATACTCTCCAAATGTACTGTATGGTGTAAGAAATATATTTTCTTCAAGCTGGAAATAGTGTGTAAAATTTGACAGATACTGTTTCTTCATTTTGTGAATTAAAAGCCAGATGAAGATGATTTGTGTTCAGTCCCGGAAACCTGTTAAATTATTTTTGTTATTTTTTCCTCAGGTGTGGAAGAGACATGCCCCCCACCCCTGGAAGGGAAACAAACACTCCCCGGAAACCCTGCAGTGCCTCGCAAACAGATTGAATGAAGTAAACTGTGGCTCTGTTCCAGAACACTTCTTGTTTACTTTAATGAGAACAGGCAGAATTTTTGTTTTGTTTTGCTTGTTCTTGCACAACCTCTTTGTTGTTTGCTTTGAATACAGCGATTAAATGAAACTTACAGACACACTTTTAATAATCAGTTTCCTTCTTGCTACTTTTTTAGACGTCACATTTAGGTGGAATTTTCCCTCGCATGTTTTCTACTGAAGAACAGAACACAAAAAAGTGTAATATAAGACCAGTAAAAGAGATTGGCCCTTAAAATAAATAGATAAATAGAAAAAAATTGTTTTGGAGCTCTTGTTAAAATACATTCAGGCCTAAGTTTTGTCATTTCATAAGTTGTCAGTCTCTTATAAAGAAGACCTGTTATTAAATAGAGTATTTGATTATTTTTGTTTTTAATTTCAGAAAGGTTTTATTAATTGAAACACATGTAGCCACTATTTCCTCTTCTTTTTTTCTGACAACTATATTTTATCTGCCCTGTTTTCCATGGATGGAACATGGATGTTTGTTACTCTACACTAAGAAGTCACAAGTCATATTGTTGACTCTTGTGAGAATGGATATTGGACACTGATGTGCACACTGTACACTTTTCTGTTTATGTTTTCCAGGTTGTGACTCTACGTGTGGTTCATGAGAAGCTGCTGTGTTTGCTACCAGGAGCGAAGCAACAGGCTCTGACTGTAGAGCGTGTTTTCGAACCATTCTCTGGGCTCAACCCTCTGCATTACAACCCTTATACAGAGGTTCGATATAAAGAACTTCACGTGTCTGTGTATCTTGTTTCTGTCATCTATATGCAACTGTTGTGGATTGTGGTAGACCGAGTGGTAGCAGTTCAAGTGAATCATTGGTATTTATCACTTCTGAAGAATCACAGTTTAAACCACATTTACCACTGAATAGGCTCTGTGTGGCAGAGACGTGCTACCAGATGGCTGGGAAAGTACAGCTGAACTGGTGATAGAAACCAAATTCCAGGAAGATATTTAGTGTGTTCAGAACCAAAGAAGGAAGATAAAGACACTAGGTGGTGGAATGAGGAAGCACAGGAAAGTATTCAAAGAAAGAGGTTGTCCAACAAAAGTCAAGTCAAGTGGCTTTATTGTCATTCCAGCCATGTGCAGTGGTACAATACACAGTGAAACGAGACAACGTTCCTCCAAGACCCTGGTGCTACATATGACATATAACAGACAATCAACAGAGGATTACATAAAGTGCAATGGGCATAAATTGAAAAAACAAAACAAAAAAACAAACAAAGACAGTCCAACACCCAACAGAACAGGATGATACAGACACAAAACAGTGCAGACACAACAGTGCAATAGAAATGTGCAAAAGATTAAGTATTGTGCAAAAAGTCACTTGGTTCATGAAGGTGTGCGTGTGTGTATGAGATTCTGCAGATAAGTGATTGGTAGTGATGTGTATGAAGGTATGTGTGTGTGTGTGTGTCAGTCCAGTCACTGAGTGTTCAGGAGTCTGACGACCTGGCGGAAGAAACGGTTTCGCAGTCTGGCAGTGAGGGCCTGAATGCTACGGTACCTGTTGCCAAAAGGCAGCAGGGTGAAAAGTGTATGTGACGGGTGTGTGGGGTCCTCCACAATGCCGGTGGCGTTGCAGATGCAGCGGTTACGATAAGTGTCTGTGATGGAGGGAAGAGAGGCTCCAATGATCTTTTCAGCTGTTCTCACTATCCGTTGTAGGGTAGTGCGATCCAATTTTGTGCAGTTATCATACTAGACAGTGATGCAGCTGCTCAGGACGCTCTCAATAGTCCCTCTGTAGAAGGTGGTGAGAATGGATGGTGGGAGATGGGCTTTTCTCAGCTTCCACAGGAAGTAGAGATCCTAGAAAAATTGGGATTGTCAAGAAGAAGAAGAATAGTAGACAGGTAAATGAAAAAGCTTATAGTGAATTGTATGTAAGGCTGGGTGCTAAGGAAGATTAGATTGGCTTGAAAGGATGTGCAGCAGGTTAGGATGGTTAAAGATGGAGCTGTGAATGTATTTAAAAGTGACAGGAGTGTGTTAAGAAGATGAAAAGAGTACTTTGAGAAGCTGATCAATGAAGGAAATTACAGTGACAGGAATAGATAGAGAAGGAATGATCATCATCAGTGATCATGAAGTGCAGAGGATTAATAATAGCAATCAGTGCTTACTCTGATTTTTTTGTGCTTTTATAGCCTCTTTGGAGAGCAGCAGTGGCTCAGTTTGAGCGTCTAATGGCTCCATCAGAGCAGGAGGTTGCTGGCAGACTGAAGAGCTATATAGCTGATGTACAGGACAACCCACAACAGGTAGTGAAACATCACACTTCAGCTCAGATTGTGAAATATTGTGTGGGTGTGTGCTGATGAGTTAACTTACTGGATTTGCCTGAGTGTGTATTTATTTCCCAGCTATTACAGGTATTTCTGAAACATAAGGAGCTTATAAGACGTCCCACCATCCGCAAAGAACTGCAGTCAGAGAGAGAGACCCTACTGGCGAGATTACTAGACGACAACAAGGGTACATAGTACACACACACACATACATACATACATACATACATATTTTTCTCAGTTTTTGACTTTACAGTGATTTGTCTAAACACTGGAGGATAATACAAACACCTTGAATAAATCCTGTTTATGCATGCTGTATATTTATGTGACAGTGAATGCTGAATTAATGTTGTTTTAACAATGTTATTGTCCATAACAGCTGATTTTATTGTGTAAGGCTGGGAGAAAGAAATTTAGAAAGGATTTTGTTTGAATAGAGCAATAAAATTCTATAGATGTTAGAGTGAATGTCCTGAGAGCAGTATGGTGAGTGTCTAGGAATGCTGGTATTAGTTCAGTGTTATATGTTAAATAATATGTCTAATATGTCTTCTCTCTTTTGGGAAACTAGGTGGTAATACATTGTCACTTCTGATTTCTGACCCCCCCTCTTCTTCTCTTTTGGTTTTCTCAGGTCTGAAAACTGACTTTGAGACACGCTGCCATGGAAGTCCTGGTGACAAGTCTGGCCCTCTTATTGGCCGAAACCTCCCTGAGGTGGTCAACAAAATAGTTTGGGTGCGGCAGCTCCTACACAAGGTGACTGGTTCATTTACAGCTGCCAGAATGGCGATGTAGAGTATGGCACCAACATGTGAGCACACCTCTCCTAACCCTACCTTACTGGCCAAATAGCACCAAACCCAGGCTTCTCCACAGCAACCCAGACTGTCAGTGGCAGCTCATAGATTTACCTGACATTAAAAAAAACTCTCAGTCAACTTTATTGTTATGACACGACATTAATGTCAAAAATTATTGCTACTGGAACTTTTATGGCCCTACACTGTAAATGCCAACAAAATGTAAGATTTACATGAGGTACTGTGTTTAAGCTGGTGATGTACCACTTACTTTTGCTTTAATGATGAACAATTTCTTGTTCATTTACTTTTCTGCATTCATAGTTCAATCAAAATTTTCAACCTCGCTGGATGAAATGCTGCCTCCACTGTTTTTTTACAGATTACTGTAGACACTTACTGCTATATCTACCTCCTGGCCTCCTCCTTACATACTGATGACAATGAAAAGCAATGTGAAGCAGCATTTTCAAATTTGGATTAATTGCTCCATAAGACCTGCCACTGATTTTCAGTCTAATTTTGTGTAATGAGGCATATTTCGGCTGTTTCTTCCTGTTCCCCTTTTGACAGCCACCCTTTCACTGAAACCGTTTCTGATGAGCCTTCAGAAGTCATTTGGGTCATTTGATAGTCCAGATGCATATCTCAGTTCCTGTGTCAGCTCTTTGCTGGATTTTTTCGTATTTGTTAAAGACAAGGCTTTCAGATACTGTTGATGTGCTGTAGATAATTTTAGGCCTCAACTTCTTGAATTTCCTAAAATATTCAAGTCCTCAAATTGCCCAGTTTCCTCAAAATGCCCAAAGATAGCAAATAAAGTTTTCTCCCATATGTAGACACAATGCTGGCTTATATATTTAGTTAGGTGCCTTTTTTTATGCTGGAATAAGTCATAGGTCAGTGTTAGGAGCTTAAAAACATAAAAAAAACCTTTGAAAATGGTCAGGTACAAGGAGTGGACTGAAAATGAGTGAAAAAGCAGCTAATCTTTAAAGAAAAACTTTGGAAAAACTTCAGAAAGTCTGAAGAACAATTGCTCAAGACCACTTTAAAACATTTTGAGACAGTCTCATTCTTGAAAGCAAGATATAAATAAATGTAGAGTGCTCAAGACTTTTGTACAGTGCTATAAAACAACTGTTACATTTGCAGTTTTTTTTTGTTTCTAATATGTCAAATACAAAATAATTTCTGTGACAGTCAAAAGAAAATGTATTTTATTTTCATGTCTTTCATTCTTACAATAGGTGGAAGACTCTGTCCGCCTAGCTGAGGCTCTGCTTTCAGATCTCTCTGGGTTCAAAGGGTTCCTGCATTTCTGTGATGACCTGCTGGAGATTCTGAGGGCCTATGAACAAGAGCAGTTTGAGGACTGGTCAAGAGATATACTTTCTGAGCTGACTGACCCAAAGTCAGGGATCAGGTCTGTAATATTTTGACCTTAGGTTACAAAATCCTAGAAATGAAAGTGTAAAGAAGAACTTCAGTTGAAGCATCACAGAAGAGTATGTTGGTCATTAATATACAAGTTTGAAAGAGGCATGCAATTCTACAATGTTATTAAATCCTTTTGCAATTGTATGCTGTTTTTTTGTATTTTTTATTTAATCATTTAAAATACCCAGAGTGGAACGAATATTGGCTTGAATGGATGTTATATTTTGCACTTCTCTATTCTCACACCCTGTATAGTCTTCAGGCCAGTAACCGTGTGATGGAGCTGGACCATGATGATGGCAGACTCAAGATTCAGTACTCAGACAGACTAGTCAGTCTGCTCAGGGAGGTCAGGCAGCTCTCTGCCCTGGGCTTTTCCATCCCAGCCAAAATACAACTGGCTGCTAATACTGCAGATAAATTCTACAGACAAGCCATTGTCCTAAAACAGGTGAGAGCGGAAGCTAAGACATGCAATATTTTTTCTTTCCTAATTTATTTATATACATTCAGTTGCCACTTCAGTTGTTACGTGCAGGAAGTCCTGAGTTACATCCTGGGTTTGCCCATTGCCCAAAAAAGGTGCTCTGTTGGATTGAGATCTGGTAATCGTGGAGGCCATTTGAGTACAGTTTATAAAGTGCCTAATCACAACAGCAGTTGCCTCAAGGCACTTTATGTTGTAAGGTAAAAACCCCCCACAACAATCAGGTCAGGTGACCCCAAATGAGCAAGCACTTTGGTGACAGTGGGAAGGAAGAATTCCCTTTTAATAGGAAAAAACCTCCGGCAGAACCGGCTATGGCATTTAAATGATGATCAGTATTTAATATGGAGCCTAAGTGTGGCAAGAACATATCCTTCAGACCATCACACCACTACACCAGCACCACGGGCCTGAACCACTGATATAAAGCAGGATAGAGCCATGTTTTCATGTTGTTTACACCAAATACTGACTCTGTCATCTGGATGTTGCAGCAGAAATTGAGATTCATCAGACCAGGGAATGCTTTTTCTAATCTTCTATTGTCCAGTCTTGTTGAACCCATGAGAATTTTAGTTTCAGTTTCCTGCTACTACCTGACAGGAATGGCATGCAGAATGCTCTTCTGTTAGTAAAGCCCAATATAGCAATAAGGTTTGGTGTGATTTGTGTTCAGAGATACTCTTCTGCATACCTTGGTGGTAACAAATAGTTATTTGAGTTCCTGTTGCCTTCCTGAATTAGTCTGACAAGGTCTTTTTAGTTTGCTTGCTGGTGTTTTCTCTCTTTTAGACCAGTCTCTGTAAACCCTAGAGATGGTTGTGAAGGAAAATCCCAGCAGATCAGCAGTTTCTGAAACGCTCAGATTCAGACTTAGACTAAATTCATTGAGTTGGTGCCATGTGATTGGCTGATTAGATATTTTTGTTAAAGAGCAGTTGAGCATGTATTCCTAACATAGTAGCCAGGGTATATCTGTGTATATCTTTATGAATATCTATTGCTTTTTTTATGCTCGTACTGTTACATATTACCGTTTTCATAGGTTGCTCATTTCTACAACACCATTGACCAGCAGATGATTCCCTCTCAGAGACCTATGATGTTAAATCTTGCCCTGGCCTTTGAGCATGTCATTAAGGTACAGCACACATTTGAAAGTATTGTTTTATAATACTAATTGTACTCATTCTCTTTTCTATGTGTAATGTTATAAGAGTCAAAGTTGATGAGTTGCCAGTACCTTATATATATATATATATATATATATATATATATATATATATATATATATATATATATATGTGTGTGTATATATATATATATATGTGTGTGTATATATATATATATATATATATATATATATATATATATGTGTATATATATATATATATATATATATATATATATATATATTATATATGGTGAACTTTGTTCACCTTGAAAATTTGCCTGCCATCAATTTTGTGTCTTGACGTGGAGATAATCGGTCTGCTTGTCTTTGTAAGAATCCTCGTTCTCAGTCAAAGACAACAGGAAGTAAGCTGCAGATCACCTGGGACAACCCCAAAGAGTTAGAAGTCTACATTGGCAAGCTGCAGGCTGCTGCTGAAAAACTCTCCACCGAAAACAGGAAGTTACGAAAATGGCACACTGACTTCATTGAGAAGGTGCTAGCAGAGACACAGTATTTAAATTTTTGGCCTTTAGTACAGTTCTTTGCAACAACACTTCCCCACTCAAATTGGAATAAGCAGCAAAAGTCTTACTATTCTCTTTGTTCTTCTCCATATCTGTGGGTACATTTTTTAGGTCGTGACACTGATGAATGTTGACCTACTGAGACATCAGCAGCGATGGAAGGATGGTCTTCAGGAGCTTCGTGCTGGTTTTGCCACTCTGGAGGCTCAGGTATTGACTGGAGATGTCTTGGATGGAATGTGTCGCAGATGTTTTGCCTAATAGGATTTTTATTTTGTGCATAAAATATTTTTTTACAAATAGTTGCGTTGATTTGGCTATAATAGTAAATAAAAAAAATTAAAATACGGAAGTAAATATGTCTCCATGTTTTCAGCATGAAAACATTCTTATTTCAGGATAAATCATTCTGGATAAATAGTTAAAATATTTTTTGTATAGGAAATAAAAAGTGTGTGTGTGTGCGTTTGTGTCTGTAGGGCTTCAGGTCTGATGACATGCGGGCATGGCGTCAGCACTGGAACCATCAGCTGTACAAAGCTCTTGAACACCAGTATCAGACTGGGCTGGAAGCACTGAACAAGAACTTGCCAGAAATACACATTGATCTCACTTTCAAGTCAGTGCCCAAAATTTCACTTGTCCAGGTTTTGCTTTCTCTCTCTGCCCTCTAACTCTTGTCATCTTTTTTCCCTTCTCTGCATTTTCTCTGCATCTGCATTTTCAACTTCTCTTGTCAATAACAGCAACTACTGACTTTTCCCCACACCTCTCACTTCTCACCCTTGGTCATATCAACAGTTTTCTCTAACTCTCTATCACTTCCTCTTTCTTCTAAAAGGGTATCATCGATTAATGTGGATTTAAGAGTAAACCGTGGAATCGTTTTAATCCTGTTCTTGTTAACAGGCAGGGCCGCTTACAGTTCTCGCCACCATTTGAGGAGGTGCGTGCACGCTATTTTAGAGAAATGAAGCGTTTCATCTCGATCCCAAACCAGTTCCGAGGGGTCAGCACCCAGGGGGAGGAGCTCATCTTCAACATCATGATTGACAGGAATGCGTCTGGGTTCCTCACAATTTTCAGCAAGGCTGAGGACCTCTTTAGTCGCCTGGAAGCTATACAACACAAGTTCAAGGTGTTTTGACTTTTATAATTACTCTGAGAGTGATTTGTTATTAACTTTCCTTTAAGAGAGCCTCTGTATAGTGTTTTATGTACAAAAAAGAAAATTTGCATGTTGTGTAACTCTTTGACACCTGGACCGGATTTGAGGCTGGTCAAATTCGGACTCGAGATTTAATAACTTCCGATCAGTTATTTGGCTCAGCACTTAAATCTTTAGTATTATCATCATCATGGTTCTGACTTGATTTTAGTTTCTTTCAGTAGCGTACCATTTTATATATGTACGTATATTTAAAATAATGAAACACTTGTCACAAGTTTCTCACTGAAGCACTGCACTGAGGAATAACTGTATTGCTGTCTTTGAAAGAATGAAACCTGGATCAGTCATTGTTCTCTTTTTTTTTTTTTTTGTACTGAAGCGCTGTTGTTTCACTGCTGTGTTCCCCTGCATACTACCATGACAGAACAGTTTATTGTCTTTTCCCTTTAGTCTGCGATCATGCATGTATAAATTGCAGGGGGAAGCCCTCCGCCCGCACCAGACTTCTCTTTTATCTCATCTTCTCTTTACTTCTCTTTTTATTTAGTCATCTATGTCTTGATGGATGATATCGTTACTGTCACCTTTAACATAGACACCTTTAAAAATAGGAAATATGCACTGCACCCCGCCTCACTGTGATCCTGTGTGCGTGTGTGTGTGTGCGTGAGTGCAGGAGTGGGTGGTGTTGGGACAGACTGATTTAGAGAAGTTGATCGAGAAGCATTTGAGTTCTGTGCAGGACTGGGAAAGAAATTTCAAAGCCCTGAAAGCCAAGGGAAAAGAGTCAGAACGTTTACCCAGGTACACATCACGTATTAACTAATGTAATTAAACCTGGTGAAATGAAAATGATATTTATGCTTACACATAGGGACAGTAAACATTGCAAAAAGTGTATAGACTGTATTGTTATATACTGTTTATATAACTAGGTCATTCACAGATTGTTTTGATATCTTAAGTGATTTTGTTTGTTACAAGTTAATTGTTAATCGAGTCCTCTGAAGTGTTTTTCTCTGTAACAGCTTGGGAAGGTTTGTTTAATCATACCAGCAAAGATCACACATCAAATTCATAACTTTTAGAAAATGATGCACTCCAGAAAAGCCCAAGGCATTATGTTCTGTTCTCTACTAAGAATTTGTCTCACTGTCTGAGTCAGTGACCTGCTTTATCCATTTATAGTTTTACTTATTATATTTCTTTATTGGGTACAGTTTGTGCAGTTAAAAGTGACCTTACACCACAAATGTAACACTTAACAACTGCATTTCTGTCACTGGCCTCCGTTCTTTGTCAGTCAGGAGAAAGTGGACTGTATCACCGTCAACTGTGAGCCTGTAAAAGCCGCCATAGATGACCTGATTCAGAGGCTGTTTGACATGCTGCTCCTCTCACTTAGGAAATCTATACAAGGTAAACACAGACACCTTGATTTTCCTTGTTTTTTCCAGTATGTAATGTTTGTGGCAGAACGAAAACACTCTAGCCAAGCCCCCACTTTGTTTCTCTCTTTGCATCAATAAATGCTTTTATATAAAAGACATTAAGTGTATCTCACCAATGAAAAAACATTGTTTTATTTCTCTTTCTCAATTTTGTGTCTGTGTTTTGAAAATTTGTTTTCCATTTCTTCAGCTCTAAGATATCCCCTTTGCTCTCACTTTCCCTTTCCTTTTCTGTTTTCCTTTTTTGAAAGTATATTCTCTTCCTTCTTGCTTGCAGGCCACACACAAGCAATAGAAACTTTTGTGACAGAATCAATGGACGCCTTGTCCACTCGACCAGAGAGTATGGAGGAAATTGGTGCGGCTAGTGCCAAATATAACCAGATACTTGCCCGCAAACCTGAAGTAAGACACAAGCACTCCTAAACCCAGCTCGTTAGGGTTTTTTGTAAATTTCTTCCTTCCTTGTTTGTGGGTAATTTTAGAATTCAAGGTTAACTTTCATACACCTAGTAAAACATTTTGCTCCCTGTCAAAGAAATAAAAGCTTTGTCTTCCTTAATGCATTTTACAGTATGTCTCGTCATATTTCTGATTGATTTATAGCATTGGTCCTATAAGTCCACAAGGAACCGTCTAAAATTTAACCATGTCATTTGAAACAAACTGTGCTTCATGTCTATACACAGATTCTACCTCAGTTCCAATTTGCTGAGGAGAAGAACCGCTTGCTACGTGCGGTGGCTGGAGCTGGGCTGGACTCTCTCTCTTCACTCAGGGCCAAGTGGGACAAGCTGGAGCTTGTCATGGAGAGCCACCAGCTAATGGTCAAAGACCAGGTGACATATACTCATACAGACACACTTAGATCAGGTTATTGCTCCAACTGGTTTTTCAGATCCTATTTTCCTCAGAATGACTCCTTCTTTTTCATGCATGGTACTCTCTTAGGTGGAGGTGATGCGAAGTTATGCGGCCAGTCGTATCGATGTTTACAGGGCAGATCTGGAGCGGTTTAAGGCACGCTGGGACCAGCTAAAACCTAAAGATGAGATGCTTGAGACTGGTGATCATGCTGCCCTGCTTGTATGTCTTCAGACAATCAGGGACAAACAGCAAGAGTTTGAGGAGCTAGAGCTTGTGCGCACTAAGCTGCTGTACGTTTATTTTCATTCAGGTTTATTCACTAAGAGATTTAGAATGTTTAAAGTATTTGGGATTTTTATTTCCTTTATCGTGTGCCACATGAAAAACTTGTACAAGATCATTTTCAGTTATGACTCTGGTGTGAAGAGATCGCATTTAGTTCAATTACGGCCAAAAGTCTGACTCTCCTGTGCTCTCCTCAGTGAAGACTGTGCCTATTTCAATCTGGAGACTCCGTCTTTCTCTGTGGCCGAAGAGACAAAAAGAGACATGGAGGAATGCAGCCAAATGTGGGGTCTGTATGAGGAGTGGCACCAAGGGTTCTCAGAGAAGGCCCAGGAAGACTGGATATCATTCAGGTAGAGGGGGGTCATGTTTAGGGCTCATATCTAAACTTTTACGTAGAGTACTGATTATGTTTTTAATCAGTACTATGTGTTTAGTCATGTAATTGTGTGTGTTTTTTCTTTTAATTTACAGGAGTAAAACATATGTATTTGAGGAGTTTTTGTTTACTTGGCAAGAAAGACTAAGAAAACTAGAGCAACCCACTGTGATGTCTGTTAAACTACAAGGGGAAGTCGACAAATACAAGGTATATACTAGTACAGTTCAAGTAATAATATGTCGCTGCCTTCTTTTCGTATTCAATTCAAGTCTTCTTATCTGAAATATGTGTGTATGCTTTGGCTGAGTCAGATATCCAGAAAACTTATTCTGGTTCTTGTTGGCGTTTACTCAGAAAATGTCACAGCAATTAGCTGCTACATTTTCATATACAGTTTGTTTAAGTGGAAACATGACTTAAAAATGTACACAGTTCCATCCTTTCTCCTCGTTTCTCCTTTTTGAGGCAGGGTACACCCTGGACAGGTCGCCAGTCTGTTGCAGGACTAACACATAGACACAGACAACCATTCCCACTCACATTCACACCTATGGGCAGTTTAGAGTTTCCATTTAACCTATCCCCACTAACTGCATGTCTTTGGACTGTGGGAGAAAGCCAGAATACCCGGAGAGAACCCACGCAAATGAGGGGTGAACATGCAAACTCCACACAGAAAGCCCCAGCCTGATGGTGGAATTGAAATCAGGGAACAGTAAGTGCTGCCCTGTCGTACCACCATGCCACCCCCGAGCGGGAATCCCAGCAAAGGTGGGATGTTCCCTCGGGGGCTGTGACGTCTCATTTGAATCTACACGGCTGTGAGGGAAATCTTTAATCTGACTTTATAAGTGATCTAATTACAAATCTTGTTTTGTTTTCTTGTTTTTTGTTTTTGTTTCCTTTTCTTTTTCGTCTCAATATCTAGAACATGATTCCAGTGCTGAAGTATGTACGTGGGGACCACCTGTCTCAGGACCACTGGTTGGACATGTTCCGTTTACTAGGCCTCCCAAGAGGGATGACTTTAGAGAGACTTACCTTTAGTGATCTTCTTGCTGTGGCAAATACCATCATAGAGAAAGCAATGGAGCTCAAGGTCTGTACAAACACACTTTTGAAATTGTATATAAATGTCTTTTTTAGCGCCCTAATCTTTAGGGAATCAGAACTCAGTAATTTTCAGTAATGGCATGATAAAGATCGTAACTGATATCTATAAAGCTGCTTTGGCCTGCATTTGTATATTTGGATTGGCCCGAGTTTCGCCTTAATCATGTGTCGTGCAACATGTAGTATACATGGGGTAACGAGAAGCGATTAACACCTCACGACCAGCTCCCGATCAAGAAAATCGCAAGAAAATCAAACCTGTTTGAAATCCTGAGGGTATTAAAGCAACCTCTCACACGGTGCACGCACAAACACAGAAATGGAAGTGAAAAAGTCAGTACATCACGACTCGAAGCTGAGAAATGTTAGTCTTCCAGGTTTTTTAGAAAAAGTTGGCATGTTGGCAGATTTCAGTGATGTGTTGGAAATGTAATGAGGCAAACGGGCGGTCCAGACGCAAAACCCAATATGACTGATGCAGAGGCGTGTGTTTTTTGTGTGTGCATGTGGTGCACATTGATATAGGATCTGAACAGTCGTGCTCAGGCGGAGGTGACGATCAGAGAAGCTCTGAGGGAGCTGGATTTGTGGGGAGCTGCAGCTACCTTCACCCTCACTGAGTACACAGACAGCAGTGGGCGCACTCTCACCCTCATCAAGGACTGGAAGGATATTGTCAACCAGGTAGATGTGGAGCACACATAAAAAAAAGACATCAAGTCAGCTGTTGTGTACAAATATAAAATGCAGATTTGGTTCACAATGCCACACTGAATCTCTGAAGTTTGACTAGGAAAGTAAATTGAGTTTTTTTTTAATTGGTTAGAGTTGACCATAAATCATTTTATGAAAAATAGTCACATCTCCTGGATGGACCTTGCACCCCTCCCTGGTTGTCTGGTTCTCTTTTATGGCCCTCAAAAATCATGTTGTATATGGTGACCCAGAATTGAAAGCAGGTTGTCTGCTATTCAGAAGGTCCATGTTTCGATCCTCAGTTCCTGCAACGCTAAATTTAAGTGCCTTTAGGCAAGATCCTGAATCATCAGTACCATTTGATGCCTCCATCTAAGTTTGCAGGTGTTACATTAAAAATGCGAGTGTAAAAAGGTACTGTATAAATTGTAGTTCATTTATTGTGAACTAAACTAGGAGAAGGTTGAACACAGAGATCTAATGTAGTTAGATCAGGTGCAGTTAGCCTATAAGAAATTGCTGGGCAGCACAGTGCTTGAGATAGTTCAGAGAAATAAGCTAGAAATTAGCTACTTACTTATAGTAAAAAGAATACAAATCGAGATTAAAACCCCTGAAATGTATCCACTTGTTGAAATTCACTAAAGAAGCACTTGTTTGCTAAGATGGAAATGATGGCCAAATAGGAAACTTTAGACATTTTGAACATTCAAGTGGCTAATGAGATTTTTCTGTTTAATGACTCCAGAGGGACAAACAGGCAAATCTTGGCACTTGCATCCCTTTTTGAGAAACAGCTTCAGTTATCTGCTGCGCTCATTCATCCTCATCTTGCTTTACATTTGTCCTGCTGTAGTTAATCTTTTGCCTGTCTAGATTGGATTGTTTTAGATGTTCTATATTGTTGACTATTGAATCTGCGATGGCCTCTAGATATAATTGAGCTTCATTATATCCTTGGATAGGGTGGGCGTGAGTGAGGGCGACTTTTACGAACTATGCACCTCAGCACTTGGCACTCTGACACTTTGTGGCTGAGTTTCAGTGGTTTCTGGAAACTTCCACTTTGTAGTAATGCCACTTATTGTGAAATATTTACAAGGGTAGAAATTTCACAAGCTGACTTGTTGCATCAGTGCCACACTTGAATCCAATGAACTCTTTAGAACAGGGGTCTCAAACCAAAATGGGCTGTGGGCCACTGCTGGCACTGTCATCTCATTGGAGGTCCACTTTAGTGTTCAAGTAATACAAAAACAAACAAACAAACAAACACAAAAACACCCACAAATATTTCCAGAAATATAGTGTTTTGCTAGTTTTCTTTAAATGTCAAATATTGTATAACAAGACAAATCTGCAAATGTGAACGTAATTTTTTTTCCTCACTCTTAACTGAGGCCTTTCAACTGCTACTACTTTGAACTATCAAATAAACAAATTGTTACTGTCTTTCTGATCAAACGCGTGGCAGCACTTCTACTCTAATTTTGTTTGTATTTAACAAAATAAAAATGCAGACGTAAGTGTACACATTAGTTTTTGACTTCTAGTGAAAATTGTTTTCTTTACAAATAACTCTCTCACTGAACCAACACAGCCAATCCCTCAACATGTTTGTACTCTCTGCTCATATTGTTTTCATATTAAATCATTTTTTGCTTTTTAAAGAACTTATTTCAACATTGCATTCAGCAACAAACAAATCATGCCTACAAAAAAAGTTCAATATGTAATTGCATTACATTTCTTCACGTCAAGTAGGAGTGACGTGGGCCACAAGTGGCCCCCGGGCCGAAATTTTGAGACCCCTGCTTTAGAATGACCCATACATAAGGTTTGTAGAGGCTTACCAAGATAGAACCCATTGTGTCTGATTGTGAAACAGTGTTATTGTTTTTAAAAAATTTTTTTTTATATAATTAGTACTTGCTTCTTTAAATGTTGCTGTCCATATTTACATGCAAATGTTGTTTCAGTACATCAGTGAAATGTTATGTCAGGCAGTTCAAATAAAAGAGCATACTTGACTCAATTGTTAGGGAGACATAGTTGACACTAAATGCCTAAATGACATCTTATGTATTAGGTATTACGTTTTCACCATTTCTCTGTCTATCTAGGTGGGAGATAATCGCTGTCTGCTGCAGTCGCTAAAAGATTCCCCTTATTACCGCAGCTTCCAGGACAAGGTCAGGTCAAGGTCTTTAAATCTATGAATAAACTTTAAGTGCTTAATTTTTTTTATGTATGGAAAAAGTACTTTTCACATACCTTTCTCAGCTTGTATTGGTACATGCAGTTTTTAAAAAACAAATTTGGTTCATTTATATATTAACATTTAATCCCTGATGAAGAAACTGTGACAAAGGTTTGAGTATTTACTCCACGTATATCCAGGTCAGTCTGTGGGAAGTTCGTCTGTCCGACTTGGATGAGTATCTGCTCAGTCTGAATGCCATCCAGAGGCGCTGGGTTTATTTGGAGCCCATTTTTGGACGAGGAGCATTGCCCCGAGAGGAAGCTCGCTTCAAACGAGTTGATGAAGACTTCAGGTACAGTGTGTGCAGCTCTGTGTAATAACACAAATGAAGCGTTTGCCCATTTAGGCACAATGGTGGCTAACACTGATACTTCACAGCAAGAACGTTCCTGATTTGGACCTTTCCTTCTGGTGTTTGAATGTGCGCACTCACTACGAGTGCATGAGTTTTCTTTGGGTAGTCTAGCTTCCTCTGACAGTTGAAAGACCTCCATGTTTGCAATGTATAGAATAAAACACTATTTGACTGTGTGGTTAAATGTGGCTTGTAGTCTGACGCACTTTGAGTGTTCAGTAAGATTAGAAAACCACTATATACTACATGTGATAATATACCATAAACTACATGTGGCTTCTCTTTTGCTGACAAATAGAAACTGGCATAACTGAACATCTTCTCGCTCCGTGTCTTAGGTCTATAATGTCAGACATCCAGAGAGACAACAGAGTTGTTTCTCTGAGTTCGAGGGCTGGCATCAGAAACTCCCTCGTCACCATACTGGACCAACTACAGCGCTGCCAAAAGTCACTCAATGAGTTCCTGGAGGTGAATACGCACGTGTGAGAAGACATTTGCTTTCTTTCACATGGGTTTCAAATATCACCACTACCTAAATGTGGTTTTGTGTCTGCATCACAGGAGAAACGGTCTGCCTTCCCACGGTTCTATTTCATTGGGGATGATGATCTGTTAGAAATTCTTGGGCAGGCAACCAACCCTAGTGTCATCCAGTCACACCTAAAAAAACTCTTTGCAGGTCAGAGACATGTGTGTTCTTACATTCTGTTGTTGCTGATGATCGTTTGCATTTATCTGCTGTCGCTCTGTCTTCTGCCTGTTTTCCCCCTTTTGTTATATTTGTTCATATTGTTTGAATCATAACGGTTGTATTGGATAGTGAAGGTAGTCTGCATATATATTCCCTTTGCAGGCATCCACAGTGTTGTGTTTGATGAGCAATGCCAGCACATTGTCGCCATGTGTTCTTTGGAGGGAGAAATTGTGCCACTCAGAAATATTGTACACATTTACAGCCTTGTGGAGGTAAAGCTATGAATGTATATAAATGGATAAATAGTATTATCATTGTTGGAGGTCTAAGGAGGTACTTGTAGTATGTTTATCCTTTTTAAAAATGTATTCAAAGCAACACAAATGTGTATTCATTTTAAACGTTTTATATGCTTTTTCTTTGAACCTTCCTTTGTGGTTCTGCATAAACAGTTTTCCTTCGTTTCTAGGTGTGGTTAAGTGAGCTGTCTGTGGAAATGAAGGAGACCCTAAAGCACTTGCTGTATGAATGTGTGTCAGCAGCAAAGAAAGGGGAAGTGGACCCCTCTCGTTATCCATCACAGGTGCACACACTCATTTATACAACTGCTTTTTAAAAATATTCTTTAAAGCTTGTGATGTAAAAGAAAATACGTTTTTTTTCTCCCCAGCATTAAACAATGTTGCATTTTTTCGTGTAGATCCTGTGTCTGGCTGAGCAAATCCAATTTACTGAAGATGTGGAAAGAGCTATAAAAGAACAAAATTTGCATCAGTTGGAGTTGGAGCTTAACAGCAAATTAGAAGTCTATACCACAGTGGACACCAGCTCTGATAACACAGGTAGGGAACACATTCGTGTTTAAGCATCGGGGAAGATAAAGTATGTGTGCCCATTCAGACAGGTGTAACGTTTCCCTGGACGGCATGAAATTCTGCACACGTGATATGGATTTTATTTAACATATACGTTTAGCTTAGTGTGTGCATACAAGGATTAAAAAAACTTACAGTTAAAAGCAATTTATAACCAACATTAATGAATAAACATCAAATCTGTGATTATTACAACCAGCCAGTTTCTTTCTTCTTCTTCTTATTTCCACTCCTCCCTTTAGGGATGGCCATAACAAGTCATCTTAGGCTACGTTCACACTGCAGGCGAAAGCGCATCAAATCCGATTTTTTTGACCCTATGCGACCCATATCCGATCATGGTATGACAGTGTGAACGGCACAAATCCGATATTTTCAAATCCGATCTGGGTCACTTTCGTATGTGGTACTGAATCCGAAACATATCCGATGTTCCAGAAAGCGACTGCTGTGTGAATGGTCAAGTCGCATTAAATCCGTCTTTTACGTCACTGACACAAGACAGACACCAATTATCAGCGCCAGAGAAGCGCCTGATAATACATCGCGAACGCTTCCTGGCCATCCGGTGAAACTGCTGGGAAGACAACGTTGGAGAAACGTTAACATTTGATTTGGACTGCATAATCTGCAGATTCTGACAGAAATGTGCAACTATCATTTGAAGCACCGCTCCTCTAAAACAGCAATAAGGATCATTATTAGGTTATTTACATTATTATGTAAATAACAAAATAACTTATAGCAAAAATTGGGAAACGTAAAGTCCGAAGTCTTTATTAAGGGCCATCAGTCAAACAATATTGTTTGCTCTGGGTCTAAACAGAGCGCGTTGTGTGTGACATCTTCTTTTGCGCATGCGGGCCGCTTTGAGCGTTCACACTAGAGAGCGTTTGCTGTCGCATTTTATTTGTAGTGTGAACGAGCAGACAAAAAAATCGGATTTGATCAAAAAATCGGAATTGAGCATTAAGACCTGCAGTGTGAACGTAGCCTTACTCTCACTCTATCCGTAGTATCTTCTTCTGTCACACAAACCCTCTGCAGGCCCTCCTTTACTTCATGCCTGAACCTTTTATGTGGACTTCCTCTTTTCTTTTTGCCTGGTAGCTGTCTTCAACGTCCTTTGCCCAACATATCCACTACCTCTCTTTTGCTCATGTCCAAAACAGTCTCAGCCTTGCATCTCTGACTTCATCTCCTATCCCAGCTGACACAGGGCGAGAGGTTGGGTACATGCTGGACAGGTTGCCAGTCTGTCACAGGGCTAACACATAGAGACCGACAACCATTCACACTGTCATTCACATCTGAAGCATATTAAAGCCAATCACCAACTAACCTAACCCTACTAACATGCCTGTCTTTGGAGTGCTTGAGGAAGCCGTAGTATCTGGACAGAACCCACACAGACACGAGGAGAACAAGCAAACTCCACACAGAAAGGCCCTGGCCAGATCCAGGACCATCTTACTGTTCGGCTTTGAGGCAACAGTAATCACCATGTCACTGTGTTCACTAGTGTTTCTACAGTTTTTCTTCCTCTAATCCAAGTATTCAGCTAAACGTAGATGCTAGCTTTAACATTATATATAAAGTGATACAATATAACTGATATATAATAGCAGGGCTACTTGAGTGGAGTCCTATGACCCCTAGTGGCCATATTGGCAATTAGAATTGCCAATATTGACTGGTTACGATCTCTGACATAAGGGTAATGCACAGAAAGACAGAAGAAGTTGTGATAAACAGGAACTACACAATGTTTTTTCCCCAAGAGGTCTTAAAATATTCACGTCTTTGCCCCACACTTGATGTGTGATTTTTCTCTCTCTCTCTGTGGTTATTTCTACAGCAAATTTCACAACCCTTATTTTAGTTTTTGACCTTTCTGTGAGAGTCCAGATAAACAATTGCTACTTAATATGTGTACTTAATCTACATCAGATACTGATCCAAATCTCAGGCTTGGTTGAATCTGTTGGGATTATGAGATGAGTGGGAAATTAATTCCAAATGAGTGTATCACTCATAGTCTCCTAGGAAGCTGCAAAGGGGCAGTAGTACGCTTTAAATCTGTAGGCAACATATCTGACAGGCGAATTTAATGACCCGGGGATGAATATATGGCTGCATAAAGCATAACAGCCGACTTTTGCCTCAGAACTCAAATCTGCTTTACTTTTAGATTTAAACAAGTTACTCATTCATGAGATGAAAGCGCCAACAGTACCGACATTTCACAGGACATTGGCGTTCTGGGAAATGGTCAAATTCCAAATCTCTTCTGTCATTTTCTTCATGCTTAACTTCAGCGTGTGGGCTAAATTTGTAGTTGTAGAATACCTTTTATTTTAGTACAGCACTGGATTATATTATATGGAAATATTATATTCTTACATGCACACCTTTTCCATTTATGCCTGTAGCAGTTATTTCCATGATAATACATTATTAAATTACTGGCTTCTGTGTAAAAAACCAAAATATATGGCAATGTTTCTTAGAGATTTCATTAGATAGGACTGACACGCCTAGGTGGTGATGTACTGTAATATTGCAAGTGCTGTTTCTTTTAGCTGTTAAAGAAAAAAAAGGCGGCTTTGGAGTACGTAATTCACTTCTTGTGTCAGGATGGTGCCGGGGGAAGTTTTCATTTTGTCTTCTACTGAAAATGACAAGCTGTATCAAATTGGGGGCTTTTGATAGCTGAAAAGGTTATTATGACTAAACCAGTGTAAAGGCTGCAAAGGCTCATTTTGGACTATTTTGAGTGGTCGTGTCGCTTATTAGTTTTAACTTAACTAATAATGTCTTACTTTTGCTCGTTTATGATTCATTTTGAGAGGAAATGATGGATGCAGGACACCGTTGTGAAAAGGGGTTAAAAAGGGTAAAATCCCTATGTGATGTGCTTTCTTTTAACACCAGTTTGTCTCAAGTGGTTATAAAGTGCTGGGACTGATTAAAGCAGCAAAAGTAATGGCAAGAAAGACAATCTAATTACCCAGTCTGCCTAAAATGTCCATAAATGGTAAATGGCCTGTATTTGTATAGTGCTTTTCTAGTCCCTAAGGACCCCAAAGTGCTTTACACAACCAGTCATCCACCCATTCACACACACATTCACACACTGGTGATGGCAAGCTACATTGTAGCCACAGCCACCCTGGGGCGCGCTGACAGAGGCGAGGCTGCCGGACACTGGCGCCACCGGGCCCTCTGACCACCACCAGTAGGCAACGGGTGAAGTGTCTTGCCCAAGGACACAGCAACTGAGACTGTCCAAGCCGGGGCTCGAACCGGAAACCTTCCGATTACAAGGTGAACTCCCAACTCTTCAGCCATGATCGCCTCATAAACTCCACAGGAAGTGAGGAGCCATTTGTTGGTGAGGCAAGACAGGATACATTTGGCAGGATACATTTGGCATACATTTGCTGAAGTAATTTGTATGCATCTCTAGCTAGGCTGACACTATTGATGCATACATGTCAACAAGACTATAAAAGATGCCTAAAAGGTGGCTTGAAGTGGTAAAAAGGAGTGTAGCCATAATTGATTTTGGGGGGTTGCTAGGCAAAAAAAATACACATATAAACAGACCCAGAAGCACCAGTGCTCTCTCTGGGCCTTTGTTCGGACTGAGGGAAAGCAGAAAATATTCCTGTGGTCTGACAGGTCAAATTTTAAAACTCTTAGAAATCCTCCAGGCTAAACAGAAAGGCCATCACTCACTTGTTGTAAGCACACAGTACAAAAGCCAGCATCCTCGATGGTATCAATGCGCATTAGTGCACAGGGCACGGGCAACTTGCCCATACTGAGAGGCCCTTTTAATACTGAATGACATGTATGTGGTTTCTTTGGCCTTTAAAAGAACATTTACTGCTTTCCAGCAATGTCTTTTTGGGGAGAAGGCCTTGCTTATTTCTGTTATATAAGCTCAAATGCTATTTTTTAATACAAATTACAATCCCCTGAAGTCAAGAACTGACACCTGTTTGGAATGATCACCGCTTTACCAAAAGAAAGAGAGAGAAATCCCATATCAAGCAAGAATGTAAAATTCAGGGTTACAGCTGCTGGTCTAATCAGTTCCATAAAACTTGAACAGTGATGAACTAAAGAGGTAATGCAGCACTGTTTTTAATGTTTAAATGTGTTGCCTGAGTCATACTGAAAAAAATCATATTGTTCATTTCAGAATTTCTCAGTTCTACACTGTGGTTTATTCAAATTCAATACACTATTGTAACAAATATTAACTATTTCCTGGCCTGGTTAAATCCAGCACCCTGCATTTACAGATACAATGCTCTTTTATGTCAGAAATGTGTTATTTGTGTACTTTTACAGGTTCTGACACCCTAAAATTTATGCATGTCTCCTTGTACAGAGTCTAGTGTCCTGCAATTGAAGCTGAAGGCCTTGATCCTGGATATTATCCACAACATCAGTGTGGTGAAGCAACTTAACCAGGCAGGAGTTACCACTACTGACGCCTGGGCCTGGAAGAAGCAGCTTCGGTTCTATATGGGGCCGGACCAATGCTGCCACATACATATGGTGGATGCACAATTCAGCTATACCTATGAATACCAGGTGTGATATAGTGCAAACGTGTTGTATATGCGTTCCTCTTTTCAATTACACAAATGGAACAAACCAAAACATTCAGTGATGTTTCCTGCACTCCAATTAATCTTTACTTGACATTTTGTTTTTCTAATTAAGAATATTAAACCACAGGAAATTAAATCTGCTTTCTTAGCATTCATTTTACAGCACATTGACTTGCAAGGGAGGAAAGCAGCAGACATTTTCAACAGCAAGTTGTGCCATCTGTATTAGTCTATTTTTACAGATGATAAATGACTGACATCATGTCTAATTTTATAACCATAACAAAAATTATTATATTCATGTGTAACAACCAAAAAAAGGAAACCAAATATCTAAATCTAGCCGAGGGTTTAATATTCAGGTGAAGCCCTATAACATTTTGTTCATTCTGTAGCTACTTTCAGTATGACCCAGGTAAGGTAGTATTAGGAGAACATGCATTTTCTTAATCCCAGTTTATATCAGTAATAATTACACTATAGGCAGGAGTTTGGGGGCTGGATCAGCTTTATCACAAGCTATTGTTAAACAGTTTTTGCAGTGTGGCAGGCTGCAGTATCCCGCTTATGGGAGCTGTTGTGTAGGTGTTAATCAATGTATTTGAACCTATTTTTTTTTACCTTTGGGGGGCACTGTTTATGCAGGGATAAGGAGCACGTGTAATACAGTGCCTTCTTGCATTTCCACTCTACAGTTTTTTACAACCACATCCAGACTCCCGTTTACTTTTCTTTTCTTTGCCCGTCCATCATTCATTTGTCACGTCTATCCTTTTCCATTCATTTCCTTTATTTTTTTGACAAGTTTGTTTCAGTCTCCATCGTGTCCCTTCACCCATATCTCTGATGCTGTCTGGCCACCATCACTTTCCTTTGCTGTCTTTATTCCTAATTTTAATCTTTAATCTTATCTCTTACTGCCTCCCAGGGGAATGTGGCTAAGCTGGTGCACACTCCACTGACTGATAAATGCTACCTGACTCTGACCCAGGCAATGAAGATGGGGCTCGGGGGGAATCCTTATGGGCCAGCCGGCACAGGCAAGACTGAGTCCGTCAAAGCCTTAGGAGGGCTGTTTGGACGTCAAGTGCTGGTGTTCAACTGTGACGAGGTGTATAGATGCTTCTGTGAAAAGCAAAAAATATATACAAAGCGAAAGCTACAACTAAAGACGTGGATACAATATATCCATGAATCACATATGTGCAGTAGTAGACACACACATACACTAACCTTTTGATTAGTCCACACACATGCACAAACAAAGTAGGATTGCAAATTGAGTACAAATGACAACGACTGCTTTTTTTTTGGTCTGTTTTCCAGGGTATCGATGTGAAGTCAATGGGACGGATCTTTGTGGGGTTGGTGAAGTGTGGAGCATGGGGCTGCTTTGACGAGTTTAACCGTTTAGAGGAAGCAGTACTGTCTGCAGTTTCCATGCAGATTCAGGCCATTCAAGACTCTCTCAAACACCATAAGAACACATCCGATCTGCTAGGGAAGGAGGTCAGAAAATAAACAAATGCAGACAAAAACAATAATGCTGAACACCAGGTCATTCTGATTTCTCAAGCCCACCTCAGTAATTTATGACACTTTCTCATGATATACAATTATTTTTTCTATTTTTTTTAACTGTCTTTCAGTCAAATCAGTCCCACAGTAAATTATTTATGTTTTCATATATGGCGTAAAAACTGGATTTGTCATAATTCAAGAAGGAACTGCTTAAACTTTACTAATGCCAGTTTTAAAAAATCATACCGGTAATATTGAGAAGAACATGTTCTTCCTTTCTTCATCCTCTAGGTGGAATTGGACCCTAATTCTGGAGTCTTTATCACATTAAATCCGGCAGGAAAAGGCTATGGAGGCAGACAGAAACTTCCAGACAACCTAAAGCAACTGTTCAGGCCTGTGGCCATGAGCAGGCCAGACAATGAGCTCATTGCTGAAGTCATCCTCTACTCCGAGGGCTTCAAAAATGGAGAAATACTGGGATGCAAACTGGTAGCAATCTTCAACCTGGCAAGGTAGAATTAAGTCATTTTTGGTTTGGATTAGGGTCAAATTGACATGCAATGTGCTTCACCTGTGTAGTTTGATGTCTGTGTTGTGTGTGATTTTTGTGTTTCACGTGTTATTATTAGACGGACTTTCCGTTTTAGCATTAATAGTATGCAGTTGCTTGATTTTTGTGGATAAATTACCCTTTCTGCTTCCCACCACTGACTGTTACAGACAATGCTACCGCCAACTGCGAGTGTGTGATGTGTAAAAATGTGCCTTTATTTCTTTCTCCAGAGAGTTGTTGACTCCTCAGCAACACTATGACTGGGGTTTGCGAGCTCTAAAGACAGTGCTGAAGGCCTGCGGCGGTCTCCTGCAGCAACACAGAAGGAATCGCAACAAAGAAAAGAGTAAGACCCCCTCTGGGTGTTTTTCCTTTTTTTTAATATAGATTATTTCTGTGAGGCATTTTTATTTTTTCTTCTCCAATATTGTGTCAAGAAAGTTTTGAGGGGGTGCCAGTATAGCTCACTGGGTTGAGCAGGCAACTCATATGCCACAAGGTTATTCCAGAGACCACGGTTTGATTTTGTACCGGGCCAATTGCTACATCCCTTCCCCCTGCTCTCCCCAACCTTTCTTGTCCACCTTCAGCCTGTCACATCATTACAATGGCTAAAAAGGCCAAAAATGTATTTTAAAAGAAAGTTAGGAGGAAATGGGTTCATTTTTGACTCAAAATCAAACTCTTTGCCAAGTACAAAGGGTCAAAACTTTAACAATGCAAAGTACTAGGATTTTTATAAAATACACTGTGTTTTATTCGGGTTTATAATTACACATTAATGGCAGACTTTCATTATATTCAAGCAGCACCTGATGACTTGATTAATGATTTATTTCTGTCTGAAGCAGAGGTTGTGCTAATTTGTGAAATCATTTGGTGGGGTGAGAATGAAATCTATACTTAAGAGGGAGCTGCACATAATCTGATAAATTGTCTTAAGCCACTTTAGTCAACACTGATTGAGACTACAAGTCTGAAAGTTATGGGCTGCATATTTGTTTAGCCAATTTACACATTCTTTATGCTAGTCCTACAGAGGAGTTACAGTGATGTATTGTACTTAACAAAAATAGGCATAATTAGAAAGAACATCCCTCTGGGTAGAGTTTTGAAAGTCTACTGTTGTATTCAAGACATTTCTCATCTGGAGGCTGAATTTAAACAAACAGACACACTTTTTTAGGTGTTCTTGGCTGTTGCTGTTTCTCCAGCTAACGAACTTTTTGCTATGGGCTCCTCTCACTTCCCCTGTGGGCAGCTGCTGCACAGATGCTTCAAAGCTGCCCTGGCTAATGATGACCTTGAGAGCTAAACAAAAGGCCTTAAGTTACCTCGATGCCTCATACTGGGACCACTGGTCTGTTGTTGGCAGAGGGAAACATTATGATGTGTGGTTTTCACACTCCTGACAAGATTTCCAATGAGAAATTAAAGTCAACATTTCATCCCCTGGTGTGTCACTCAGCTGGATCCAAGGGATTAGCAGTGACTTGGGGGTAATTGTGATTGGGTAAAGTTGGGCCATTTAATTAACATAAAAAGCAGCTATGTGTAAAACTTCTGCTCCTTGATGGTGAACACATATAGTATGGGATATCATCGCCTCTGTCAGTGCGCCCCAGGGTGGCTGTGGCTACAATGTAGCTTGCATATCACCAGTGTGTGAATGTGTGTGTGAATGGGTGGATGACTGGATATGTAAAGCGCTTTGGGGTCCTTAGGGACTAGTAAAGCGCTATATAAATACAGGCCATTTACCAGGCCAGGCCATCGTATCCCCTCATGGTATATGTCAAGAACAGAGTGCAGGTCCTCAGATTATTATTATTATTATTATTATTATTTTTTAATATCAGTTGTTCACCCTAACTCTGGGGTACACCCAGAACCTATAGGAGAAATTATATTTTCCGTATGGGAATACTTTGGGGTACAAGATCCCTCAGGAGTAACTGAGGGATCTCAAAGTGTCGAGTCTCACTGAGTGAGAGGATGTCTGGTTAGCCTGCTGCCACTGTAACATGACTTCATATAAGCAAAAGAGGATGGATAGATGTTAAAAAATATATAGTTCAATCCATTGTGTTTATTGGAGACCGGACTCTTGTCCTGGTGAAGGATCATTCAACACATCATAAATAAATATATCTCAAAGGCAAAGTAAGCGTAACTGTGCTGTCATGTAACATCCAAACCACGCTTTTAATATCATCTGATTGTTTTAATCGACTAAAGTTAAAGGAGCCCAAAAGACTATTGACACTTTTAATAATAATAACACCCTTTGTCAGACTGACATATTTGGCTCATTGGGGTTATTGAAAAAGAATCCACAAGTAAACTTGTCAAAGTTTTAGCCTCTTTAGACTTCTTAACTTCTTCATCCACCACAGAAGTAGATGAACCTGTAACAGAAATCTCGACGCAGTCTCTGATAATAAAAAAAAAAAAGTAGCAACTTTTCTAAGTCTGGTTGAAAATCTACTTTTTGGAAGTGCTGAAACTGCTATACTGATAGCAACCTTTGGACCTGAGGGATAGAAAGTTTTCGAGTTGACGTAAAGCATCGGAAGATAAGGTTACAGTTAAAAATTTGACTGGTCTGGAGATGCTTATCCTTTGCTCAACAGAGATACAATAAAAGTGCTTGGCTTATCTGTGCCTCTTTGTGTGGATATCTATTGAATGCAGCCGGATAAACACCACGAGTATACTTAAACAGAAAGCTTTAGTGTCCAGCTCTTTTTCTGTGCACATGCTGCGCTTGCCCTCTAAATATTCTAGTACGGACATGCCATGAATTGACATTTAGCTCAAGCACTTTCCCTAAAAACTTTTCTTCCCTCGGGTTTTTCACTTGTCTGTACTTTTGTCCTTCTGCATTCTCTCGTCCTCAAAACACTTTGCCAGAGCGTTGTTGTTTACCTCTTCAGCATTTCTTCCTCAGTTCCTGCTCCCTCCTCTAACCTCTTGTTAGCGCTCTCTTTCTCTGATACCTGGCTGTCGATGTTGCTCTCGTCCCGCTCGTTCGCAATCGGTGCCCTCTTTTTCTCACCCCAAAGGTCCCCTTCATGCCTCTTGTTTTCAATAACCTCCCACACTTCTACCTTGGTTTTACTCACCCTTTCCCAGATTCTATCATTCTTTCCTTTAAATCTTTCTCTTCCTCCAGCACCCACCTTTTATCTGTCCAGCACACAAACACACACACACAGATTCACAGACACATTGTGTGAACCTCTTGTCTGTCGATGAGTCCCTGAGGTTTTTCCTTGTGTTTGTCTCTGTATGTAGTCTGGCCAAGTGCGCTTCTCTGCAGAAAGACAAGAGATCAAAAGTATTGACAGTGTCTTAAATCGTGACAAGTTTTGGTAATTAGCACATTTTTCACTGGGGACATTTGCAAGAGCAAACCAATACTAAACTTTCCTCCCCTTGTTTTTATATCATTTTCTATTTTTTTTTCTTTTCATTCAGCATATTGCCTTTTTCATAGTTTATAGCTGTTTTATAGTGTTAACCATACTCTTATTCAAGTATTTTTTATGCTTATCCCTGTTTTGGATTGAAATTAAATTTATATTAATTTCTTTTCTTTCTCTAACTCATTTTCTCTCTCTGTCCATCTACTTGCAGTTGAAGAGAGTAGTATGGTAGTGCAGGCCTTAAGACTGAACACAATGTCCAAGCTGACCTTTGCCGATTGCTCTCGGTTTGATGCTCTGGTGAGAGATGTCTTCTCTGGGGTTGATTTCACTGACGTGGAGGACCAGATACTAACACATGCACTGGAACAAGTTTATAAGGAGGCACAGCTTGAACTTATACCCAGCCAGGTGTGTATATGAAGAATTCTAATAAACACTATGTGAACTGACGTTGTTTGTTAGAAAGATGGTATAAGAAAATCAGAGATAGTTAAATGGAGTAATTGTTGTCATTTATAGCTAAAGAAGGCATTGGAGCTAAATGAACAGCTAAGACAACGTATGGGCGTAGTTGTTGTCGGGCCAAGCGGAGCAGGCAAGTCCACACTGTGGAGGATGCTCAGGGAGGCTCTCGGCAAGACAGGAAAAGTGGTGAGTAGAGGGAGAACCTCCCCTCTTGAATTTAATGCTGTAACTGGAAAAAGTGATGTAATACAAGTCCTCTAAAATTACATTATGCACTGTCTGAGTTCCAGTGTTATTTAGCATATAAAAGAATCTAAAAAGCGACATTTTCAAAATTAAAGAAATTCTGCCTTGAGTTCTTGCCAATTCACTTTTTTTGTTTGGTAGGTGAAGCAGTACACAATGAATCCTAAGGCCATGCCCAGACAACAGTTGTTGGGACATATAGACATGGACACCAGAGAGTGGTCTGATGGCGTCCTCACCCACAGTGCCAGGAACGTGGTCAAAGAATCTCAGGGTAATAAGAGAGGGACACTGCTGGTTTGTGATTAACCAGACGTTTGACATTATTGCCCACTGAAACTGGAAAAGTGTTTGGCCATCACCAGAATCATCCAATTTCAAAGTGCTTTAATTCTGCAATGTTAAGCACTTGTGAACAAGTTTTGTATGTAAAACTTTTGAAATCAGATGATTCTTTCAGACACACCCCGTATCGTGATTAATATCCTGAATGCATGCGTTGTAAACATATGCATGTATATTTGTGTTTTCTAGAGGTGAACTCTTGGATCGTATGTGATGGCGACATTGATCCTGAGTGGATTGAGAGTCTGAATTCTGTCCTTGATGATAATCGACTGTTAACCATGCCCAGTGGCGAACGCATCCAGTTTGGACCTAATGTTAACTTCCTGTTTGAGACTCATGACCTCAGCTGTGCCTCACCAGCTACCATATCCCGCATGGGCATGATCTTTCTCAGGTCAGTCAGCCTATGCAGAAAGAGTTTTAAGCATTTATTTCTACCAAATTCCACCTTTTCAGTACTTGTCTCACTGGCATTTTACTTCCTCATATCTAAAGTGATGAGGACATTGATGTGGGTGCCTTGGTGAAGTCGTGGTTAAAGGGTCAGCCAGAAGAGTGTCACAATAATCTTGAAAACTGGCTGGGCGATTACTTCCAAAGATCTCTGGACTGGGTCCTCAAGCAGGTCAGCGTCCCACTGCTACACAGTGCATGAAAAGCAGTCACATCTTTTCATATATTTAATTGGTAACATTATGAAAGTGCAATCAAGTAACTGAAATGACTTGTGACCTTTCAGCTCAATGAACAGATCAATTTAGTATTTCCTTCTAATTTACATAATCCTTACAGACTGGATTTTTCTTTTGCTCAACCGGTTTATTTGAAAATCGTAAAAGATCTTTGATCCTTACATCTGTATGCTGTTCTTTCTCTCTCCTCATCAGAATGACTTTGTGGTGGAAACTAGTTTAGTGGGCACAGTGTTCAATTGCCTGTCTCACCTCAATGCTGTGAAGGAGAGGGGCCAGTTCATCGTTGGTCTACTGAGAGGTATGGGAGGAAACCTCAACCTCAAAACACGACAGGAGTTTGCCAAAGAGGTGAGGACCTCATTTTGTTCTCGTTTGGTATCAATAGAGGTTGAATTCAAGAACAGTTTTATGTTTGGATTTAAATTGTATTCATGTCTTAATTATAACTGCTGAAAATTATAAGGATGGATAACTTGCTAATGTTTGTCTTTATGTCTTTTCACTCCTGTAGTTGCTGAGCTGGGCCAGGGAAAGCCCACCAGACCCCAGAAAACCATTGGATACTTACTATAACACTGACAGTGGTCATCTAGCAAGTTACATGTTCCAGCGTCCTGAGGGTCTCACGCTGGAGCAGTTCTCTCATACACACATGCTACCTGTGATTGAGACTCCAGGCATGCAGAGAGGTCTGCAGGGATTCTCTCCTTGGCTCACCACACAGCACAGGCAGCCCTTCATGGTCGTAGGGCCAGAGGGTTGTGGAAAGGGGTAATTACTTCTGGATCCATATACAAAAACACATTAAAAACCATTTAGCCCTTCACAAAGCCATGATTGCTGAACAACTGTTACATTACCTTCCATTATCCTGACTTAAGATCAAATGGCATTCTGCGGAAGCAATTCACAAAGGGTATTTTTTTATTCTATCCTCATGTTAGCCTTTAGTACAAAAATCACTGGTGAGGTCAGAGTGTGCAGTGTGGTTTGTGAGACAGAGGCACTCAAATAGGAATACTCAGAATGACACAATCACATAATCAACAGTGAAATCAAAGCTGCTTTTATTCAAGACTTGACCTTTCTTGTAAAGGCACTGAAAGCTCAGAATAAAGATCAAATCTTTGGGTGTGTGTGTGCGTGCTGTTTGTGCTTGGGATTGTGTACGTGTACACATCAAGTTCTGAACTGCCCCACAAGTAATTGTGTCCCTCCCCTGGGTATAAAAGAGCAAGGGTCCCTCAGTTTGCCTTTTACACTCCACTTTTGTATCTCTCAGTCTTTTCTTTTCTCATCCTCATGCCCTGCCTCACTTTGTCTGAAACGTTACGGTGCCAGTAAGGCACGGGATTTGTCAACTTAGTCTTCTGATAAAAGTACAGATTTTCTGATAATGACTGTGCATGCCCATGAACACGTCATATTTACTTTCTTTAATTTGCCTTTGAGTCAAAGGTAAACAATTTTCTTGACGTCCCAAAAATTTATTTTTTTGATTAATGTGGCAGTAACACAGATTTCATCCTCTTATCCTTTCTTGCTGTCCTTAGATCAGCTTAAAAATGGGTGAAGCTGAACTGTTTAAAACATTTAAGCATATGGATGAACTGTTGCCATCCTCTGCGCTCATGTCTCACCTCACGTACTTTGAGTTCTTGTGTGTTTCCTGACCTTATTCTGTTCGTCCTGTTCAGCATGCTCCTGCGCTACGCCTTCTCTCGGCTGCGTTCCACCCAAGTTGCTGTGGTTCACTGCAGCGCCCAGACATCATCACGCCACGTCCTACAGAAACTGAGCCAGACGTGCCTGTTGCTCAGCTCTAACACTGGTCGAGTTTTCAGACCCAAGGACTGCGAGAACTTGGTCCTTTATTTAAAAGACATCAACCTACCCAAACCGGACAAGTGGGGGACCAGCAACCTCACTGCCTTCCTCCAGCAGGTAAAAAGACAGATAAATTAAAAAGTCAGTCAATGGCTGGATGTGTTGGAAACAGTTTTGATACAAGTGCCCACTCTCAGAAACTTAGACTGTTTCATGTCCACCACCAAGCATCACAATATATATTAACCTTTCTTTCAGGTGTTGACCTATAAGGGGTTCTATGATGAAAATCTGGAGTGGGTCAGTCTTGAGAACATACAAGTGGTGGCTTCCATGTCCACAGGAGGTGCTGTTGGGACACATTCACTCACAACCCGCTTCTCTTCTATAGTACGCATCTGCACAATAGAGTAAGTACAAAACAAGCAACATATAAGTAAATACCAGTAAAACATCACTTTGTCATTGTTCCCATCTCTCTCCGTTTCTCTGCTTGGGCTCCTTCAAACTTGACAGTGATTCATTCTTGTTATCCTACTGTTTACTTTACCTGACTTTAGTTATCCAGACAGGGAGCAGCTGCAGACTATCTACTCAGCTTACCTGCAGCCAGTTCTCCAGCACAGCCTGGGCAGCCAGGCAGCCTGGGCCAGCACAGGGAAAACACACCAGCTGGCTGGGTCTCTTGTGCAGCTCTATGAACAGGTATTGCATTTCACAGGGTGTTCATTCAAGTTTATAACCAGGTTTGTAAAAACACAGTTTTCCTGAGATGCAAAGAGCATAAAAAAGGCACAAAGAAATCTGAGTAATTCCAGATTAAAACAGTCTCTATGTGATGCAAAATCACACTGTCCAAGTCCTTGTATTTTCACAGATATCCATTTTTAACTAATGGGTGTTAGCCAAGTTCTCTCCAGTCTTTTCAAAAGCACATTAGGTTTTCACATAATTCGTGCCGGTTTTATTACAGGTACAGGCATTACATTGTAGAGACTTGTGCATAAGATAACTTGACACTCAGAAATGTGTCCAGATGAATGCTGAGATTTTGCTTTCATGATGTTAGAAAATATCAGTTAAAGAAATCTGTTGTGTTGTTATTCGCCTTCACAGTAGCTTCTTACTGTTTTATTGCAGCCACAAATGTCAGATATTCTCAGCAATTGTGACATCTTCAAGTTATTATGCATTTGTGTACGCACTTAGGGGGGAATGTTTGTTCTGTTGCTATTTTGATATTGCTCTTCACGCCATTGGATTATTAGGATTATAAATGCAGCGTAGTGATAAATGTGGAGATTCAGGTGCTTATTTTTAATCGTGTCATCTTTTTGCATATCTAGTTTGCGGTAGATAGAAATGTGTAATGAAAAGAGGTTTTATCTGTATCTATAGATATTTACTCACAGCCACTTTATTAAGTCAAAGTCAAAGTTTGTTTATATAGCACAATTAAAAGACTAGTGTACATCAAAGTGCTTCACAATAAAACGGCAATGCGGGCAGAACAAAGAACCTTTGAGATGATTTGAGCTTTGTGGCATGGTGCTTTATCCTGCTGGAAGCAGCCATCAGAAGACACATACATTGTGGTAATAAAGCATGTGTACAAGGTCAACAAAGAAAATATCCCCCACATCGTTACACCACTACCATTAATAGAAAAAAACGATGGATCTGTTCTATGTTCAAAATCAATTAAGTCATTTTTCTCCCTGTTCTGATGCTCGGTTTGAAGTTCAGTATATGCCTAAATGCATCAATTTGCTGCCATGTGGTTTTTTGTGTTAACAATCAGTTAATTAAGTTGATTAATAAACTGTCTGCTGAGTGTATAATAATATAATATAATAACCCCTTTCTGTATTTTCTTCTTTCCTGTTAGGTAAAAGCCAAGTTCACAGTGGATGACCACAGCCATTATGTGTTTACACCTTGTATTCTCACAGAATGGGTTCTCAGCCTGCTGCGGTATGACCTCACTGCAGGTAACTAAAATCAAACCAAAAATAGATCGATATAAATATGTATGTGTTTTAGAAAACAGAGTAAGATTTATGAGGTTAAAATTTTTCAAATAACACGGCCCAGCCTTCTCTAAGTTAAAAACTTAGGGGACTATTTTGAGCGACTAGTCACTACACATACAAAAGCAGAAGGTTGAATTTAATGACCCACTACTAATTTCTTAGTTTATTCATATTGCTGAGTAACATTAATAATTCCATTTTAATGCCAGAATAATACAAAAAAATACAGCCCCACAGAGTTAGTTACTCGTCTGTGTTCTTTCAGCTCAGAGCCACCGTTTCTGTCTCTCACCTTTTTCCTTCTTTCTGTCGGCCTCTCTCTGATTCCTCTCTTCTCTTTCCCCAGTCCCTTTCTGCCACTCGTCTGTCTCTCACTCTTTCATCATCCTCTCCCTTTGCTGTCCTTTCATCTCTCCTTCTGTCACTCTTTCTCTCCTTCTGCAATGTGTTCCTGCTGTGATAGTGAGTCCAATCATTTATTTTAATTAAACACGTCAGCAGAGAAACTTCCCTTTTCCTGTCCTCATCAGTTTTTACTTTCTTTTTTTCTTTCTGAATTCTCTGCCCGGTTTGCTGCTTACCTTCTTTTTGGTATGTAAAAAAAAAATCCTTATTCTTTATATTTCTTCTGTGGCTGCGGTGAATTTGAGCTTGAATAAAGTCCTTTAGGCAGTGTTATCTGTGCTTCCTAGTTTTATTTGATGTGTTTTAGAGGTGATGGGTTGATACTGAGACTGGATACTGTCACAGATGCTGACATATCACTTTTACAATTTCACTAAAACATCAGTGTAAAAATGCCAAAAAAATAACATATCTTTGAGGCCATTTAAGAACATCTGTTGCCGTTATGTAGAGTATCCACAAGAGAGCACTGACAAGTTTTAGATGGATGCAGCTCGTGGAGCCCATTCTGTATATACTCAGAAATTTACAAATTATAAATTAGAATTGCTTTTTGTTTGTTTTTGTGGTCATTGCTTTTTTTATTAAACAACCAATATTGTTAATTATTCATATTAACAAATATCAATATCAGTGTTTGCCTTAAAACTCCAAAATAAGCGAGGATTTATTTGCCTTACTGCTGGTGGCGGAATCATTATAAAGTGGATTTTGGAAATCAAAAGTCATGGGAATAAAAAAAAATGCAGGAAAAATTTACATTTATTTTTTTTTCCTGTAATGGTTTTTAGAATTTAAATTGCTAGGAAAACCCCAGAGACAGAACTGTGTCTGTGTTTGTCATGTTTCAGTATTTTCAGGCACCGTTGAAACCAGTGTTCCATAGTATCACAAATCTGGCTTGTCCCTCCAGTTTTCAGCAAGTAGCACTCTGCTGTTTCGTGGGGAAATTTATTACATATGTGTGATCCAGGGAGGTGATTTTGTCATACTGAGCATTGTCAAAAACAGCCCTTTGACTCATATTAAATCCTGAGTAATAGTGTGATTATTATGAAACTAAATGCCAGGTTTAGGCAGACTAAAATTTGGATTGTATATTTAACGTATACATTTAGCTAACACCTGGTATGAGATCACCTAAATATTTAAATTATCGGGGAAGGGGGGGGGTCTCTAAAAAAATGAATAAATCTTAATTTTGTGTAAATGTGTAAAGGTCTTTTTTTAACTATATTCTGTTAAGTCTTAATTCATATATGTGTGTGTGTGTGTGTGTGTGTGTGTATCTCACTTGTTCCCTTTAGCTCAATCTAATGTGACAGACAGCGTGTTGGAGGTGGTAGCATACGAGGCCAGGAGGCTCTTCAGAGACCGACTAGTTTCCTCCAAAGACCTTCACACCTTTGATAACATCCTCTCCTCCATCATACGAGGGGACTGGAGCTCTGATGCTCTAGATAACATGACTGGTATGGGATGGCTGTGCTCTTACTTCTAAGTCATAAGCCAAATATTAGGTCTGACCATGAAAGACTATTACTGAACGAGGCTTTTAAGCAGTTAATGTCAATATTACTGGCTGGGCATGTCTGAATGAAAGCAGTATATGATTAGAGCCCTTTTTGACAGCTCTGCATATATATTTACACGTGGCAATATCTCTGTTAATGGTCTGTTTTGAATACTAAACTAGTAATGATTTTAATTATTGATTTTTTTTCCATTTGCTTTGCTTGCTTTCAGTGTGTCAACAGAGCCAACTCTGTGCCTAGTAGTATGTCTTATTCACTGATTGATAAAGTTCTGAGATTTCTTCTGGATAATACCAGAAGGTCATCTAGTGTTGTCCATGTTGTACACAAGCTTTACTTTGGACGCTGTGATATCAAAAAGATTAGAGTAAAAGATAAACCCCGACACTTCTGTTCCCTGAAGGAGAGGAACAAGGTACAGTACAACACATAAGTATGGGATATCACCCCCTTGCGTGTCCTGGCTGAAGAAACCTTTGTTCACGCCTTTAAAGCAGATGACGTGTGATGACATGCGCAAGGCCCTAGTAGATGAGGCCCTAGCGCTCTGAATTGTCGCTATCACACTAGGTGGCAAACCCTTAGCAATCAAGGCAAGGCAAGTTTATTTGTATAGCACAATTCAACAACAAGGTGATTCAAAGTGCTTTACAGAGACATTAGAAACAAGAACAAATAAAAAGCATGATTTAAAATTGATTAAAACAAGCAAATAAACTAACTAACTAATTAACAAACAAACAAACAAACAACAGTATATAAAATCAAAACAGATAAAATCAGAACAGTAGATAAAATCAGTAGTTAAATGTAAGTTTTGAAATTTAAGCTTAAAGTGTGGATTTGGTGCTTTATTCAAATGCAGCTGAGAACAGGTGAGTCTTCAACCTGGATTTAAATAAACTGAGTGTTTCAGCTGATCTGAGGCTTTCTGGGAGTTTGTTCCAGATATAAGGAGCATAAAAGCTGAATGCAGCTTCTCCGTGTCTGGTTCTGACTCTGGGAACTGATAAAAGACCGGATCCAGATGACCTGAGGGATCTGGATGGTTCATACTGGGTCAGGAGGTCATTGATGTATTTTGGTCCTAAACCATTCAGAGCTTTATAGGCCAGCATCAGAACTTTAAAGTCTATCCTCTGACGGACAGGCAGCCAGTGTAAAGACCTCAGAGCTGGACTGATGTGGTCCACTTTTTTGGTCTTAGTGAGGACTCGAGCAGCAGAGTTCTGAATGAGCTGTAGTTGTCTGACTGATTTTTTAGGTAGACCTGTAAAGATGCTGTTACAGTAATCAAGCCTACTAAAGATGAATGCATGGACTAGTTTTTCCAGGTCCTGTTGAGACATCAGATCTTTTATCCTTGATATATTCTTGAGGTGATAGTAAGCTGACTTTGTTATTGTCTTAATGTGTTTTTCTAAGTTTAGGTCTGCATCCATCACTACACCCAAATTTCTCGCCTGGTTTGTGGTTTTTAGATGTATAGATTGAAGTTCTCTGGTGACCTGTAATCGTTTTTCTTTGGCACCAAAGACTATTACCTCAGTTTTGTTTTTGTTTAGCTGGAGAAAATTGTGGCACAACCAGTCATTGATTTCCTCAATGCATTTACCAAGAGCCTGTACAGGGCCTCGGTCTCCTGGTGACATTGTGATATATATTTGTGTGTCATCTGCATAGCTGTGATAGTTTATTTTGTTGTTGTTTATAATCTGTGCCAGTGGGAGCATGTAAATGTTAAACAGAGGGGGTCCCAAGATGGAACCTTGGGGAACTCCACATGTGATACTTGTCTGCTCAGATGTGAAGTTACCTATTGATACAAAGTATTTCCTGTTTTCTACGTATGTTTTGAACCAGTTTAGTACAGTTCCTGAAAGACCTGTCCAGTTCTCCAGTCGTTTGAGTAATATGTTGTGGTCAACTGTATCAAATGCTGCACTGAGATCCAGTAAAACTAGGACTGACATTTTTCCACTGTCTGTATTCAGACATATGTCATTAAACACTTTGGTCAGAGCGGTTTCAGTGCTGTGGTTCTGTCTAAAACCTGACTGGAAGGCATCGTAGCAATTATTCTGTTTTAAGAAGTAACTGAGCTGTTGAGAAACTGCTTTTTCAATGATCTTACTTAAAAACGGGAGATTTGAGATCGGCCTGTAGTTGTTCATTTGTGTCTTGTCAAGATTGTCCTTTTTCAGTATAGGTTTGATTACAGCAGTTTTTAGTGATTCTGGAAACACACCTGATAATAAAGAAAAGTTGACGATCTGTAACAGGTCTGACTCTAAAGTCTTTGAGACCTTTTTGAAAAAACTTGTTGGCAGGACATCTAAACAGCAGGAGGAGGAGTTCAGTTGACCTAAGATGTCCTCCAGGTCTTTGCTGTTAATAGGTTGAAACTGTTTCATGGTGTTTAAACAGTTTTTTGGTGGACACAGTACATATCCTGGATCTGCTGTTGATGTACCAATTGCTTGTCTAATTTTTTAGATTTTTTCAGTGAAGAATTTGGCAAAGTCATTGCAGGCCATGGTCGAATGAAGTTCAGCTGCCACTGACACAGGAGGGTTTGTTAGCCTGTCAACTGTAGAAAATAAGACCCGAGCATTATGGCTGTTTTTAGTGATGATGTCAGAGAAGTAGGACCTCCTTGCATTCCTCAGTTGTAAATTATAATTGTGAAGTTTCTCTTTATAAATGTCATAATGAACCTGGAGGTTTGTTTTTCTCCATCTGCGCTCAGCTTTCCTACACTCTCTTTTTTCATTTTTCACCAGTGTGGAGTTTCTCCATGGAGACTTTTTCCTTCCAGAGATAACCTTCACCTTAATGGGAGCAATAGTGTCCATTACATTTAACATGTTAGCATTGAAGCTATTGACGAGCTCATTGACTGACCCTCTGGACAGGTCAGGTGTTAATGGGAAGACCTGGTTAAAGATCTCACTACTGTGTTCAGTTATACACTGTTTTGTGATCACTGTTGTTGATATATTTGTGTGGGCTGAGATTTTACTTTCAAAGAAAACACAGTAATGATCAGACAGGCCCACATCAGACACAGTAACCTTTGAAATGCTCAGGCCTTTGGAGATCAGTAGGTCAAGAGTGTGTCCTCTATTATGTGTGGCCTCTGTTACATGCTGAGTCAGCCCAAAGTTGCCCAGAGTGTTAATCAGGTCTTTAGTCCCTTTGTCCTGAGGGTTGTCCACATGAATGTTAAAATCCCCAGCAATAATTACACAGTCAAAATCAACACAGATCACAGACAGCAGTTCACTGAGGTCATTAAAAAAGTCTGTGCAGTATTTGGGAGGCCTGTAAACATTAAGAAACACAACTTTGGATGGGGCCTTCAGCTGTAAAGCCACATATTCAAAAGACTGAAAACTTCCAGGAGATAGCTGCTTACATTGAAATGATTCATTAAATAAGACAGCAACCCCTCCTCCTCTCCTGCTCGCCCTGACCTCACTGATAAAACTTTAGTTAGGAGGGGTCGTCTCGATGAGAACAGCTCCACTGTTACTTTGGTCCAACCAAGTTTCAGTTAAAAACATAAAATCAAGGCTGTGCTCAGTGATTAAATCATTAATTAAAAATGTTTTCCCAGCTAGAGATCTAATGTTTAATAAAGCCAACTTAAGTGTTTTAGAGGTATTACTTGTCCCCTCGTGTTTGGGAGCAGTCTGTGGCACACAAGGTATGTTTACTATGTTTAAAGATCTTTTAGAGTGCAGCTCTCTGTGTTTTGACCAGGCCACATGTCTCCTGTCACCTAAAAGTACAGAAATTTTAAAACCTTCTAGTAAACAGGGTCCCAGCTTCTCCTGGGAAAAGTCATCACTGCCATAATCCTCACAGCCCGGACCCTTCACACATCACGCATCAGACTGCGGAGACAGGGCATGAAGAGGAACTAAGGGGGGCGAGGCTGGGCAATGTGACTTCGATTGCTCTGTTGAGGGTGGGGCTCGATGGCGAACCTTTGGCCGCTCTGGTGGGGGGTTTATGGGGGACAAAAAGGGATTGGGACGGGGGGTAGATCTGAGCCCAGCATTGACCCGCTCCATCATCTCCTCAGTGAATTTCAGGTGTGGGGAGGAGGGAGAAAGGGAGGGGGAGGAGGGTGATGGCCTGTCAGGGGTTTGGGGGACTGGGGAAGGTCGTGGTCCCTTGTCCTGGTCGTTGGTGTTGTTGAGAGAGTTGGAGGCAAATAGGGACCCCTCTTCTTGCCTTAGATGTCTCTCCTTTCTGAGGCTCTTCCTCAGATGCCATGGATGTCTCTCCTTTCTGAGGCTCTTCCCGGGTGGGGGCAAATGGAGCTCCTCCTCAAGGTTTCTGCTGGGCTTTGTCTGTTCTTGGAGTACTGTTTGTTCCTCTTTATGAGATAACTCCTTGTTTATCTCAGCCTTGGCACCAAGCACGGATGGATGACGTATGGAATAAAACAAGTTGGAGGTGAACAGTTTCACCCCTGACTTGTTAAAATTAAATCCATTTGCTTTGAACAGATGCCTGCGTTCCCAAAAAATATTAAAGTTGTCGATAAAATGCACTGAGTGGTCAGCACATGCTGATATAAGCCATTTATTCAGTGTAAACAACCTGCTGAATCTCTCGTCTCCTCCTCTGACCGGCGGTACAGGTCCACTGATGAATACAGCTGCATTCAGAGAGTTTACAGTATTTAATAATCCAGTAAAGTCCCGTTTCAGAACCTCCGACTGTTGTTTGGACACATCGTTTGACCCTGTATGCAGAACAATGTTTGTCACAGTTGGATATTCATCTGCAATTTGAAGAATTCTCTCCTTCAGGTTGTTGACCATATCGTTAGGAAAGCAGAGGACTTTAGTGTTCTTACCGCACATCCTTTGTACATCCTTTACGGCAGAGTCACCCACAATCAGAGTTTCAGGCCTAGCCTTTAGCTTTCCCTGTGGCCTTTCACTTTTCAACAGATTTTCAGACCTTATTTCGCTGCTTTTAGATGGATGGTTGTCCGATATAGATCCAGGGTCCTTTGATAGTGGAGCAAATCTGTTCTGCAGTTTCACATTCAGTTGTTTTGGAGGTTTGTTGTTAACCTTCCTATTCACGGTTGTCCAGTCCTGTTTCCTCCCGTATACAGGGGTAGAAGAGCTTCTCTGTCTCGTAGGAAGTGAAGGCCAGTCGGTTTCAGAGATTTCAGCTCGCTGTGCCCTGCCTGTGATACGTCCTCCCCCTTCCAGGAGACATGATTTATGTCTTGGTTTTGCACCAAGACAGTCTAAGGGGGGATTATCACTTGAGGATTTATAATAGTGCACAGAGTCTACTTTCTTGGTCATGTTATCTGTGCTCCTTAGCTGTGTACTAGCTTGCTCATCGCCATTGTTTTGAATCAAAGGCAAGGTTGTTTCATTTCCACACAGTCCATTTACCTCCACGTTTACTTCTAAGCGATGAATTTTTGTCTCCAGTACTGCAATCTTCTGCAGGAGGCTGTGGTAGTCATCTGTGGAGAGGGAAGGCATCTTGTTGCTAGTTAGCCTAGCGGTTAGCACCTTTCCAGGCTATTGAGGCTGCTCGGTGCCCAGACGCTGTAATCAGGCTTCAGCTGTGTCTAGGCCACAGACACACGGAGCGCTGTGGACAAGGTAACCATAAAATGTTGCTGTTTCTGTTAAGAACACTCTAGTCCTAATGATCTACAAGTGTCCAGAAGTTATCGCAGGTAAGCTCACACGGAAAAAAGGGAAAAAATCAGCATAAAAATCAATAAAAATCAATATAAGAAGCAAAGCATTCAAGAGCAAAGAGATGAAGCGTCCACACTCACAAAGGGGAGGAGCCTTTGTGAGTCAAGTTTAACCTCTCAGCAGGTAAGCATGAAGGCGCCACAGATCTGGGCGCGGATGAAACACTTCTCCTCCCGCCTGAGAGAGGAGATCCCTGCGGAGAGGAAGCTGCCAAGGACTCGCTGCTAGCAGGCTGATTATCTCTGCATACCACGACCTTGTGGGCCACCAAGGGGCCACTAGAAGCAGAGAGAGAGTGACTGCCGACGCACTCTCTCTAGAACTGGAGATATCATTTCCACTGGGGGAAATGCATACAGGAGCACATCTGGCCATTGGTGCGCTAGTGCGTCCATGCCCAAGGGTGCATCGTGGTCGATTATGGAGAAGAACAGGGGGCAGTGAGTATTTACCCTGGAGGTAAAAAGATCTATTTGCGCCTTGCCAAATAGATCCCAAATCTGAGCCACTATTAAAGGGTGTAACCTCCATTCTATCACCAGAGAGAATGGAGGACCCCCCCCCATGGAGAGAAGGTCTGGCCCCAGGTTCAGGTGGCCCTTAGAGACACAGCTCTAAGTGGTTGATGTGCAGCTCGTGCTGGGCTGCGGACCAGATCCCTCTCACTGATGCACCCTCACACAGCTCTCCACACCCTCTTAGGGAAGCATCTGAGGACACCATTTTGCAAAACAACACCCTCCCAATCCAAGAGCCCTGATGCAGCAGCCCGGGCTCCCTCCAAGGACGGAGAGCTAGCATGCAAGATGCGGTTACCGTCAGCCTGCTCCGGAGGTGACGCAATGCAAACAGGCGGTGAGAGAGCGTCCAGTGTTGAAACGCTCTCATCTTTAACTGTCCAAGTGGCACTATGGCGATCATAGATGACATCATGCCCAACAAATGTAATATCGTCTGGAAACGCAGTCTGTGTCCCAGCTGAAACTGAGCGAGGCAGCGATTAAACCAGCCACTCTGTTCTCAGACAAACGTGCTGGAAAGTGAGCATATTTCCAAACCGAGGAAAGAAATCAGCTGACTCGGGGTTAGCGAGCTCTTTTGAAAGTTCACAGAGAACCCCAGAGTCTGAATGTGTGACAGAACCAGCGACAGCTGTGTCTCCGCCTGCTCTCTGGAGCAAGCTATGAGAGCCCAGTCGCCTAGGTAGGCTAAGATGCGGATGCCTCTCTCTCTGAGGGGCGGTAGCGTTGCCTCGGCACATTTCGTAAAGGTGCGAAGAGCGAGCGACAGCCCGAACGGCAGCACTAGGTATTCGTAGGCTATGCCCTCGAATGCAAACCTCAGAAACTGCCTGTGTTTCGGGTGTATAACCACATGAAAATAAGCATCTGTTAGATCGATTGTTGCAAACCAATCTCCCGGGCCGACTGCATTCAAGAATTGTCTGAGTGTTAGCATCTTGAACCTGTACGTCCGTAGATATGTGTTCAAGACTCGCAGGTCAAGGATGGGACGAAGCCCTCCACCTTTTTTTGGAACAACAAAATAACGGCTGTACCAGATTTTGTCTGTCTCCGAAGTGGGGACCACTCGTATTGCTCTTTTCTGCAATAGCGCCTTTATTTCGTCTCTGAGTATCATGGCCGCCTCTGTGTCGACAGTCGTGTTTACGAGTCTCCGGAAACGAGACAGTTTGACCCGGAACCGGTAACCCATGGCAAAGGTTCGCAGCACCCACAGAGAGGGGGCGCAAGCGCGCCACTGAGGGAAGTGAGCAGCCAGCCGGCTGACCTGCAGCACTGACGGCGGGGCGTTGTTGCCCCTCAGTGTGTCTGCAGGGGACTGCACCACCTGCCTGACCTGGCTCATTCTGCCTGCAGGCTGAGCATTTGTGATTGTTTGAGAATAAACAACACTCTTTATTGACTGTAACATGGAAACATGTACATTCACACATTTTGTTGGATGCACCTTTTCTGGGGCACAACAATGAAAAACAGCAGGAACACTTGATGTGGTCACCTGAACATTTAACACACCTGAACAGGGAGTTACAACCTGAGGCATTTTGTGTGCAGGGGGTTTGTGCTTGGGAGAGTCAGAGTGTTAGGACATCGACTGGATAATCCTCGTCTTCAGACTCAGAAAGGAGAGGGTCATGCCGTGCGACAGCCAAGCGTCCCAGCACTTTTTCCACAAACATCACCCATCTTTCCAGGGTCAAGCGCCCGAGCTGGCGACAAAACGCACAGGCTTTGGGCTCCGTCAACGCTCTCCTAGTGTGGACGACCCCCAGGCAGACAGGGTAGGCATCGTGCTGTTTGCTGTCGTGCAAAGAGAAACCGCATCCCTCAGGAGGGACCATGCACATGTCATCACACGTCATCTGCCCTGAAGGTGTGAATAAAGGTTTCTTCAGCCAGGACACGCGAGGGCGTGATATCCATATCCATATCCATACTTATGTGTTGTACCGAGTGAATCGACTGAAAGGGAACCAGCTCACTGTGTTAGCAATAATACTATGTATTGTGTTTAATAATGTGCTTTACAGCAGTCTGGAAATCTGTGAAAAGATGTAGCTTTTGCTAGCTTTTGTCATAAAAATAGCACTGAAAACCCTTATAGAGAAAACTGGCTCGGTTACAAAGAGGCAGACAAATCTAATCTAAATCTTTAATCTAATCAGCTTGTAGATTGCCTTGTATCCCCAGTGAGGAATGCCTCTCCCAGACTGTGGCCACCTGGAAAACAGGGATTGCAAAAACAAAAATTTCTTGTGCACAAGTTGCTTATAAAGGCACAAACTACATTCGAGAATACAATTTGATGTCTGTTTGTTTGTCAACAACATTGTGCAACAATTACCCACCCTCATTTTAGGAAATCTGGTGAAGATGTGAATCATGGGCAAAGTAAAAACCCATCAAAGCTGATTGCAGATCTGGATCACTTTCTTTGAACTGACAAAATGGGCCATTTAGCCCTGATGGTGGATGCACTCTCTGCACTTCTGTGTTTCATACACAGTTGATTGCTAGTACAACACTGTCTATGCTGCACTTTTATTTTTTCTTAGACAACCTCCATGTAATTTAACATGTCCACTAATAGTCTGTTATTTTGTCTGTTTGCAGATGGTTTCTATGTGACATGGGGAGCGTCTGAGGGGGCTGTGATCACTCCTGGCCAGTCTCTGCCTCCTCATGGCAAACAACTGGGACGCCTGGACTCTACTGATTTAAAACAAGTTATACAGAAGGTACGCAGTAAGAGACTGTTGTTAGACTTGTTGGATTAACTGTGGACAGAAAGATGTGTCTACACAGTGTTACAGCAACTATAGGGATTTTCTCTTTATTCTTCTTAGCTAAAACACTGATATGGTCCTTATGTGCAAATGCGCTAATACAATAAATCATCAGTATATCAATAGCATTTTAGACAGGATAATCTGCACTAGTGTCATATTTTGCTAAAAAAGCTTAAACTTTTTACCTAATTTAAAGTAAAAGAAATGGTACTGCCACTTTGCTTTAGTAAATTTATAAACTTCTGTTTTTGTGCTTCTTTTTTCATCGTCATGTCTAACTCTGTGTTTGCATTTCTTTGTCTTTGTTTTCTTATTTTCACTTCACTGTGTTTGCTGCTGTGTACCTCCTTCACCTGTGTGTCTGTTCCTCGTTTTCCTCTAGGGAGTCGTGCTGTACAGTCGAGATAACAGGGAGCTGGATCTTCTCCTGTTCTGGGAAGTGTGCGACTTTGTGTCCAGGGTAGATCGGGTCCTAAGCAGACCTGGTGGGTCTCTGCTTTTGGCAGGGCGCAGCGGAGTGGGTCGGCACACAGCCACGTGCCTAGTGTCACACATGCACGGATACACGTTGTTTACTCCAAAAATCTCCCGTGGTTACACCCTGAAGCATTTCAACAGTGATCTCAAGACGGTAAGTGGATTTCCTTTATTAGATTTTATCTCTTTATCTGGTTCACATTATACTTTAATAAATTGCATTTGCAAAATGCTCTTAGAGATAATCACACGTTACACACTAATCCTGCAGGCTATATGGTTCCTATTCTGAAGAACTCCCTGTTGAGCATTTGTGTGTTTTTTTCAGATTGAGTGACACCTATAATTACCATTAAAAGTGAATAGTTACTGATAAAAGAATTGTCTGTCGTTTTAGTTGATTTTTATGCATTAAATCAGTACCCATTATCATATGTTGACAGATGTCTCACTTTGCGGAGGTTTAAGCATAGACTATGTAATCTCAGCTGATGGCACTATATAATATATTTGTGTGGATACTGTGTGATTAGGTGATGCAGCTGGCAGGTCTGGAGGGCCAACAGGTGGTTTTACTATTAGAGGACTATCAGTTTGTCCACCCAGCTTTCTTAGAGATGGTGAACAGCCTGCTGTCATCAGGTATGTGTTGTGTTTATTTATGCTTTTGCCTTATTTTTTTATTTATAGAAACGTGAGTTATTGGGACTCAAGAAATTGTAGCTTCATTTAAGAGTTAATGTTTAAACTGCGATTGTCACACTGCAAATCTTAAACAGTATTTGCAATATATAGCTGGACTATGGTTTTAGATGGGTTTATGTTCTGATAGAAGAAATTATTTTGACCTTTGGGTTTAGTCAGACCAGAATTTTCTTCCTGCTCACAGACTTCATGCTAGGCTAACCATCCAACCATCCCCCACTCCAGCTTCACTCTGAGCAGACAGATCTGAGTGGTTATTGGGTGATATTGTTCATCTTGCGTACAAAGTCTTGTCAAATGACTTTCAGCTCTAATTCAAGGGGTTTACCAAAAGTATTTCATTTACTGTTCAGGAATCATTTTCAGAGTCTCAAAAGTAACTGGGCAAACTACCAAAACTTTAAATATGAGCATTGTTTTTAATGTTCAGTTTCATCTGAAAAAGTGTGCCTTGTTGGGTTGAGATCAGGTAATCATTGAACATGTTCAATGATTACCTGACACACATTTCTTTCTTCTTCTTGCAAGAAGAAGAAAGAAATGTGTGTCTCCTAAAATTATAAACTATATATGAGATGTGCATTTGAATATGGATCATACACTCAAGAATTTTCTCTGTTGTAGTTCTAATGTATCCTGGGGACATTTTTCAGGTGAAGTTCCAGGTCTATATACCCCTGAGGAACTGGAGCCACTCCTCTCGTCACTGAAAGATGGTGCTTCCCAGGATGGATTCACCGGACCTCTCTACAACTATTTCTCTCACAGTCAGTATTGTGGTTTTATTGACAGCATGGTCCCTCTGTCTTTCTGTTGTTCATTGTTCCTTCATTAGGGCCTCTTCTCACTGTAAACCTCTATTATATGTGACATTTAGTTACAGAGATTGTTTTTTCTGTTTTTCTCCTTGATTATATCCGACTGTGTTCTTCTGCTTCATTGCTGCGCACTGTTGTTGGTACTGTATAAATGCTGCAATGTCACAGAGGTTGCTGCTTGTGAATCAAATCAATAACCATTATTGGCAAAGTAAAACCACTAAAGAGCTTACTCCTCACCTTTTCTCTCCAACTCTGCCAGATACAAGTTAATAAAGATGCTATTATGAATATGAATATTCTTTATTGTCATTGTCACAAGTACAATGAAATTGAAAGATGTCTCCGGTCAGTGCAACATCACGAAAGATAAATACTTAAAAACTATAATATATATTGGTATTATTAGTGATAATACCAATGCCTGTCATTGTCCCACACCGTGTCCACCTTTCATCAAAGTTTCCCGATGAATTCCCTTCACCACTGTCTCACATCCCACTCAGGAATCCAGCAGAACCTCCACATTGTTCTGATCATGGACTCCTCCAACCCTAACTTCACCATCAACTGTGAGAGCAACCCAGCTTTTTACCGCAAGTGCTCTGTCCAGTGGATGGAAGGATGGTCTGAAAGCAGCATGAAAAAGGTTAATATCAGAACAGCAAGATCAAAATGGGCATTAAATCATCAGCTGTTAATAAAGCTCACGCTAAGTGTTGCTTATGAGATTAGCAATGCACATTCCTTCCAACCTTTAAAGACAGACCTGTGTAATTCTGCTCTACTAATGTCTGTTGACCTAATACAGCAGCCCTAATAATGAATTGGTTTTCTCTCATTGTTGGAATTTTAAAATTGAAAACTTTTTTTTTTTTACTTTACAGGTTATTTTTAAAAATCAAGGTGTTGCGGTCATATTTGTGCACACACCAGTTCTTTTATAGTCACATTTGCAAATCTGGTAAACCTAAATGTGTTGCTTGTCAGATACCTGAGCTGTTGTTGGCAAAAACTGAGCAGGGAGGGGAGGAGACCGAAAGAGAAAAGGGCAGCAAGAGGAAAAGCTCAGGTAAGCACATGAACATTAAGTCACAGTTCATGAATGATTGATGATCTCTGGACTTAAAATGTTGTCAGATAGCTGATAAATGCCAATGCAGAATTGTATACACGCGAAGCTATCACCTTCACAATGTGAGTGACTTTGAAATAGGAGTGATGACAAAGTGCATTTGAGCCATTTTATAGTTGTTCATGCTGTTGGCATGATTAATCACATTGAAAAACGAAAAAATTAGAACTGGTCAATGTTGTTTAAACAAATAAATAGATAATCAGTCTCGTATTTATTTTCTATTTATCTACAGTGTAATAGTACTCACAGACTGCACAACACTTTGTTGAATCACCTTTGGCAGCAATCAAGTCTTTTTGAGTATGATGCTATAAGCTGGCGCATCTATTTTTGGGCAGTTTTTCCCGTTCTTTGTTGTAAAACCTCTCAAGCTCCATCAGGTGGATAGGGAGGGTGTGTCGATGCATAGCCAGTTTCAGATCTCTCCAGAGATGTTCAGTCGGGTTTCGGTGTCTGATTCCCTTCAGACATGAGACTCTGCATTCAGGCCAAAGAGTTCAATCTTTGTTTTGTCAGACCAGAGAGTTTTGTTTCTATGGTCTGAGAGTCTTTCAGGCAAACTCCAGGTGGGCTATCCTCTTACTGAGGAGGGGCTTCCATCTGAACTGTCTACCATAAAGGCTTTTATTGTTATTATTGTTATTATTATTATTGTTATTATTATTATTTATTTGTTTGTTTATTTTATTTTACTCATATTTCCATTTAGTCACTACCATGTGATAAATTAAGATGAATTATCTTATTTTATTAATAGTAGTAGTATCATAAGCTTATAATACTTAGACATATTTAATGGCTCTATATTTTTAGTGTAATCAGAATGACTTTATATCAACTTTTTCTCTTTGTGCATCTTTTTTTTCACCTGTGACTCTCAGGAGGGTCTGGGCAGGGGGATCTGTGCCGATTGTTCTTGATGGTCCATGAGTCATGCCGCGAACACGGTGCAACACCGAGCAAGTACATGGCCTTTCTGCATGTTTACACCGCATTATACAGTCGGAAGCAAAAGCAGCTTACTACAAGACAGCAGCATCTGCAGGTAAAATTGCAAATCTACCCTGTGATACAGAATTATAAGTAGTATGAGTTTTACTACTTCCGTAAGAAGCAACTTATTTTTGGAACAACTGATGAGAATTGTTTATCCTAGACTTGAAAATCGATAGATCTACACATAAAATAGCTCTTGATTTGACTTTTAGTGACGATAAGGGTTTTAAAAGAGCCTTGCGGTGAAAACGACACACAGCAAATAAAAGACATGGATTAGAGAAGTTATTTGGTTTTTGGAACTGTATCCAGCCCTGATAGATGAGCTTGTGCCCAGCATTCATCCTGTGTAGTATTTTATTTAAAGTTTTACTGCAGTTTTACACACTGATATGAGAAAGTACAATTACAAAGCAACCGTAAATGTTGTTGGTAAACATTGCACACACAAATTCCATTGAATCTTTAAGAGGAAACAAGTTTGACATTACTTGTAAAGTAATACATGTTATGTCTACAGGCAGGCGTTTCTAAGCTGAATGAAGCTAAAACATTGGTTGATGAACTAAAGAGGCGGGCTGCAGAGCAGAGCGAACTGCTGAGGACTAAACAACAGGAGGCAGATTCTGCCCTGCAGGAAATCACAACCTCCATGCAGGTGTGTATGTCTGTGCTGCTGGTGCATTGTCCGCTAGTGACTGTGTATTGGGATGGGTGGATGTGGGTATACGTGTGTGGCTCAGGACAGTAGTCCTGCAGGGTTTCATGTCTTTTCTAACTTATATCTATTCTATGTCTATCTATCCAACTTCTCTCCTCTCTTCTCTTCTCTGGCTTTCTTTTTCATCTGCATTGCATTATACAAAAAACTTTCTGCCTTTCCCATGGCAATATCCTCCCTGCTGTGAAGACACTATTTATTTAGTTTGTGTACGTATGTGTATTTGTTTGTTTTGTGACTTTCCTTTCATTCTCATCTCCTGATACCCCCATTTCCATTTCCTCCTGCTGGGTCTGTCTCGAGGATGGATGGTTGGATAGATGTGTGGAGGGGGAAAAGGAGATGAACCTTGTTCATTAGTTATGATATCCTTCTATCTTTCACTCTGTGGGGATTGGGTTTGTTGAGTTAGAGGGCGGGAGGAAGAAAGGAGATGAGAAACAAAAATAAGAAAGAAAAAGAAATAACTGTCAGAGGAGTCAGTTTTGCAGAGTGATAATTAAGAACTAGACTCATCCCTTTGGTCTGTAGTAGCTATGTCGCCTGTGGGGATGGAGACAGCAGGGAGAGAAGCGAGGAACACTGGAACAACGATGGGAAGAGTGTAAACAAAATAGATGGAAGACTGACTGAGGCTTGGCAAAGATGGAAATATTAAGAGAGCCGTTAAGGAAGAATGAAAATAAGGTTTGGAGCAGAAAAGGGGAATATATGTGGCATATAGCAAGACCTGGAGCCTTGACTATGGAAGAATTATAGGGATGGGAAAAAAAGCCAATGTTGGGATTAGCTTTAGATGAAAATGTGATGTGATAAAACTTTCAGGTTTGAAGAGGTCAGAGAGAGGACCTGTTGGAAAATGATGCGGCCAAACATTTGTCCTCACTGCTTTTTCATCATCAGTGTCACAATATTCCTAAAAAAATCCTATAAATGTAAAATACAATACAGATGATTATATAGAAATCATATATTCAGCTGCTTACTTTCAATCCTGATTAAGCCTTTTTCCCCTAACTTCAGTACATGCTAAAAGCCTGTTTTTTAATCTAGTGTACTGAACATTTTCCTTATTTTTTGGATTTTCCAGAATGCCAGTGACCAGAAGGCAGAGATGGAAAAATTGAAAGGGAAAATGGCTCAAGAAGTGTCCAAAATTGAAGAGAGAAAAGCCAAAATCGACGACGAGCTGAAAGAAGTACAGGTAAGTGGTTTGTTGCCTGTTTTTGTGAGCATGCCCATTTCTGTAAGTTACGAGAAAACATCCCCCCTTTTCAAGGCTTGCAATCCCCATTGTGCTTATCCTTCACGTACTTGTGCATCTCTCGCTGCCTTTTCCCCTGCTGCCCTCTAGCCTTTGGTAGATGAAGCAAAGCGTGCAGTTGGAAACATCAAGCCTGAAGCGCTGTCTGAGATCCGCTCCCTCCGCATGCCTCCCGATGTCATCAGAGACATCCTGGAGGGGGTACTGAGGCTGATGGGCATCTTTGACACCTCCTGGGTCAGCATGAAGAGGTGAGAGAAAAGAGATAGGAAGAACGTGTAAAGGGATGGATAGGAAGATGAAGAGTTACCCTGTTGGGAGTAATTAAATTGATGAGGATCTTCGACACCTCTCGGGTTAGCAAAAAGAGGCATTAGGAGGTGATGAGGTGTTAGAGAATGGGTGGGAAACGAGGAAGAAAAGGGAAGGATAAACAAAGCCTTTCTGCACTGCTAATGAGCGAGTGTAGGTTGTGTGCGTATATTTGGGCGGGGTGGTGCTGGGGGTGGGGGGGGCAACTGTTCATGCTTAATTAAGGAAAAAAAGGCTCATATTTTAGGCTTGAATTAACATTAAACTATCTGCTTTATGGGTTAATTTGATCTCTTTCTGATGATTTCATCTGTGTTTGGCTTTAATGTTGAACTCACACATGAAAACTCCTCTCTTCTCTAGCTTTCTAGCTAAACGTGGTGTGAGGGAGGACATAGCTACATTTGAAGCCAGGAACATCACTCCTGAGATTCGCCAGAGTGTGGAAGAGCTACTCAACAGGAACAGGGCTTCTTTCGACCCTAAGGTCTGCCTACCATAGTAGCAGAATCAGAATTAGATGTACTGTTGGAGGTTGTTATTACAGCTTGATTGTTTTTTTTGTTGTTGTTGTTGTTGGTTTGTTAGTGTGTTTGTCTTCTAAAGAAGTTATTATGGCTGTTTCACTGATTTGTAATGCTACTGTTGTTTCATTCAGAATGCAAAGCGTGCAAGTGCAGCAGCTGCTCCTCTGGCTGCCTGGGTCAAAGCCAATGTCCAATACTCCCGCGTCCTAGAGAGGATAGAGCCACTGGAAAGAGAACAGGCTGGACTTTTGGAGTAGGAAAACACACAAACACAACTCTATAAAAGACCGAAAATGCTTTCAACCTGTAAAACGCTGTATGTTTAAACAAAACAAAAAACAAGAAAGTTGAAGTTCTTGATTAAAAAAATTAAAAAGTTGCTAAGTTTTGTGAAGTAATTTTGATCTAGATTGTATTATTTTAAACAAACTTGTGATCACTGACTTCATCTAATTCTACTCAACTCTAACTCACGCTCAGTTTCTCGATGCTACACATGCAATAAATGATACATAAAGTAAGTCAATAAATCAATGCGTGTGTTGTATGTGTCCAGAAACCTGAGGAAGACTGAGAGTAGGAAGAATAAACTAGAAGACCAGCTCAGCACTGTTGGAGCCAAAGTCAATGAGTTGAAAGAGAAGTATGCATCCTTCCTTCACCAATTAATCCTTCTATACTGTGTAGTTTGGGTTTTGCTTCTGGTTTTTGCGTGCTGTTGTCTTAAATTGAGATTAGGGTTGTAGTTTCTTTTAATCTTGAACTGTTGATTTGTTGATGCGATGATGAGCCACCTAAAAATGAACAACAACAGCAACAAACATGGGCAGACATTTACCAGCATCAGTGTTTACGACATCAGAGCACAACAAAGGGTCGAACTTCACACTTTACATTAGTGTCACTGAGCTCCCTGCGCTCTGTCCTCTTTAGTCTTCAGTTTTCCTCCTCCTCATCCATGTTCAATCATACAATACAATCATCTTATAACTGAAAGATGTCCTACTTTCACTACACTCATTTTCTATATGACTCTACCTGCTGTAAATGTCATAGAGGAAGCCTCACCTGTTATATTTACAGTGCATCTTATCGTCTTGGGTAAATATTACAATACATCTGCTTTCGGTTGGCTTTTCTTTCTCCTTACTTTCTCTGCAGGTTTCAGTGTCACACTGCAGAGGCAGCTAAGTTGGAGGCCGATGTGTCAAAAGCTCAGGACACGATCACTGCTGCCCAGCAGCTTATATCACAACTGGACGGAGAACACACACGCTGGAATGCACAGGTAGTTTGATGTATGGCTGTGATGATATATGTATTGGTGGGGGAGGTTATACACATTTACTCAAAAAGAGGCTCATTTGCCATGTAAGAGCAACAGGAGCCGTGAGTGTCTAAGAGCTCGTGGGTGTGTGTGTGTGTATGACAGGGGGGATGGATCCCGGTGTCTTGGGTCCCTTCTGGCTGTTTTTACTCCTCTCCACAGCATCTGTCTGCACCTTAATTAAAACACTCAATCTCTTCCTGACACGCTCGCTCGTACACACACCCTCAGTCCCACCGTCTCCCTCAAGGACTACACCAGAGAGCCAGTTTGCTCTCCACTCACGTATTACCATATACTTTCACGTGTACACACATACACTCACTTCAACGCTGTACAGTAGCTGTAGGTCACTATACATCAATACTTCTAAGCTGTTTTAGTGTTTCTCAGGAAGGGAAAACCAATGAGTCAGGTGTACACAGCTACAGTGTAAGTGAAACAGATGCAAGTTTTTAAGTAGGATGTATTAATGCAGTAGACTAGAGATCTCAAGGTCATGAAAACTTGCAACCTCAGATGTGGATATAAGTGGGGAAAAGGGTTAGCAATTAAGCCTGATGTTTAAGTATTTTACAGAGATGTGCGGGTGCGCCCGTGTTCCCCTGACATGCTATTAAAATACCTCAAAGGAATCCTGATGAACCTGGAAGTCTTTACAGCTGTGTCAGTAAAATCGGTGCAGAACAGCAAGTGTGTTCCAGGTCCTGCACTTGTGGGTTAGCATTTTTTCGTCTAGTTAAACATTTTATGTGGTCATTTGGTATTTATAACTGTGTTTAGTATTAAAGAGTCATTAGGAAGAAAACCAAACAAAAACCAAACATGTTTTGCACTGAGCCATATTAGCAACATATGAGCAATGTACCAACTTCAGTTCTCTCCTTGCTCCACCTTCTTTTCTCACATCCACGCCTTTTCTCCCGATACTGCCCGTCACTCTAATGTGATTAGTTTTTATACTTTGTTCACCTACCTGTATTTTGTCCTAGATGTCCGAGATAAAGAATGAGTTGGATACGCTCCCTGTTAGAGCCTTGCTTGCGGCAGCCTTCATCACCTACCTGTCTGCAGCTTCGGAAGACCGTAGACGACAGTGTCTGGACTCGTGGATGGCTCACTCTGGACTACAGAGTAAATATATCACTAGTTCTTTTACCACACTAGCAACAGCATATGGCAAGTCCTGTCCCAAGCAGCCTACTCAGACACCGCTGCCCACACACAACATAACGGACTCTACTGTTACAACATGGAACATACAGACGTTACAGCTCCAGGGTCTTCTCGAAGAGCTTGTTTGCCATTTAACTAAATAAATGGTAATTTTAATTTTAATTTATAATGATGTTATGTTTTAATCCCAGGCTCAGAAAGCATCACAGTACTTGATAATCCTGTTTTGTGACTTTGTGTTTTTTAATGATATGATACTACATCAATAATCAATACCCCAGTAACTGATCTCCACTTCATATTTGAACTATAATGACTTCATATTTGAACTATAATGACTTCATATTTGAACTATAATGACACTCCCGAAACATCAGCTTCTGTTCTATGGGAAGCAGGGAAAGCTGTGATGAGAGGTAAAATAATTTCTTTCTCATCACATAAAAAGAAAAAAGAAAACAAAAATATTCAGGAATTAGAAAAAAACATCAAATCACTAGAAGAAGCCTACGCGTCCCACCAAGATCAGGAAACATTGAACAAAATACGCAAAACAAAACTAGAATTAAATGAGATAATTGATAAAAAAACAAAATTCTTAGTACAAAGACTACGCCTACAAAATTATGAACATGGTAATAAATCCGGTCAATTTCTAGCAAACCAGCTAAAAATAAATAAAGAAAAAACAACTATATGTGCTGTTCAAGATTCATCTGGGAACACATTATATGAACCGATACAAATAAACAACATTTTCAGGGATTTCTATAAAACGTTGTATTCACCACAAATAAACCCATCTAAAAAAGAAATTGATCAGTTTTTGGACAACATAACTCTTCCAAAATTATTGGACACTCAAGCAATGGCACTGGATTCACCACTGACACCAGGTGAACTCCAGGAAGCCCTGATAAGTATGCACAATAATAAGGCTCCAGGTCCAGATGGCTTTCCTGCAGAATTCTACAAAGAATTCTGGTCGATTCTAGCACCAGTTTTCTACAGAACGTTGTTGGAAATTAAAGAAAAGGGCAGACTTCCATCAAATATGAATTCTGCAAACATTAATCTCCTGCTAAAACCAGGCAAAGACCCTGTATATCCCTCAAGCTATCGTCCAATATCCCTTATAAATGTAGACCTTAAAATAATCTGCAAAGCTCTCTCAAAGAGACTGGAGAAAATAACCCCCCTCTTAATTCATCCTGACCAAACTGGTTTCATAAAAGGTAGGCACTCATCAACAAATACACGTAGATTACTTAATTTGATAGACTACTCATACAGTAAAAACCTAGAAACTACAATATTCTCTTTAGACGCAGAAAAAGCATTTGACAGAGTTAACTGGAAATTTCTATTTGCAACTTTACACAAATTTGGTTTTGGATCCTCTTTCATAAACTGGTTAAAAATATTATATAATTCCCCAACAGCTTGTGTTAGAACAAATGACCAGACATCCTCCAGCTTCTGTCTCTTGAGGGGCACCAGGCAGGGATGCCCACTCTCCCCTTCACTATTTGCAATTTTTATTGAACCACTAGCAGCAGCAATTAGACAGAATTCAGTAATTAAGGGCATAAAATGCAAGAACGTGGAACATAAAATCAGCCTTTATGCGGATGATGTGTTACTCTTTCTCCAAAATTCACAAACCAATATCTCTGGGGTGATTGAATTGATAAACTCTTTTGCAAGAATATCAGATTACTCAATTAACTGGTCAAAATCTACAGTCCTACCGATTAATTGCTCCTTCCATAATTCCTCTTCTACACCACTGCAATCGGGAAATATAAAATATTTAGGTATTAATGTTTCTCCCAAGCTTGCAGATCTAACTAAATTAAACCATATCCCACTTTTAAAGAAGGTAGAAGATGATCTGGCTAGATGGAAATGTCTACCCATATCACTCATGGGAAGGGTTGCCGCTATAAAAATGATGGTCTTACCAAAAATAAATTATTTATTCTCAATGATCCCAACTAAACCGCCACAAGATTGGTTCAGATCTCTAGATTCATGTATATCGAAATTGCTTTGGAAAAATAAACCCCCACGTATAAGCTTAAAAACACTACAAAAGACCAAGGATAAAGGAGGACTAGAACTGCCTAACTTTCAGCACTACTTCTTAGCCAACAGGCTTCAGTTTATCTCAGGTAATTTTAATTTTAATTTATAATGATGTTATGTTTTAATCCCAGGCTCAGAAAGCATCACAGTACTTGATAATCCTGTTTTGTGACTTTGTGTTTTTTAATGATATGATACTACATCAATAATCAATACCCCAGTAACTGATCTCCTCTTACGTTAATATAAATGCATTGAAATTGTACATGAAAAGCACTAATTATTATCTCAGTGATATTTAAACTGAGGTATGGTGACAATAAATACAAATAAAGACACAAGCCTTTTTGTTGCTTGTTTCAGAGTTTGACTTGCGATCATTCCTGTGCTCGGAGAGTGAACAGTTGATCTGGAAGAGTCAAGGGCTGCCATCAGATGATCTCTCAATGGAGAATGCACTGGTTATACTGCAGGTTAGACTAATATTTCAAATCTGCATCTACAACGTGACACAGGGATTTACTAAATATAAACACTAATTTCAGTCTCTTTTTGCCTACTTTATATAAGGATGTTATTAATACTATTTATGCATTGGCTTGCTTATTTCACATCACTGTATAAAATATTTAAAAAGACATTAAAGTACAATACAAACCCAGCATTAACATGATAAAACAAGTCTAGCTGTACCGAAAGTTGTGTCCTTGTTGCCATACGTCTGTGCTCCATTTGGTTGTATCGTGTTTGTGTGTTGTTTTTATCATCGCCACCACCAGATCAATGCACTCAAGTTGAAGGTAAGAAGTCCATCATTCATCCTCGTAGCTGTTTCCTACATAGCTAGTTTATTTATTTAGTGTTTCTTTGTCTCTCTGTTTCTCTTTTGCTTTTGTGTTTGCCTTGAAACTAGTGAGAAAGAGATGTGCTGTCACTTTATTAGGTACACCTAGAGAGTACCAGGTTGGACACCTTTTGCCTTCAGAACTGTCTTAATTCTTCGTGGCATAGATCTCGCACATCCCAGACGTGCACTATTGGACTGGGATGGTGACTGTGGAGTCCATTTCAGTCATGTGAACTCATTGTTATGTTCAAGAAACATAACAATGAGACAGTTTGAGATTATTTGACTTTTCTGACATGGCACATTGAGTTCATGCCATGTGGTTAGAAATTTGCATTAAGGAGCAGATGGACAGGTGTACCCAATAAAGTGTCTAGGGAGTATATGTACGCATACACTCTCGCAAAAATGACATAGATCATATAAAATTTTGGGGGTTCTTGGAGACATCAAATGGTCCGCTCTCTCGCTGAATGTGCCGTAACTACTTGTGGGCAAATTGTCAGTGGTTCCATGTACAAGACTTGTAGATGATTTGCCTCAGAACTGATTTGTCAGGCTCATGAGCATTCACAACCATTTTTTTCCTAAAGGCATTAGAGATCTTTTTATATTGCTGCACACTTCAGCTGGTACAAGAACAGTGGACCCTATCCGGATAGAGATTTCAAAAACACTGGTTTCAGCTTTCACTGTATAAACAAACTGTAATCCTTGGTGTGTATGTGAGAGGGAGTAAGAAAGACGGCGAGAGAAAGACTCCTGTGCCTGATATAGGAAGGTGGTAAGTATGATAGCACTGTGACGGGGCTAAACCATATGCATACACACATGCAGTGCACATCATTTTCTAGGTGAGTTGTGTGCTTTATAAGTAAAACTATCCTAAAACAACGTCAGCTGAAATGTCCTGCTTTCTCCTCATTTCTGACTCAGAGTGTTGCGTGTCCATTCCTGATCGACCCATCATCCCGAGCTACAGAGTGGCTATGTACACATCTCAAACAGCACAGATTAGAGGTTATCAACCAGCAGGTAACAACACACAATCAGTAACGTGTCGTGGAATGGAGGGTCATTAATCTGTTAGATTTTGCAAAATCCTGTGCACACACTGGTGATGTGCTTTGTTTAATTCAGTTAACCCTCATTCTAACCCGTTCTTTCTTCTTTTTCTAAATTTTCCGTTAGACATTCTTGACTGATCAGTTTCTTCTTGTCTAATGAATCCAAGTTTCTCTTCTTTACTAGAATATCTTAATCATTTAGAAGCAAGCCTTAACCATACTTTGATCGGTCCAGGTAATGATTTTAGCAAAAAGTTATGATGATTACATTAAGTAACACTGGTGTCCATTACTTATCACTTAACTGTTACATATTAATTACTGCATTAGTGTCATCAGGTACACTGAAAACACTCATTTAATTATTTATTTTTTGTATATGTATTTAAATTGGTTGGTTTTTGCTTAATAACTTGTTAAAACTCTCTAGATGCTCTAGATGTAAATGCTTTGTTTAGAAAGAAAATATAAGATTTATTCATCTTCCAACTGTAATTTTTTTTCTTTTTTTTCTTTTTTAATCGTAATCGTACTACAACTATAATTACTCTTCCATCCACCAGATACACGAGAGAACTGTGTTACCATCCACCTCTAGAATTTAATGTAATCTCTTAGTACTGGGTGTCTGTGTGGCTTCTCTCTATAGGATAATAACTTCATGACATCCCTAGAGCTGGCAGTCAGATTTGGAAAAACCCTTATCATCCAAGAGATGGATGGAGTTGAACCTGTGCTCTATCCGCTGCTGAGGAGAGACCTAATAGCACAGGGTACTCACACATTCTCACAAGCACAAACACCAATTTCATACAAAGTTGGGCTGAAGAACTCTTTTGGGCATAATTCAGAGGCTTAAGCAACCTCAGGTTGCTGACTACTCACCTCTATCCAGGGGCTACTTTTCTGCAGCGTAGTGAAATCCCATTCTGAGGGATATTGCCTCAAAGTTTAATTAACCAATCCTGACTAGTGCATTGGGCCATCACAGTACTTCTTCTCACTCTCAAAAGCCTTACTCTGTAAAATATTAAGTAAATCAAATGGTTAAACATTGACTATTCATGTTTTATTTTATATTCAGACAAGACCTTTCCACAATACAGTCACAGTAAAGGGAAAGTTAAAAGAACTCAGCCAAAATGCAGAAGCACCCCTCATTTCTCTATAATTTACTTCAAAGTTGCCAGACTTCTAATATGTTTTAATTGGTCTTCAGTGTTTTAGTTTTGGACATGGTTTTTTTCCACTCATTTTCAGGCCTTCTATCTTACCATTGTTTTTTGTTTGTTCGGTTGCTTAACACTGTCCTGTGAATTGTTTACAGATGACTTGATACGGAACCAATTAGAAGCCTGATGCAAAAACACATCATTTGTTTACATTTCTTTATAAAATGTCTATGTCTGCCTTTATGAAATTAATCTATGAAAAATGGAAAAGATAAAATAGTTTTACAGGTATAAAAAATAATATTTTTCTGCTAAAAAAGGTGATTATTGAAGAGCTATTTGCTGAAAACATGGCATATATCAATATGGTGTAGACTTTGTCCTTAAACAATTTGAGGAAACTACAAAGCTGGTCACAAAAGATGAAGTGGCAGGCTTTAAAAAAACAGCCTACAGCAGATGAGCAGTATCATAAAGTCATGTCATCAAGAAATAGAAAAAAGTATCCGGCAAAGACCTGACACAGGACCTCAGAGATGCATCTGGCCCTTCAGTCAATTCATCTACTGTTCACTGAAGCATCAGCAGAAATGGTCCCATTGGAACGGTGGCAATTAAGAAGCCATTCTCAAGGAAGGCAAAAGGGGAGAAAAGGCTGAGCTATGCTGAATTACTCAAGAGCTGGACAGAAATCAGTGGTAACAGCTCTATAAAACACGGTGGAGGCTCTGTCATGGTTTGGGGCTGAATTTCAGCCAGTGGTGTTGTGGATCTTATCAAAGCGGATGGATTTACAAACATAGAAAAGTACCGTCAGATCTTGATCCCCCTCAATTCCTGTGGAAGCAGTTGTAGTTTGTTTAAATTTGTATGTTGCCAGCTGTAAAACCTGCTAAGGATCAGATTGTTTTTACTATGTCCCCATACATAAAACCTTAGAATTTAAATAGTGTGTACTTAATTTTTTACCAAACTGTAGATAATGATTGAAAGCCAATAGATTCAAATTAGTGTCTCAAGCCTTACATTTTGATAGTGAGTCTTGATGTCAGTGATATTAATAACTTATTAATAACTTGCTCCTGACTTACTTTTTTTTTCAACAAACGCCTGTGAAACTTTGTACCATGTCCATTATTTTGAGTGTTAGTTATATTTGAAAGAATTAATGAGCATACTGTGGGCGAGCATTACAAATGAAAAAGAAAAGTGTGAACGAAGGAGACGGTGGATAAATAACAATAAGTGAAAAAAGAAAACAGGTTTGCTGCATTATCACACTGTGGTACATAAGAAGTAATTGCTTTCCGTGTGTCACTTCTCATTATTTGTACAATCACAGAAATGGACCTTTCAGGTAAAGTGTGGTAGTTTCTCAGTAGCAGCTCACTTATTGATTTTCCTTGAATTACCTAGTCTTTGTTCCTTGCCTTTTTGGAAAGGCAAGAGAAACAGCAAAGAGAAAGAGCACATTAGACTTTTCAGTTTTGAGGGTTTTTTCTGTATGCATGAGAATAAGATGCTGTAGAACCCTGGTGTTGTCTCATTTAGTGTCCATAGGTTTATGCAAATCTCACACATGAGAAACATGCATTCACTAGACATAAATATCTCTTATTTTACACAAGGACTAGCCTGTATGTACATAATATGATATTAAAATCCATCCATCCACCCATTTTCTTCAGTTTAAGCCTAATGAATTCTATGTAGTAAAAATATCACCAATTAATAGTCTCAAAATCTCAAAATGGTAGTTATTTTATCCACTTAATTTTCTCAAATACTTTGCAGCTGTTGGATATTAAAATTGTCCATAGAAAAAAAACATGCAGTGCAGTCCTTTGGTCATTCCATTTTATGGATGAATACTCTTTGAAATTGTCTTACAAAATTGGACAAAAAAAAGCCCCCAAATACAGCGTGTATTCATAGACGACTGGTTTTTGAAGCGTCTTCTATAGCCAGTAATACTTTAGTTTCTCCTTTTAGTTAGTTGCATTCCAATCACATATATAAAAAACAGAGGTTGAAAACATACCTGTAAAAATGATGTGTGATTCATAAGGCTCTGAATCATCCAGGGAGAGGCGGTTCGCTATTTGAAGCAGAATTGGAAAGAGCGGGGGCAGAGACAGTATGTGAAAGGGCAAGTTATCCACTTAAAAGTAGTGTTGAACAAGAAAGATTAAAGTGCTGAGACAAAAAATTTGACAGTTCTGCACTGCGGACATCTAGACGACAGAAGGGGAAGAAAGTAGAGGGAGAAAAGTAAAAGGACGGAAGGTAGGATAAAGTTAAAAGTTGATGTGAAACAAGGTACCTTGTTAAGAGACACATTTGCACATGTGCAGGTCCTAGATATGTGGTCCAGATAGGAGACAAGGTTATTGATTACAATGAGGACTTCCGTCTCTTCCTGGCAACACGGAATCCCAGTCCCTTCATCCCTCCTGATGCCGTCTCAGTGGTTACTGAGGTCAACTTCACAACAACTAGGGCAGGCTTGCGGGGACAGGTAACCCATTCAACCAGCACACAAATACAAATGCATATAAAATGTACAATGCCAGTAATTTAAAATGTACCTATTGAGCATAATCATGTCCAATAATAACTTTAAAGTTAATAACACAAATACATGGGATATATACTTGATGTGGCCATACAGTGTGCCCACTGGCTCTTTATTTGTGTGTCTGTATGTTAGTTGCTAGCCTTGACCATCCAGCAAGAAAAGCCAGAGCTGGAGACTGAGAAAACAAGGCTACTACAACAAGAGGAAGACAAGAAGATACAGCTGGCTCAGCTGGAAGAATCATTATTGGAGGTACTCATGCTAACATATACTGTGAGGGAAATATAGACAAGGATTCTACAGGGTGGGCCATTTATATGGATACACCGTAATAACATGGGAATGGTTGGTGATATTAAAGTCCTGTTTGCGGCATATTAGTATATGTGAGGGGGCAAACTCCTCAAGATGGGTGGTGACCATGGTGGCCATTTAGAAGTCGGCCATCTTGGATACAACTTTTGTTTTTTCAATAGGAAGAGGGCCATGTGACACATCAAACTTATTGGTAATGTTGTGGTGGACCACTAGAGGGCTCCACTCACACCCAGTGTTGAGGAAGTGTGTTGCTGTGTTTTGTGGCACGATGTGTTCAGTTGATGTTGGAGAGGAATAAAGAAGGAGTGAGAACTGAGAGCTCTGTGTTGTCCATACTTACCTCCACATTGGTGACCCCTGACTCGAGCATGCTACGGGCCGAAGATAACACAGACTCCGCTTTGGATGCGTCAGCGGCCGCCGGTCCTCCGCCTCCGGTTGCAGCTGTGGCGCTGAAACTGCCACTAGCTCTGTACCTATTTTAGGTGCTGATTTTCTGTGTGCTCATGGACTGCTTGTCGATGTTGCTAACAGACGTTTAATTGATGCTCTCTCGTTTTCTTCGCTACCCTGTTTTACTCGGGCCGCCGAGCCCCTGATTTGGGCTAATGTAGTGACCTCCGGGGATGCTTTTCAGCGTTTGCTTTTAGAGTTTCCATAGCTGTCTGTCCCTAATTTCTCTAGCACAGTAACGAAACACGGGGTGGAGCATTATATTCCCACGGTCCCACGGTGTTCGCATGTGCGCGCCGCCTCGACCCTGCGACACTGTCCATCACTCGGGAAGAGTTTGTAGCCATGGAGCGCCTTGGCATTGTACAGCGTTCAAACAGTGTATTGGCCTCTCCGCTTCACATGGTGAACCCAAATCGGATGGTCGGTGGCGGCCATGCGGAGATTTCCGCCGTTTAAATAATGCCACGGAGAATGACCGTTACCCCATTCCCCACATTCAGGATTTTTCGGCCAATCTCGCCGGAACCTCGATTTTTTTCTAAAATTGACTTGGTGCGGGGGTATCACCAGGTTCCCGTGCGCGCCGAAGACGTTCCTAAAACCGCTGTCATTACCCCCTTCGGCTTGTTCGAGTTTTTGCGCATGCCGTTTGGCCTGAAAGGTGCCGCCCACTTTCAGCGGCTGATGGACTCCGTTTTGCGCGGGCTGCCGTTCGTTTTTATTTACCTGGATGATATTGGTGGCCAGCTGCTCAGCGAGCCAGCACGAGTCCCATCTGCGCCAGGTTTTCCAGCGTTTGGCAGCGCACGGCCTGATCATCAACCCTTCCAAGTGCCAGTTTGGGTTGCCTGTTCTGGATTTCCTCGGGCACCGCATTTCCGTTGAAGGTGTGGTTCCATTGCCCGACAGAGTCCGGGCCATTTCGGCTTTTCCGCGTCCCACATCGGTTAAAGCGTTGCAGGAGTTCTTGGAGATGATAAATTTTTACAACCGCTTTCTTCCCAGAGCTGCCCACCTGCTCTATGCTGCCTTAAAAGGTAAAACAGACAAAGATCCCGTTGACTGGCTGCCGAACGCGTCCAGGTGTTTTCCGCAGCCAAGTCTGCGCTGGCTGACGCCGCCCTTCTGGCCCACGCCGCCCTGCTGGCCCACCCATTTCCGTCGGCGGAGATCGCGTTGACCACCGACGCGTCTGACGTGGCAGTGGGTGCCGTGTTGGAACAGCGGGTTTCAGGTCTCTGGCAACCGCTCGCCTTTTTCAGTCGTACGCTCCGGGATGCCGAACACAAGTACAGTGTTTTCGACAGGAAGTTGCTGGCCCTGCACCTCGCGACACGACATTTTCGTTTTTTCCTCAAGGGTCGCAACTTTACTGCATACGTCTACCACAAACCTTTGACGTTTGCCATGTCCAAGGTCTTTGACCCATGGAGCGCACGCCAGCAGCGGCAGTTGGCGGCCATTTCAGAGTTTACCACAGACATTCAGCATGTGGCTGGTAAGTCCAATCACGTCGCTGACTGTCTCTCACGCGTGTTGGTTTCTCCGGTGTATGTCGGCGTGGACTACGCTGCCATGAGCAACATGCTGACCCGGACATCCTTGCCCTTCAGTCAACAAAAACTGGCCACGTGCTGGAGGACACCCCTGTGTGGGACGGCGGTCCGCACCTGCTTTGCGACGTTTCCTTTTTTTTTTTTTTTTTTTTTTTTTTGTCTGTCCCATTTGGTTCTTTAGCCATCAGAATTGTTGTCTGAAGACCAACAAGGATACCCAATGGATTTATTTTGCCAAATGGATCATCGTGGCATTGCCGTATTGGTCCATTTGATGGACCTTTGTTTTTATTATTTATTTTATTTTATTTTCAGTTGTTACAGATGGGACAGACATGAGTGAGGGATAGGAAAGGGAGAAAGAAAGAGGAAGGAAAAGAAAAACAGAAGGGGAGAGGGACAGTGAGAAAGGGGGGAGAAAAAAAATCTCCTGGATCACCTGTTGAGAGAAAAAGAATAGAAAACAAGCAAAAAAACCCCAAAGCAACATACTAAACACAACACCATCGCATTAATCTAGCTAAGTGTAAACAGCAGTAAATACTAAATATTCAATGTTGCTGTGCAGCACGCAGGACAGACAGCGCACAATGTGCTTTGAAGTAGCAGCCAAGAAAGGTGTAATTTAAGTCTACAAACAGTGAACACCCGTGTGCACACCTGTGTGGATCAGCGTGCTTGTATTCAAATGGTTTCCACATGTAATGGTCTGCAAAAGGATGTAGAGAGCCATAGCCCCGTCCCCCAGGGCATGAAGCAGGCATGGAGGAGATCCAGGCCCCAGACATCCAGAGGCCCAAAACCCCCCCCCCAAAAAAAAAACATCCAGAGGCCCCAGAGTGCGAGAGCCCAAGGAGGACCACTGGAGGGGCATCCGTGCCACCCTCATGGGAAGGGCTGAGGATCCCCAGACGAGGCGTCACCCAGTAGCCACCGAGCAGAAGCTAGAGGGGGCTGCATCGGTGTGTCCACCGGCTCTGCCAGCAGCCAGCTGTGCCAGAGTGAACCGAGCCGCAGGCCCAGAGGCTGGAGGCCCGAGGGCCCCCCGCACCCCGGAGGAGGCCTGACCGAGCAACAGCCGCCAGGCCCCGCCAGGTAGCCACCGGGAGTGAGCTGGTACATACCTGAGCGCCCAGCCCCGGACACCAAGAACCACCAATGCACCGACCCCTGAGGGCATCAGTCACCGGCAGGGAGTGTGGTGAGGGGAGATAGGCCTTGGAGGGCCTGGGAGTTCCCAGAGAGGTGGAGTCTAAGACCCAACCTCACATATAGACACAGACAAACAGGCACACACAGACACAAACATGCATTCCCACCCTCATGCACACATATACAAACACTCAGCACTCACCCAACGTAAGGATTGACATAAATGGACATGTACACACAATCACACTCCCCAAACATACTCTATACCCTGGGTCCAGGTACCCTCGCCCCCAGAGGGGGAAACAGAACCCAGACCCAAGAGATGTTACCCTTCCCCCCGGGGTGGAGGCAAGCAGACCGTCCCAGGCTCCGCAGCAGCAGGGAGGCCAATCGGACAGCCAACATCTCCTCCCAGCCCCCCCGCCCCGATGGCTAGCAGAGAACGGGGGTGTGTGAAGCTTTGCGACGTTTCCACCGGCCACCCCCGACCAGTGGTTCCCCTTTCATGGCGTCGTCGTGTTTTTGACTTGGTGCATGCCCTCTCTCATCCTGGTGTCCGGGCCTCGGTCAAGCTGGTCAGCGCCAGGTTTGTTTGGCCGGACCTTCGCAAAACGGTGAAAGAATGGGCGGCGGCTTGTATCCCATGCCAACGCTCGAAAATCCACCGGCACACGCAGGCACCCCTCGAACCTTTCCGTGTCCCCGATAGGCATTTCGATCACGTTCATGTGGACCTGGTTGGTCCCTTGCCGCAGTCACAGGGTTTCACGCACCTTATGACTGTGGTGGACCGCACGACCAGGTGGCCGGAGGCGGTACCCCTGGCGTCCACGACAGCGGTGACGGTGGCCAGAGCATTTTTGCCCCCGTGTTTCGATACCTCTGTGTTGCCTTCAGATGACCCCAAAGATAAAAGTCTAAGGGGGTCAGATCAGGAGACCTTGGGGGTCATTCAACTGGCCCACGACGACCAATCGACTTTCCAGGAAACTGTTCATCTAGGAATGCTCGGACCTGGCACCCATAATGTGGTGGTGCACCATCTTGCTGGAAAAACTCAGGGAACGTACCAGCTTCAGTGCACAAAAGAGGGAAACACATCATCATGTAGAAATTTCAAATATCCAGTGGCCTTGAGGTTTCCATTGATGAAGAATAGACCCACTGTCGTTGTACCCCATGTACCACACCAAACCATCACTTTTGTTGTTCCAACAGTCTTGGAGGGATCCATCCAATGTGGGTTAGTGTCAGACCAATAGCGGTGGTTTTGTTTGTTAACTTCACCATTCACATTCAAGTTTGCCTCATCACTGAACAAAATCTTCTGCGTGAACTGAGGTTCCTGTTCCAATTTTTGTTTTGCCTATTTTGCAAATTCTGTGCGTCGATCTGGGTCATCCTCGTTGAGATGCTGCAGTAGCTGGAGTTTGTAAGGGTGCCATTTGTGAGTAGCTAATATCTGCCGAAGGTTCGACTAATTTCACTCTCCAGTGACGTGCGACGAGTGCCACGCTGTGGGCTCTTGCTTTGATCCCCTCCTCATGTGTTAACCCCTTCGACATGTCAATCGCTGTGAACAAAGAAAAACTTGTCAATAACTCATGAAAGAATAAAGTTACGTTGAAACCAAGCACACCATTGTTTTTCTTGTGACATTACCAATAAGTTTGATGTGTCACATGGCCCTCTTCCTATTGAAAAAACAAAAGTTGTATCCAAGATGGCCAACTTCTAAATGGCCACCATGGTCACCACCCATCTTGAGGATTTTTCCCCCTCACATGAACTAATGTGCCACAAACAGGACTTTAATATCACCAACCATTCCCATGTTATTACGGTGTATCCATATAAATGGTCCACCCTGTACATAATGGAGTACAAAGCTATAGGTTGTTGAGTTCATAGTATTTGGATGTTGGCAAAAACATCCTCCTAGCTGTTCTGATATTTATAATTTATTTTAGTTTGGCCATTGAATATTTCCTAAAAAAAGAAGTAATATTTGAAAAAAAAATCACCCGAATAGAAGATAAAAGTCTACATTCAAATCATGTGTTGATTGCTTCGCACCAAATCTGCTTTGGCGGTGTGCAGAAGCAAATTCAGAATTATGTCAGAGCCCAAATACCTGCGGACCTGAATGTGGAGATGATGATTTCATGTTGGTGAAACCTCATTTTCTTCCAGTGTGAATGCTCAGTTTTCTCTGCACTGCAGATCTTGTTTTTGCTCCCACCCACTGATGAGGACTAAGCCTGAGGAGGGTATGGTAGACAAAATAGAACGGTGTGTACAGACTGAGCAGGAGGAATTGCTGCTGTCGCGATCAGTTTCCCTCCCCTGAACGCTGACGCATATGTCTGATGGAGCACTTCATCATAACCAGAAGCTGTTATTGCTGAGTACTGAAGTTTAGTTCAATGAATCTGTGAAAATTGACTGACCAAATGGAAAACTTTGGATACAATGTATCCACTGGAGGGGCTGCTTTCTGATGATTTAGCCTCTGTAACTAGTGATATCTTAATCATCAGTAACTGGGCCAGTTATTCTGTATTCTCGTCATTGCAGATAAATATGAACACAACAATTACTGACAACACAGCGTGTTCATTTTGTTCTCAACACAGATAATTTAAATAGCTACAGCCAAAGCCCATTCAAACCTTCTTCTGTCCAACTACTTGAACTGCATAAAGACTAAAAGCAGAAAACAAACCTTCTATCATCATCATCATCATCATCCCATCATAGTTTAAAAAACTGAAAATATCCATTGAGGAGAATGGGCAGTCTGCTTTGAGTTGACATAAAAGCAACAGTAACTCAAATAACTACTAGGCTGAATGCTCATCGCTCTTCTTCAACATTGCTAATTTGGCAGCATTATACCTGCTGCTTGTGTTAGATTTGTGCCTCACTGCTACACCATTTATTGAAATTGGCACAGGTACTCTATCCTGCAGGCATGTTTGGTCCCTCTAAGCCAGGAGGATGGCCATGACAGATGTCCACTGTGTCTTGGCATTGAATATCTCAGGCAGGCTCTGACAGATGATGTTTGCATCAACTCCAGCTGTATGCCATTAACTGAGAGGACCACGAGGCTGGCCTGGTTTGACAATACTTTACTGAGGCTGACTTGCCTTTTTCAGGGGTGTCTGCATGTAGCTCCCCTTTACCTACTCAACACCACAAGCTTGCTCAAGGCCATGCTGCTACTGATAATATCTCGAGATGAAGCCCTCAGTCCCAATAAGCATTACTTGCGGCCACAGGTTAGAATCCCTGATAATCTCCTTACCACAAGTTATACTATAGCGACTTACATGGGGCATATTGGGAACTCTTCTTCCCATGTGGTTTCAGCTCTGTCCCAGACTCTCCACGCTGCTGTGGCTGATGTCTTGACAGTGGTACCACAAAGCTCAAATCACCTAATCCTGGTTTCTAGAACATGACAGTGTACTGAAATGGCCTCCACAGTCACCAGATCACATTACAAGAGAGCACGTTGATGTGGTGGAACAGGAGATTCAATGAGCAACCATCAAATCTACAGCAACTGTTTGATGCTGTCACGTCACATGGATCAAAATCTCAGATGAATGGTTTCAGCAGCTTGTTGAATCTGTCCCATGTGGTGTACCTAATAAAGTGGCTAGAGTGTGTTCATAAAGACTGCTGGTTTAAGAAGATGTAGCCATAAGAGGGGGTGAGCATTGTGTGGACATGTCATTTTACACATATTGTAATGACAGTATAGAGCAAAACATCAAATTCTTCCTGGCCAAGTGCTTCATTCCAATGAAGATTCCTTCATTTCTTTACTTTCACACAACAGCTCAACAAAAGCTTCATGCATACAGTATACAGTCAGAGAAACGTGCACACATCAGCGATGGACATTGTGGAATTCACCCTAATGATCTTTTTTTTTTTTGTCTAAGGGAAATCTGTTCACACACACACACACACACACACACGCACACACACACACACACGCACACACACACACACACACACACACACACACACACACACACACACACACACACACACACACACACACACACACACATACCAAGATGTCAGTGCTTCAGTGGTACTAGACATATAATTATTCTTGAATTGTAGGAGCATATTTGACTTGACATTTCCATGCTCTGCTGCTTTCTCATCTATTGTATTTGAATTTATTTGAATACATTTTATCACTTGGTTTCAGAGAATAGATTCCACAGGATTTAGTGGAAGACTCTTGACACCCAATGAATGCTTAAATACAACAAAATAAATAAAAACCCCACATGATGCAAACAACTTGTCTTTTCCTTGCAACTTTTATCAGATCAAAGATTTTATCCAATTGAACTCTCTCTATGTAATTTAAATTTCTCCTTATTTCCTGCTGATCTTTTGCAACTTGTCCTTTTTTGGTTGTCAGACCTTGGCTACAGCTCAGGGGAATATTCTGGAGAACAGGGAGCTAATAGACAGCCTAAACCAGACCAAAGCAAGCAGCGCCCTAATCCAGGAGTCACTACTGGAATCACATAGGCTGCAGGCTTCCTTGGACCAGGTATTTCAACCACACACACACACACAACCCATGAAAATCCTATATACTAAATACATTTTTGGGGTTCAGTTTTAAAAGGAGTAACACTTTGGGAATCAACAGTATGAGTTATGTTGGCCTTCTACACGGATGTCATACCTTGATGTTTGTGAGGCAAACTCTGACTCTTCATAGTTCAAATGGCTGTAAGTGAAAATCGAAAAGACTGTAACTTCTAATCTTTGACAGATGACTCCTGAAAGCTTCGCTAGCTGAGATATGTTCTACTTTCCAATAAATGATTTGAGACCCTGTAAAACAGTTGCTAATTAATTATTAAAACAAGATATTTAGGTAGATGTAACATGCTGTCAATTTCACAGAATGTGTACCTAAACAAGTAAGCCAAATGTATATTAAATGTAATAAAATGAGCAATATAATGCTGCAGGCATCGGACTGCACATATGTAAAAGTGTAGGCACATTGTAAATGCATTATATACTCATCCTCTAGGGTGCAGTGTTATACCAGAACTGATTTTGCACTTTACTCTTTTTTCTTTTTTTTTTATGTGTGTGTGTATTTTATTATTTCTCCCCGGGTCCCATGCACATGCACCTCTTTTTTTCTCTCACAGCTCCTTTCTCATTACAAGTCATTGAGTCCATCCTAATTTATCCCTCTATTCTTCCATTTTGATTGAAATAAACACCTGTAATTGCTTTTTCGCGCATGTTATGTTTTCTGCATGTCAGTGCAATTTTCTGTCTTCATCCATCCATCTGTTGTAACTCCACAACATATGTGGTCCTTCTTTCACTGTTTCCTTGTTTTGTCCCTTATTTCTTTTTGACATTGTTTTCTCTCTCTCTCTCTCTTTCTGTTTTTCTTTGCTTTTACTTTAGGAACGGGATGCCTACCTGCCTCTTGCAGAGAGTGCTAGCAAGATGTATTTTGTTATCACAGACCTGTCAAAGATCAACAACATGTACCGCTTCAGCCTCGCCTCTTTTCTGCGCCTCTTCCAAAGAGCTCTTCAGGCCAAGAAGGTAACTAAATACTTTTAGCTCTAACTTTAGCTAACTTTAGCTCTAACCCTTTATTGTTACTGCACAGTCATACTTTGTACAATAGTACAATGGAATTGGAGTACTGTCCCACACTGGCGGTAAAAGAAATACAAGCAGATCACCATACATAAATAATACATACATACAATACAACAAATAAAAAATATGTATACAGAAATGTATACAATGCAGCAAGAAATTCCTCACAGCTCTTACAGTACTCACTCATGTTTTAAGACACTTTTAATAATTGTGTTTAATAAACTCTTGAGGTGAAATCAGCATCAACAAAACATCTCCTTGTGACTAAACAAAAATTAGTTCAACGGATTAAAAAAAGGTTAATACCCACACTTCCAAATAGTCTCACAATCAGGGCGTAAAATTAAACTGTTTAAAATAACAGTTGACTGTTTTCAGTGTGTGTTCATGTGTTTTCAGTCGTGGCATTGTGTATTATTGGATATATGGACAATCCGTGGCTTTTTATTAATATACCAGCTAATTGATGCTTAGGCAGTTTAGTGTAGTTGATGTTTCAGTGGAGATGGACCATGTGTGTATGGATGAAATAGTATAAGTTCAGCTTCAAAGAATAGCTTTGGACATTTTGGATAATGCATTTATTTAATTTCTGGCAAAGAGTTGAGTGAGAAAGTTGACACCTCCTCTTTTCTGTCAACTAAATATGAAACTATCACCAACAGCTCATCAGCTTAGCTTAACATAGAGACTGGAAACTGTCCTAGCCCGACTCTGTCCAGCAGTAAAAAAAAAAAAAAAAACCCTCTAAACTGCTCGCTAATTAACAAGTTTTTTTTAACAGAGGGTCTCTGTGGTTGCCTGGCAACTGCTCATACACAATAGATATATATGCACACAGCTATTGGGCAGAGCTATGCACAATGCTAGCTCTGTTCAAGCGATAGCCTAAACCTCTAAATTAGCAAAGTGGCCTGGGAAGAAACGTAGAAGGAAATTTCATAAAAGCCTGTTCACTTTTTTCCAATATATAATAACAGTTCTGCTCAGTGCATTGTGTGCTCTGACCAGATAGTTCTGCTTCTTTCTTCAGTTGGCCTTTTACCTTTCGACTAGTCAGCCTCATACGTTGCCCAGGCGGTTGTTGGGCAAGTCTAATGACGTAACAACCACTAAGAGCAGAGCAACTCTTCGATTGTTCTGATCAGGCACGCACCCTCAAAGATGGAAAAAAAAAAAAAAGCGTCGCATCATTACAGATCTTCTGGGAAAGGCTGGTTCTGTGACATAGAAATTCATTTACAAACTGTTATCGGGAAAGAGACTATACGGGAAGGTCTAATTTTCTTAATTTCCATCACAGCTCAATTTACATTGATGGTAAAAAAAAAGTGGTACTTATGTAATGCATTTCTACTCAGTTGAGCACTCAAAGCACTTTCTTACTGCAAGTCTCATTGACCCAATCACACACACATTCATACAGCGCTTTTATCTACGCTTTGTAGTATTTACACACATCAGAGGGCAACTTGGGGTTCAGTAATTTGCCCAAAGGCACCAATCAGACTGGAGGACTCTGGGATCCATCCACTGTTCATCTGATAGGTAGACCCCCCAGTGTTTCATACATTAAAAAAAAACTGCTTTGCAAACTTATTCACAATAATATAAACTGCTGTTTTTGGCATGTCCAGAGTAAAGCAGTTTTGCTACTGCTTATTTTTTTTAATACATTTATTGCTCATCAGTACAAGCATGAGTGCAAGACAATATGTTTACACTGAAGCAGACTGCAAAAGATATATGGTGTCTGTAGTTATTTAAGAATATTTTGTCTAGCTCAGTTTAGTTTTGATAAATTCAGCTTAATTTACTTTGTTACATTTTTTGAAGGATCATTTTTGTGTTCTTCTGCAACCGAGTATTTCAGCCTGACCTGTACAGCTGGAGCACATCGTGCATGTATCACACTGCTGTTTCCCATCTGAGCCCTAAGCACTGTCTGATAACCAGAGTGCACACATGCATGTGCACACACATGCACACCAACACACATAGAGTGGGTTGAGAGACTGAACACTAACTCTCCCAAATCCTGTGTGGGTTGTTAGAGCCAGTGCTGCCATCCAAGAATGTCACCAGGCAGCAGCTGGTCACTACTCTTACATGTTTCTACGTATGAGTGTGTATGTTGTCTTACAGTCAGCAGTATAGTCAGAATAGTGCACTGATTCATGGACTCTCTATCTTTGCATCCATTGGTTTGTGTGTTGAATAAGCAAGTTTAATTTGTCACAAAGTGCAGATGGCTTCTGAAATCTAACAAGAGAATTTTGCCCTCTCATGGCTGACAGACACACTTCTCTGTAGATTCACACAGTCACACTTTAACAAGCATACCCATGTGGAAAAGAAACAGGAAAGACTTGTGTTATATTTTAAAAAAAGAGTTTTTTTTCAAATATAACTATATAACAGAAAAAAAAATGTCACACACACCTTGAGTGGAAGCAGGTTACGAAGCCTAGATTCGCTTTTGCAAAGGTTTAAAACAGCAGAGATTCAGATAGGAGAGGCAGAAGGACACATACATGGAAAGAAAAACAGATGGGGCAGAGTCCATAAGATAAGATAAGATAAGATAAGATAAGATAACCTTTATTAGTCCCACACGTGGGAAATTTGTTTTGTCACAGCAGGAAGTGGACAGTGCAAAAGTTATGAGGCAAAAATTAGAATACAATAAGAATAAATACAGTACACAACTGTACAGAATAGAATAAAATAAAATACTATATACAGTAGAATAAAATAAAATAAATATACAATAAGATAAAAATAGAATACAAATACAAATACTATATACAACTGAGTAAAAATACAACGATGACAGAAAGGATTATTATTATAATAAGTCCATCTGGATTTTTTTTTTAATTATTTATTTATTTGTACTATTTCCATTTGTTTCTTTTGTGTCTTTCTCTATATGTGTTATTATCATGGTGTAATTGCTGCACATGCACTCCAGAATAGCCTTGAGACAATTGGGTTCCTCTGATATGACAGAAAAAAAGAACACACTAAAATAAAAATGCTGTTTTCAATTATTCTACTTTTGGTAGTACATCTAGGACACAGTTATTTATTATAAAATACAGTTACAGACACTTTTCCTGCTTGGTATTAATAAAAACTTACTTTATGACACGACATCATTTTGTAACATGAGTTTGTCCTCTTTAATGTCCAGTGTCTTCTTCTTCAGCTCATTTATGTCTGTGTGTTTGTTTGTTTTACATTTTAGGAAGAAGAGAATACTGATGCCAGGATTGCGGCATTAGGAGCCAACTTGAAGAATATGGTTTATGAGTATGTCTGTCGGTCTCTTTTCAAGGTAAAGCACATATTTATACAGAACTACAAAGCAAACGTTGTTCGGATAATTTATTTGGGTAATTTTGGTGATTTGTATGTTATCAGTGGGTAATATATAAAACAAATGGACATGGTCATGTGGGCTGTGGCATTTAAATGATGCTCTGTTGGTACTAAGGTGTTAAAATACTAAAATTAATTAATTAATATATTATGATGCCATTTGACCTCCTTTAGCTATTTAATGTTTTCATGGTTTTTACAAAATATGCTCAAAGAAGATGGATGGATAGATAGACAGCTAACAGGTGGTCATAAAATATTAAATATATATTGTGTGATGACTTGCTTAGTTTTTTTACTTACTGAAATCTAGTTAAATTCCACTGTAGAATGAATTGACTTTATGAACAGATTATGAATGTGGGTTTGTATTCTAGTTCTATTATTCTGAATGTGAGAATTTAGATACATCTCTTGACTTGGACAAGGCACTAGTTTCACTTGTAGTAGCATATATGACATATAGTCAAGGTTTTACAGTCTACCCGGGGTCTTTACCTGCTATTATTCTAGTATATACTATACTAGTAAGAGACTTTTATGGTTTTAGACTCTTTCAGCTTCATTTCTTTCTGACTTAGAGCACACACTACAAAAACATGTATACACACAGATTGACACATGCACACAGAAATGTGGCACATTTTTGTGCTTTGTGTAATCAGTCATTTTACTCTTCAACTTTGTGTGTGCACAGCTGTACAGTATCCACTGCTGCAGCACTTCAGTAGACGGGCTTGAACTTTGCAGCTTGGGGTAAATCACTTAGACATGGATGAAGAGATGAAGCATAGAGAGGGTTGGACAGAGGTCATGGCTGTTTAGATGTCTGGTCTAAACCTGAAAAATTAACTTTGCTACACGTCAAGCTGGGTCATCATCTGGTTGGTAAAAGTACAGAATATAGTAGGTGACAAGCAGAGATGTGTTAGGAAGGTTTTTGAAGATGTGGACTATGTAAAAATGCTTCATTTTCTTTTTTGATTTATTTAGGTTATTTACAGGTGGGGCGTGTGGATGTGTTGTGTCTAACAAAACACTTGCATCTGATACAAAACAAAGTGAAACTCAGTCACAATAGTCCTGTAATTACCAGGAAGCTCTCAGGAAAGTAAACCTGTGATATCCTGCCATATCTTGGTGGGGACATGTAATTGATATAATGCTTTCCCTAGCCGCTTCCCCTAATCCTTGGCCCTTAACCATAACCTAATTGCTTTTTGTCCCTATAAGGGCTGTTGGTCCCGATAAAAATAGTAACATTCCAATTTTTGGTCCCCACAAAGATATGTAAACATGGTACACAGATGCACGCACACACACACATACCAGGCTCTGGTTACCTAGGTAACATTCTAATTTATTTACAACCTGTCAAATATCAACTAAGATTATCCTTCATGCTGCTCTCTTACTGGTAGTCGCTTCAATCTCTCACCTCAAAGTTAAGAAAAGTTTACTTTGTGTTGCTCAGTGCTGTCCATAGGTCACAAGCATTTCTATTGTCTCTGGTTGCCACTGCCAGCCACTTCCTGTGTGGATGCCCCTTTGGGAGCGACAAATGAATAAATAACAACTACTTGGTCCTGACAAAACAAAGCGCTGTATAATATAATTTCTTCACTATAACTCTGGTTTTGTTGCCAGTGGTGCTTAGTTTATGGGGCGATCGTGGCTCAAGAATTTGGAGTTCGTCTTGTAATCGAAAGGTTGCCGGTTCGAGCCCCGGCTCGGACAGTCTTGGTCGTTGTGTCCTTGGGCACTTCACCTGTTGCCTACTGGTGGTGCTCTTCCTTTGTCCAACCCTCAGAGGGCCCGGTGGCGCCAGTGTCCGGCAGCCTTGCCTCTGTCAGTGCGCCCCAGGGTGGCTGTGGCTGCAATGTACCTTGCCATCACCAGTGTGTGTGAATGGGTGGATGACTGGATGTGTAAAGCGCTTTGGGGTCCTTGGACTAATAAAGTGCTATACAAATACAGGCCATTTACCATTTAGTTTAAAATGCACCCAAATTAATTTATAAATAGATTCTGGAGCCCTGTGTGCACCTCCTCTTTTGCTACCATGCGTTAGATAATCATCCAATAAATACACCCAAATGATGAATAGCTGTTCTCTGACAGACTACAATCTTTGCATCTGATAGCAGTGACATCAGCTTCTATGAATAACCCGGCTGAATTGATTAACACATTTAACCTCTTTTTGCCCACTTTATAGAGCATTGAGACTTATTACGGACAAGCATGCTAATTCTAATGTGGTTGCCCTTGCCAGCTGTTAAGTGCATGAAATTAGATTAACATAAATATGTGTGGCGGTCACAGAAGCAATGTGGGTGTATTCCACTGTGAATGTTATTAGGTGCATTGTGTGTTTGTTTATTGAGTACTGTGGTACTGTTACATGCAAATGATGAGAATTCAGTAGAATCAATAGATTTATATAATGCCAGTTATGGGCCATTTATACCACCACAGACGTAAGATGTGAGCTATATTAGAAAGTCGTGACTCATTGAAGTCTTACATTAAGCATGTTCGAAATGAAAGAACTTCTTGAGAGTTACTGGTGCAACTAAGTTACTATAATTACTTTGTTTCAAACTGGTTTATTTTTTTTAATTTTACATGTATTTTTACTATTTGCCTTTATGTACGTACAGAATATATTTCAGTGTTATTTTTTCACTTTTATCATAGAGGGCTTTAAACTTGTTAAAAATTGTCCTATTTTACTTTAAAAGAAGGTGATTGTGCATCCTTCATCTAGTGTGTACTACAGTGGCATGAAAAAGCATTCGCCCCCTTCCTGATTTCATATTTAAAATTTAAATATTAGACAAAAATAACACAAGGGGGAACTTGAAACTTGAAACCTGAAAAATAACAATTTGTACTTTGAAGGCTCATTTCGTCGGTTTTGAAGCATTTGGCTGAATCTGAGCAGAAAGTATAGCCCTGTACATGTCAGAACTCAACTTTTATCACTAGTGATAAATAACCCCTTTTTTTCCCACCCTTTCTCTCTCTCTCTTTCTCTCCTTTTCTATCACTTCCTTTCATTACATCTGTGGCAGGCTGACCAGTTGATGTTTGCTATACACTTTGTGAAAGGCATGTACCCCGAACTCTTCCTCGAGAACGTGAGTCATTTTGTTTGTTCATTTTTAGGATTTTATTACCTATTCCAATGACAATCGATTGCTATGCTTTTTAGCTTTCAATGTGTTAATCTGAACTCTTCTGCTTGTTGTAGGAATGGGATGTCTTTACTGGGTCCATCGTAGGAGAAATGTTTAAGAAAGAGGTAAGAATTCAACTTTTTCTTGTAACAACAAGAAGACCACATATTTTTCTGTCTATCTAACGTCTCCCCTGTCTTGGTAGGAGTTCCCTTCTTGGATTGATCAGGAGAGGCACGGAGCAGTGGCCATTTTAAAAGTAAATGCACTGATATTGAAAATAGCAAACAAAGCATACATGCTCAGCTCGGATAGAAATGGATTTTCTTTTAAAAGTTCCATGTTAACATCATCTACCGTCTGCCGCAATATGTAGCACAGACATAACAGTAGAATATTGCCTCCTGACATGAAAAATGCATTTTTAAAGGTGTTTAAATAGATTGCCAGTGAACCAGTCCTTACCAAGCTAAAGATTGGATCTATTCATCTTACATCTCTCACCCTTTTAACTTTTGCCCCCTCTCTTTTGCAGGCTACGTTCCCGGCTCTCTACCAGACCCTCTGTTTAAGTGACTCAGACCTTTGGCTGTCCTTCTTGCAGAGCTCGCACTGTGAACAAGAAATCCCATCTTCCATTGCCAAGAAGATTACTCCCTTCCAACAGGTCAGCTTTCAATCAACTTCTTTAGCTGTGAGCCACAGAATCATTGAACACCCGCATTTGTTGGTTCAAGATGAACCTTTCAGCATAGGTCACTCCTGTTTCTGCTTAGAAACTGATTGCTGTTACAACAACAGACAGCCTGCTATTTTAAACATTTTTATTTACCCTCCAGATATAATTTGTATCTACTTCTTCTTATTTTGATAGTTATTATCATAATTACTTAAAAGGATAATATGTACAAATACATAATATTATGGTACAGAAGTTATGTATGTATATTAACTTGGCTATAGATGTAATTGTTTGTGTAATCGATTTTTGCTTTTGCATACATACAGTACATTTAAGATCTAGGTTACATAAACCTAGGACCCCAGAAAAATGTGTATTAGGTTGGCAGGTTTTTATTGAAGGTTGCTGACTGTCAACAAATGTCACAAAGTGATTGCTACACCAAAAGCTGCCTTGTGAATGCTTTGGTCACTAGCAGATTGCCGAGCTCTCCCATAGTTTGCATGAAAAATGCTGACTTGTCTGTAAACACTTGCCAAATGCCAGTTGATCACCAGAAAACTAAAAAAGGCCAGTGGGAACTTCAAAGTAAAAGGTGTGATTCACTGCTAAAACCAACATGTTTTAACAGATACAGCTATTACTGTGAAAGCAAATAGTTTCCATTTCAAGCTTGCGACACACTTTTCACAATTTAACTGTTACTTGAATATAGTTGCTGAGCACTTGCAGACAAGTTGCGATCTTGCATGCAAACTACAGGCAACTTCCAGCACCAATCACAGGGAAATGTTCAGTGCAGCACCTTTATACCTTTTTATGACCAATTTCCCTTTGCAACTACCCAAAACCTCAGACAACCGCTCACCAACCAGTTGGGGAATACAAATTACTCCTTGCAACCAGTGGCTGCCAGCAGGTTGCCAACCCTCTCTGGGCCTGTGTGACTGTAGCCAAAGTGATTGGGCAGCTTCAGATGAGGACCTCGCCCTCTAATTTCTTTTAGTATAATAAAAAAATTCTTCAATCTTTCTTTGTTTAATCCATGGTCAAATAGAAAGAAAAAAAACACCATTCCCCACCTGGTTCCAGATTGAATAAAAAAAATTACCCATTCTCAAGACAAAGAAAGACACTGGAAGCCACTTATCTGTAAAGTCAAATACATGCATTACATGCAGGTGACATACTCGTTTGCATATATATTTCATTCTAAAATATATTAAAAAGAAGATCTCAAACCCTCACCCTGTGAGTCAGACTGTGGATCTATGAATAATTTAGGGAATTACTTTTTAATACCTGACTCTTTGGAATATGTCGCATACTGCTTTGACATAAGGTTTTTGTTTTATCGGTTTGTGGGGATTTTTTTGTTTTTTTCCAGCTGTTATTGGTTCAGGCTGTCAGACCAGACCGGCTGCAGAGTGCCATGACTTGTTTTGCATCTCAAACCCTAGGTAAGTGTTTCAGATTACTACTGTGTGTTCTTTTCATATTTGCTGTGCACCTGAATATACATAAAAAATAGGTTCCCAGTTAAAAACAACAAATTCACAGTGTCTTTCATCTTTAGTGATGCTTACAAGATTTCTTTTTTGCCCTAATTAGTCAGACCAAGATCATTAAAATAAATACACCAACACTCTTTATTCTCTTCTTATGCAAAATATAATGCAGATGTTGAAAGTAAACAAACCAAAATGTGACTGAAATGATAAACTGAAGCACATTGAAATTTATTGTGATTGCTGTGAATAATGAGATATAAACATATGAAGATGTCCTCTTTTATTCCTTTCAGTAAAGTATTTTTCTGCTTTCACTCCACTATATAGAAAGGTGCTTTGTTTTTCAAGTGCACCTTCTGCTTTCACACTCTACTCAAACAAAATATTCTCAGACAAGGCTTTTATTCAGGACTTCTAAGCCGTATTTTCCCACTTGCCATCAATGGTGTGATTTTTATAGTTTTTCACAATAGTCCTTCGCATCCTCTCTTTATTTGTCTTTCATCATTGCAAGAATGTCACTGTCCTTAAGTAAATGCCACACGCACACATGCACACAAATCTCTGTCTGTGCTCTTTTTTCATCTCTCTCTCTCCTACTGACACAGACGCATCCAAAATATCTTTGTAACTCTTGTTTTGCGTCATGTTTTCTAACACGAGGATAGCCAATACCTTAGTTTCAGACCAAAACGTCAGCCAAAACAACCAAAACTATACTTGAATTCTCTGTTTGACCTGTGAAACCACACAGTGGAAATATTGCACTTAAGCAGTGTGATCTCTGGGTACAGCTTTGCTCGCTCTTTGAGGAATTCACTAGATTGTTGAATTTAAGGTCAGAGTTATGCACTGTCCTTGTGCTTATCTGTCAAAGTTTCCATCGATGACCCCCATGTCAAGTCTGAAGCACTCGTCCCTGTAGTTTGCTTTCTTAACCAAATATCTATCATAACAGAATGTCTGCTTGGTTGTGCAAACATTTCCAAGTCACCTTTGCACCGGTGCATTAAACTATCAAGGAATGGATGTGGACCCCTGTGGGTTTTCCATTTTCTGGCATTGTTGTTAATTGCAGATAAAAATTTTACACTGACAATAAAATCATTTGAATTCATTTCATTTTGTTGTCAGTTCCATATGATCAGAATGCAGTGAATGTCAAACATTTCCAAAATAATTTCCTAACTGAAATGTATACTCATTTGCCACTTTGTTAGGTACACGTATTAAGCTATAATCAGTCAATCATATGGCAGCAATTTGCATTTAGGCAAATTGCTGTATGATCACGACGACCTGCTGAAGTTTAAACTGGTCATCAAAATTGTGAGATCCAAGCCTTGAAGGTAGAGGTCAGACTTGAATGGCAAGACTGCTACAAGCTAAAGGAAACCAACAGTAATTCAGATGACCACTTGCTCCAACCAGGTTATGCAGTAGAACATCACTGAATGCATAACACATCAGTCCTTGATGCAGATGGACTAGAATAACATAAGACCACACTGCGTACCACTCCTGTCAGCTAAGACCTGCAAACTGAGGCTGCAATTTTCACAGGATCCCTTAAATTGGACAGAAGAAGATTGGAAAACCCTGCTGGTCTGAGTAGATTTGATTTCTGCTGCGTTATTTGGATGTAGGACCAGTAATCAATATGAAAGCATGGATGCATCCTGCCTTAAATCGGCAAGCTGGTGGTGTAATGGTGTGGGAAATATTTTCATGGAAAACTTTGGGCCTCTTACTAATTGATTAATTGAGTATTGTTGCTGACCACAGCCATCCCTTTATGACCACATTGTTCCCATCTTCTGATGGTTTCTTTCAACAGCTCAAATAATCTCAAACTGCTTTCTTTGAAATGTAGTGGAACGGCAGATTCTCATCATGGATGAGCAGCTGGCAAATCTGCAGCAACTATGTGACCAAATTCTCAAAAGAATGTTGTTAAATCTTTGCCATTAATAATTAAGGCAGTTCTGAAGGCAATACTTGCAAAGTGTACCTAATAAAGGGTCCGGTGTGTGTATGTATTTTCCATCTCTCTGTCTTAGTGGTGTTATTTTCTGTTGTGGACTGAGCTTATTTCTCAAACACAAGTATCACATCTGTGTATCTATTTTTATACATAGGTAGACTTTTAAAAAAAATCACTATACAGAGTTCATCTGCACAATCCTTACACGCGCAGTAACCCACTGATAACAGTGTACTGCGTGTACAATGGATGAGGTGGATAATAGTGCATGTATATTTGAAAGAGCTTGAGCGACAGACAGATGAAAAAGAAACAGAAGAGAAGAAGATTTTGTGTCTATGTGTATGTGTTTTTGGCAGTAAATCAGTATGCTAATGAGGCATGGTCTGTAATCCTCTTACAGCTAATCTCACTCAATCCCTCCAGTCCAGGCCTGGGCACTGCTCTCACACACCCAGGCATGCCTGAGTGAATACAACAGACACACACACATAGAGACTCGGTGCTTGCTCATACAACTTCTCAAAACACACAAAACCTCTTTCACAAAAATAGTGACTTTGACAGAAAGATAATGAAATTTTTATAGAAAGACTTGAATGCTCATAATGCCAAGGATTGTATGTGAGCACCGTTCTTTCACAGTCGCTCAGTGTTTCCTCAACAGCACTGTTTGAACCACAGAGAGACCAGTACTGTCCTTTTCCAGGCTCATCTTAGCCCTGTTTTTTGATAGCATGTTGTAAAGGCCAAGGTGAACTTTGCTATTCAGACGGAGGATGCTGGTCTGCAGCATGAATACTGATTACCTGCGCACGTCAAAGGTAGTTGTGTATGTAATTGTGCAGGCCCACGTTCTGCCAATTCTCCCTTACTTTGCAGAGAGACATCACAAGCCATGTGGTCGGAGAACTGTTTTTCTTAGTGTTGCCATAGCGATGCGGCAAAAGGTCACTCGGCGATGTTCTCCACTAAGACCTTGTGTATGTGCATGCATGTGTACTTCAGTGCAGCAGATTGCATTTGGCAGCAGACACCAAAAGAATGTTCAGGATGGGGCAGCTGCGCCAACCAGAGAAGACAGCACTGTGCGTGTGTGTGTCTGTTTGTGTGCGCACGCTCGTATCTGAAAGCAATATCTGCTGATACTTGCACAAAAAACATCACAGAGGAATTTCTAACACAGCCACTCGTGCTCGGCGCGCCTGGATCATTGCATGTGTGTCACTATTAACCCATATCTGATATGTGATTCAATATATTACAGCGGGATTAGAGTTTAAGTATTCTCAATAAGGGGTTGCACACCACACGCACACACACACACACTGATATAGTAAGAGCTTGGCTTCTCAACACCAGGGGGCTGAAAAGGTGTTCTTCTCTGTGTGGTGAATTGTGCTGCATACCTAGTACTCAATATGCATAGCACATCACCCTCCTAAACTTTCTCTCTCTGTCTTTCATAGTGTCTTCCTCTTATTCCCCATCTCCCTTTCTCCATTACCTCCTTCTTTCCACTTTCCCTCATCCTTCCCTTTTTTCTTTTTTACCCCAGACCTCTCTTCACATCACCACCCCTTTAGGTGCTGTCTTCCCCTCCTTCTCTCTGTCTCCCTGTCTATCTCATCTATGTCTCCTTCTAACCCATCTGCCCTCACCAAATACCGCTTTGCTGCTATGTACTAGCATTTCCCTCTATTTCTTCTTTCCTGCTGTGTTCAGCCCTTGCTCTATACATTGCTAGTATCCTCCCTGCACAATATATCCACTTACTCTGACTCTGAGTACCGTATCAAATTTGAACGTAATGTTGACACACATTTTACAGATCCTTTTTCTGACTCTTTTTGTCATCTTCCTACTCCCTTTTTCCTCCTCTGTGCAGCTATGAAAGAGCTCTCACCCCCTCCTCTGAATCTGCGGCGTCTCTACACCGAGACAATGGAATGGGAGCCAGTGTTGATCATCATCTCTCCAGGGGCAGACCCTTCCCAGGAGCTCGCAGAACTAGCAGCCGAAACTGTTGGCAGGGACAATTATCATGAGGTAGCGAATAACAGTATAAAATGGTAGAAGTCGCAGCAGATTATCAAGTGCAGGTGGATTTTTTCTTATCATAACAGCAAGATCACAACTATAGAATCTAGCCCATTCAATTTAGTCTAGCCTGGAATCTAGTAATATACTACACACCTTAAAGGGGAAAACAGAAGGTGCTACAAAATGTCCTGTTGCTAAATAGTTGTTGACATATGTTTATTTGGCATATAAGTCTGAGAAAAGATGCTCTTACACAACTGAAGTAATACAATGTGGTTATTATCACAATTTAAAAGCTGAAACTCAGTGATAATCTCACTTGAATCAGATATGTGCCTAACTTGTGAGTTATTACAGTGTAGTAATCAAGTTTCATACCAATTTCTCTGTTTCTCTCTCACCCCTCCATCTCTCCCCCCACTTCTCCTGCTCTCCCTCTCTGTGTAGATCTCCATGGGTCAGGGGCAGGCTGATGTAGCCTTAGCTACACTCAGAGAATGCTCCCGAAATGGAGACTGGCTTTGCCTGAAAAACCTTCACCTTGTCACCGCATGGCTTCCCCTCCTGGAAAAAGTGAGTACTCTGTCTCAGTGAGTTTTTGTCTGTGTTAGTGCCAGAGGATCAGCCGTTAGCTTTTATCTGTGTTCATGCGTCTGAGTGAGGTTTTTTTTTTGTATTTTGAACTATTTTTTGGGTTAATAATGGTTGAACAATAGAACCTGAAAAGGGGTCAGTTAGTTAGTCTGAATAGATTATTTATTCATGGATATGAACTTGTGTCAGTCAACAGCTGGACTTTATTAACTAGCTCTGCATTAATGTAAAATTATATTACATTACATCAACGTGTGTGTGTGTGTGTGTGTGTGTGTGTGTGTGTGTGTGTGTGTGTGTGTGTGTGTGAGGGGGGTGGCGGGGGGGTTCACTCCAGCTTGTAAGTGTTTATCTGTAATGTTACAAAACTGCTACATACAAAAACAAAGCCAAGAACACATTCTGCTGGTTGCCCAAATTTCCATATCTAAAATTACCTTCTGTCCTTTGTCTACACATACACATTTTGTATTCTGCTATTCTGCCTGCCCACAATAGACTCTTTGGTGTTGTTTATGCCGCTGTGTTTCTACATTTGTCTCTCTGGACATTTACGTGTGTGTGTCTATGTGTATATGTGTTTGGATCTTGCTTTAAGTATGTGTGGATTATCATGTTGTGATGTCTTGTATATTTTAATTTCAGGGAAGATGGGCTTTCATCTTACAATAAATAGGATTCTTTTGTGTCTTGCAAATTTTTGGTTGTTTCTTTATTTTATTTTTTCCCGGGGTTCAGTTTCATTTTTTTGTTGCTGTAGCAGGCCACATCTGTCAGATGCCAAAAAAAAAAGCGATAATGGGAAGCAAAGCCCAAAGCAGACAGTTTCAAAGTTTAGCTGGTTTATTGACTCAAGGAGAGAAGATGTCATCGTGCAGAGATCCAAAAGACTGAGCAGGTTAGTCACTGGGAGAGGAGTAATTTGTAAGTCTGGGAATGATTGGTTTTAGTTATAGGAGGTTGGGCAGGCAGGCAGGTGAGTTGAGACATAGACTTCTTCAGTGAAGTTGAACAGACCTGCTCGACGGAAACAGGCGAGTTGCACTGAGTGGGGAGCCACTCTTTGGCCACTGGGGAAGTACTGAAAAGCAGGAAAACAAGAATATTACACTAGAAAATCTGCGAGAATGCTGGAGAGCCATAAAAAAGCCCGATTACCACTCTGAAGAGGCACACAACCTGGTGTCCTTAAGTAGTGGTTGTTGATAACAGTGTCGAGCAACAGGTGACCAAACCGAAGAGTGGGAATCTGAGTCTCCTCCTGCCTAACCCAACGGGGACAGTGCAGGATGATAACGGTACCATATCGAGAGGAACCACTTCATGCTGTGATTACCCCCCGTGTCTGTGTTTGTTTGTGCATAGCCCTCACCTGTATATGTGTGCCTGTGTGCGTGCCTTGGAGATAGCCAAGAGATCCCACGTGTCAGCTCTGCGCCCCCCTCCCTGAGTGTGACTTAAACCATGGCTTATTACAGCTCTCCTCTACTTCTTCTCCTAATATTTCACTTTGCATTTATCTGCTTGTTTTTCTATTTGTTTCCAACTCTATAACCCAGCCATCTTCTCACCAGGTTTTCACACCCCTCCCTAAATTTTACAAGTATAACTCTTTCTTTCCGTCTCTCCCTTTCTCTCGCTGTTTCATTGTTTCCCTCTTTGCGCAGCTACCGATGTAGTTGGGGCCTCAGCACTCGAGCTTGAAATGAAAAGCTGACGCAATGTGAGGAACGAGGGAGGCAAGGAGCGTAGGAAAGAATGGAGAAACTGAGGATGAAAATAGAAAAAAAAACAGGGAAAATGAACTGAACCGCAACATTCTAACAAGAGAGGGGGTGTGTTTTAGTATACGCTTCAGTTTCTGTAGCTTCGTCCTTTTGCTTACCGTTTCTCCCGCTCTATGTTTTCCAGCTTCTTTTTCTTGCCCATCTGTCTCTCTGGTGTTTCCTTTCTTCACTAAAGCAGTTGGCCATTTAAAGAGATGGAAATAGAGGTGGAGAGACTGCAGAGAAGAGTGGTCAGTGTTCATAATCTGAGTTGGCAGGGCAGATGTCCTCTCATTGCTGTCTACTCATATTCTTCCACTTGTGCTATTTTCTGTCTCATTTTTTACATCAGTCACTCCATCTGTCTACTTATGGATCCTTCCCTCACTCTTGCAATCAATTTGCTTCTGTCTGTATTATTCCAGTATGAGGAAACAATGGCAAAATTTGATCCACACTTTTTATGATAAATCAGATACCGCCAGTGATGTGTTTCAGAATATCTGCTGTGATGTAATTAGTAACTGATCGAAATATGATATCTGTGTCTTTACAAGGATAATTCTTATCACTGGTGTGCTGATTCAGAGCCTATTTAGTTTATCTATTTGTGCATGAGTGGTTTGGCTTTCACACTCTGGACAGTGTGGATATATTCCAACAAAGAGAGATTTTGATTTGTGAATACTAAAATAGATTTATGCTCTCCACACATCTACACATTTTCTTTTCTTCGTTGTTTTCTTCTTGGTCGTACACCATCCTGCAACGCTATAATCTGTTGCAGTGGAATTCTGATTGACGACGCTTCAGACAGACATATGCGTAGACACACTTACGCAATACACACCCACATACAATGGGGGACATCAAGTATTTCTTCAAGGGACATCAGTTCTTGTGGTCTTTGATTTTTTTGGGGATCATGTGAGCTGTCATGAGGATGACTTGAGCTCTAAATGATGCAGAAACACATTGATTACAGTTTGACTGTATGTGTGTGTGTGTCTGTGCTTGTATGAGATCAGATGACACAAGACCCTAAGGTGCCAGCAGGCTATTTTTAACCATGAGTCTTTGAGAAAAATAGAAAGAGATGGGGAAGGAATGTAAAGGGGAGACGTGAAAGAAAGAAAGCTAGAAATTGAGAGAGTAATGGAGTCAGGAGAAAAAAAGATGCTGAAAGAAGAAAAAGAAAAGTGAATGTGAAGTGAATGGGTTTGTCATTGTGGAGAATTTATCACAGTGCAATGATTCTAAAAGAGAAACAATTACATAAAAAGACAGACGGAAAACATGAAAGGATGAAATGTATTTACTTGAAGTATACTGCTCAAAAGTCTAGTTTAATTAGTATAATTTCCCTACATGGAGCACCTTGCAAAAGTCTTGAGGCACCTCTCATTTCTTTATATTTTGCTAGGAAAATAAGTGCAGTGATTTCTTGAAATTTGCAAACATACAATATAAAAGGTCAGTATTTGGTATGACCACCTTTATTCTGTAACACAACCTGAACTATTTTAGGCAGGCTTTCTTGTAATTTCTTTAAGTAGTCTTCAGGAATAGTTCTCCAGGCTTCTTGAAGGACATTCAAAGCTCTTCTTTGGATGTTGGCTTCCTGTTGTTCCGCTCTGTCAAGATCATTCCATACTGCTTCAATAATCTTAAATTCTGAACTCTTGGGAGGCCAATCCGTGTGTGATAATGTACCAGTGTGTGTTTTTCTATCCAGCTACGATGCATCTCCAAGCTCCTGGGTCAGATCTTTGCTTATTTTTTTTCAGATTTCTTAAGGACATAACTTTCAGATCCTATCTGTGTGCTGTAGATGTAGATCTTTTAGGCCAACCATCACTTCTCTGGTCCTCTACTCCTCTCTTTTTATTTATTTATTAATCTTGGCACACCATACCAAACTGTTTAATGACACACAGCACACCAGGCTGGTATATGCCAAGTTTTCAGCTAATAGCTCTTTTGGAATCACAGTGTTTATACAAAAATACAATTTTTATGCCTGTCAAACTGTGTTTTAGGCACTTTTCAAATATTCAGCCAAAGAAATTGAAAGTAATGAGTTTTTTCAACAACATTTTGTGCCTAAAGATACAATTTAACATTGGTTCTGTGCTAAGTTATTTTTTGCATAGACACAACACTGGCGCATTTCTTGAGTTTGGTGCCGTTTTTAGACTCTTGCACTCGTTTCATCATGTCAACCACTGAGTAAGGTTTATAGTTTGAAATATTTAAGATTTGCACAGATATGTGGGTTGGGAAGCAGTGGTGCTGGATGCATGTCATAAAACTCAGATTTCAGCATTGATTTATTGGTATATATATTAATCTATTTAATGTGCACACTCTTTTTCCTCTATAGGAGCTAAATGTGCTACGGCCCAAAGCAGGCTTCCGTCTTTGGCTGACAGCAGAAGTTCACCCCAGATTTCCCCCCATTCTGCTGCAGTCCAGCCTTAAGATCACTTATGAGGTATACACACACGCACACAAATACACATCCAATACCATAAGTTTGGTGTTTTAACCCACTGCACAAATTAGAGCTGTTCCAACACATTTTTGCAGGCATTCTGTACACATGCTTACATATCCTTATACTTATTACCACTTTTTATACAGTATCTCAAATCATCCTTGGAAACAGAATTTATCTATCTGTATCTCCCCTACTCCATATAATACGCCAGGAGATACAGAAGCCTGAAGTTTGTGTGTTAGTGACGCTGCTTTAGTGCTCTGTGTGTTTCTGATTCGAGTTGTGCTCATGGGGTTAGCTGCTTCAGCAGCCAAGCATGCTGCATGAACTTCCTGTCTGTTTCCCTATTTTCATCTTTTCTTTTTCTTCACAAACACTTGGAAAAATCTGTTAGTTTACATGTGTTTATACACATTATAACACAGTCTGGCTTACTGCAATACAAAATGTCTCGGCTCCAGGATAAGTGTTAACATTAATATCTGAAGCTATAAACTGATATATGTATGTAATATTTATTTAAATGGGTTAACTGGTTGATTTGTGCTACACCTAAACAAATATATCTAATCTACTGATTTGGCAACTTATCCAGTACATTGATCAACTTTGGCAAATTCTGTGTACGCCTTACTGGCAGTGTGCATTGTGAAACCCCCCAGATGGTGTACAAGATCTTCAGCTAAGCTGTTTATGTTTGAACAAAGTCGATGTATACTGATTGGTTTTAACTCAAATGGGCCATATTGTTGGCAGAGGAATGAAATGTTCAGAGAACTGTTTAGAGGAACAATATGTGTTGGATCATGTGGCAGATGCTTCAGCTAAATTATACCAAAACATTTATATAATTTATATTCAGTAGTTATGTGCACATGTAGTAGTTCTGTGTATAGTCTAATCTGTTCTTGCAAGAGTACCAAAGTACTCTGTGTCAAGAAGCTTCTGTTCCAGTCCTTCCTGTGGTTAATTATATGTTCAACACTGTCGAACTAAAGAATTATTTTTATATTTAATTTAGCTCTTCCTTTTTTAAATAAGTCAGTTGATGGGCTACAAATAACTTACCTTACAGTTAATAAGTGCAGAAAGGATTTTCAGCCTTCCTGCTATGATTTTTTTTCAGTGTCTCGCAGTTGTCATACTTTGCCAGATTTTTGCTACGGTCATAAGTATTTTGTGTATGAATGCATTTGTTCAAAATATTTATGTGTTTGGAGCTTAGGATGTTTTTTTATGTTTGCAATTTTAGCTTTGAATTTACATGTGAATAATGTGCAGGATTAACACCTTTCACACTTTCACTTTTCCTCCTCCAACATCTTTCTTTCACAATTCCAGGATCCTCCTGGATTAAAGAAGAATTTGCTGAGGACATATGAGTCCTGGACTCCAGAGCAGATCAGTAAAGGTTGTCTCTCGTCTCTGAAATTGATACGTCAGAGTAGAATATACATCTCTGAACTCATCATGTGTCAGCCTTTTGAGATAGCTGACAAGTAGACCTGATGCTTACAGTGGGGCAAAAAAGTATTTAGTCAGCCACCGATTGTGCAAGTTCCCCCACTTAAAATGATGACAGAGGTCAGTAATTTGCACCAGAGGTACACTTCAACTGTGAGAGACAGAATGTGAAAAAAAATCCATGAATTCACATGGTAGGATTTGTAAAGAATTTATTCGTAAATTAGGGTGGAAAATAAGTATTTGGTCACCTCAAACAAGGAAAATCTCTGGCTCTCACAGACCTGTAACGTCTTCTGTAAGAAGCTTTTCTGTCCCCCACTCGTTACCTGTATGAATGGCACCTGTTTGAACTCATCATCTGTATAAAAGACACCTGTCCACAGCCTCAAACAGTCAGACTCCAAACTCCGCCATGGCCAAGACCAAAGAGCTTTCGAAGGACACCAGGAAAAGTATTGTAGACCTGCACCAGACTGGGAAGAGTGAATCTACAATAGGCAAGCAGCTTGGTGTGAAAAAATCAACTGTGGGAGCAATCATCAGAAAATGGAAGACATACAAGACCACTGATAATCTCCCTCGATCTGGAGCTCCACGCAAGATGTCATCCCGTGGGGTCAAAATGATCATGAGAACGGTGAGCAAAGATCCCAGAACCACACGGGGGGACCTGGTGAATGACCTATAGTAAACGTTTGACCTGTTATTGCCAACAAAGGTTATGTTACAAAGTATTGAGTTGTATTTTTGTTATTGACCAAATACTTATTTTCCACCCTGATTTACGGATAAATTCTTTACAAATCCTACCATGTGGATTCATGGATTTTTTTTTTTCACATTCTGTCTCTCACAGTTGAAGTGTACCTCTGGTGCAAATTACTGACCTCTGTCATCATTTTAGGTGGGGGAACTTGCACAATCGGTGGCTGACTAAATACTTTTTTGCCCCACTGTATATTATAAATAATCTGTCTTGTAAAATGACAGTTCACTTTCTTTGATTATAATATAAGTACGTGTTCTTGCACTAGTATAATCACTGTTTGTGATATCACTGCCTATTAGCTTTAGCAGCTTGTCATGTGAACCAGAATCACAGCTTCTGTGTTGTGACGTCGTGACTGATTGTGTGCAGGAGGTATTCTGGCCAGAGCCCAGTCTCTTTTCTGTCTGGGTTGGTTCCATGCCGTCTGTCAAGAGAGACGAAACTACATCCCACAGGTAAAATACTTAACATAATCATAGTTCTTAGTGCTTAATCGTCATGTGAGTGAGTACTCCAACCTTGTCATTGTTACTACGCACACAGCACATTTTCAAATTCCAAATCATTTGAAAATGATTTGTCCCTCTGATGAGAGAGGGTGTCTAACCCATTTAATCAAGGTGTACAAAATGATTAAACAACTTTAAAGAGGCTCTTCTGTTCAGAACTGAATGAGAACTGAAACATCTAAACAAACTTGAAGAAGTTGAGTTACCTTCTTTTTTTCAAGCTTTTAAGGACTACCATTACCTGGATGACTGAGAACCTACTCAGACACTGGACAATTAAAAATATTTGTTGTGAATAGTCAACATGGTTCTAAACTATATAAAATATAATTAACCTGATAGATGGGCCTGTAGCCGGATTAACGATTGATAAAGGATGTCACATTAGAGGGGTGGTGAAAGGTTGCTGCTATGAGTTTCTAAAATTTAGGATGACCAAAATTCATTCCCAGACCTATCAGTATCTGGAAAATACCTTTTTCAAATAGTGGTTTAAGATTAAGCCCAGTATTCAAGGAAGGCATGAAATGATGGTTAATTTAAGACAGACTTCAAACAACAAGAAATACGAAATATGTTAATATAATTAATACCTATTAAAGCAATAATAAAAAACATGAACAGATCAATTACAAATTATAAAAGAGAAAAAAGAAATGCAACATAGCAATAAAAATAATCTTTGAACACATTTTTATGTAGAAATGTTTTTCAAGAAGGGATTTAAAGCAAGTCACTGACTCTGCAAGCTTTATCTCTGCAGGCAGGTGGTTCCTAAGATGAAGGGTCACCTTTAGATTAAATCCTTGACTTTGGGACAGCCAGAAGGTACCCACCTGAGGGTCCAAGGCTCCAAACCAGCTTATATTGAATCAGCATCATTGCTGTGTAGTTCTTGGGCACAATAAATCAGTAAAATCTTGAAATCAATTGTAAAACATACAGAGATGCCATCTGTGGGACAAGGATTTTACATTAGATTCCAAAATGCATGTTCAGTGGGTTTGTAGTATTGAAGAGTATACAGTGGGAGAAATAACTACCTGATTCCCTGCTGAATATGTAGGTTTGAACATGAATGAACATTTAAAAATTGTAAACCTGAAATTAATGTGAAATAAAAACCTACAAAAAAAAAGAAATAAACAGAAAAAAGCATGACAGCTCTGTTAGGCAAACACACAAACTGAGTCTCTCTGTGTGTGTGGGTGTGTGCATGGCTGTGTGCATGTACCCATGCATGTGTAAATGTTTACATCCAGCCAATATAAGCCTTTGTAGTAACCCAGTCTGCTGGCCAACACACTGAGTTTGGTCAATAAACCCCACACTGGTGAGGCACCTGATGCTTGTCATGCATACTGCTTATAGAGCAATGTGTGTGCTATTTCTAATATAAAAGACAGTGAAGTATGGAATACTTTTGATGTTGGTGGCCAGTCGAAAGGAAATTAAATTGTCTCAACTCTGTCTTGACTCATGGCACATAGTGGAAGTAGAGCTTTTTTAGTCCATGCGAGTTCAGAATGTGTAACGTATATAAAAGCATTTAAGCAGTATTGAAGTAGGAACACGTGCTGGATTTGAGTCCTTTGAGGTGCTCTTGGAAATGGTCATCCAGGCTCCCAAAAGAAATCCAGATAAAGGCTGGAAAGCACAAATGCCCAAACTTGAGATTTTTAGGTTAAAAATGACCATGGCATGAGAATAAAGGCATCTGATATGTTATTTAAAAGCAAGTGCTTAGAGGTATTTATCAGTATTTTATTGTTTAATTTCTGTAATCACCATTTCTATAGATAAAATCTGGCTGTTTATTTTCTCAGTTTCGGGCATTGATGTATTGAGGTCATTCCATATCACTTCATCAAATCCCTCCAAATGACGATCTCTGATTTGACTGAAAACATCTTAAGGAATGATACACTTATTAATGATAATTATACAAAATTTCAGAGCCTCAGGCCAAAAATAGGAAAATGAGAGAGAATGCCATGCCAAATTTTGGATGTAATATTAATAGAAACTTGCATTTTGTAAAAACATTCTGGGAATGTCACACTGAAGATGGATGGAAGAATGTTTTATCTCATAATCAAGCTTTAATATCTGTTAAATAATTTACCTGATGTTGACTGTGTTTTTTTAATGTTATGCACCTTGTCTATGAGAAGCTGTAAGTAAAAAAAAAAAAAAAAAAAAAAAAAAAAAAAAAAAAATCTGCCCACCCAGCCTACCCACAACAATCAGGTTTCCACAGGCCTTCAAATCTGCTGTCAGAGACTGGATATGGAAATATTCTGTAGACTTAAAGCATCCATCTTTATATGTTAACCTGAGACACTCCTGAGAGTCCATATTCATACAATCACGTACCCTAAAATATTTGAAGGACCTAGCTCAAGGAGTTTTTTTAGATATTAGAATTTTAAAATGCCAAAATCCCAAAACAGCTTTAAAACGTGTGTAAAAACACCAATAACAATTTTTTAATCAACAACTCCAAAAATGTATTTAATTCTTGTTTTTATATTTCATGTATTAAATCAGAGTTGAAGGTTTAAAATGTCTGCATGAATGCAGAAATAACCCATAAAAATAGCTTTCGTAAAGTGACAGTCTGACATTCACTGCTACCTCACACAGCTTCAGGTGTGCGGGGGAGAGAAAGTAAGCATGTTCTTGCTCTTTTCTTAATGCAGCATTGTGACTTTTGTACCCTTTTGACGTGTACAGCTGAGTACAACATTATAAAAGAAAAAACCGAAGGTGTGTATTATTATGCTTGTTCCTTTCAAATCCTAACGAAACGAGATTCACTGGAAATCAGTCTTGGCTGATTCTTACCTTTCCTTGTTTCCTCGTGTGTCCTTATGAACCAATCAACTAAAAAAAAAAAGCTTCTTAACTTTAGAAGTGCTGGTTTGTTTGACATTAAGCAATCTGAGTACATTCTAATGAAATATAAAGATAAAAAGAGACTTCAACAAATTTAAGATGTCATTTATGTGTCAGTATATGGTACTTGATGCATTTCTCAAATTTAGGACCAATCATAGAATACCTCGTCTGCCAGCATTCCCCTTTATTTAAAATCCATTTTCCTTTCCGGCCCCCGATATTTGTTTTAGCCTGTCTGCAGTTTTCTTGTCTCTCTTTTGCTGTTTTTATCTCTCTCATTCTCCTTCTTGCTCAGTCACTGAATCTCTGGTAAGTGTTTTCATTTGAGATGGTAATGTTGTTTCTCATCCAAGAACATGATCACCTAATTACTGAAACAGTCGCAGCGCCTCTTGTCCACTCCACCATCACTCATTTTCTTCTTGCTTCATCTACTGTTCTTCTTCCCCATCTCATTTATTCTCTTGTTTTCATCCTCTTTACATGCCACTGCAAAAAATATTTCTTTTAAAAAGACAAAGGCAGTAGAATTAAAATGAAGCAAAGCGGACAGGCTTCTATTTCCAAGGTTGTGTATATTCCTAATGAAAGGGAATCTGTAAAGTTGCGTCTGTGTGTGTGTGTGTGTGTGTGTGTATGAATGATTAACATTTGGCCAAAGGACAACAAGCTGACTGGTTAGCTATGTCTGGTAAATTACTGATTTTATAGCACACCATCTGAAGTGCTTACAGTCAGTAAGCACAAATATAACCCATACATTAAATTAAACAGTGGCTCAATAAGCAGCATTTTCTTAATACAAAAGCCTACAAACTTGTGAATGTTGACACTTATACTGTAAGCGAATTTATTAGGCCCTGCGAAACGTGTCCCACAAAAGTCTTTGAACGCACATTCAGGCACACAATTGCTGGACAAACAACATACACTTAATCACTGAAAGATGCCCACACAGTTTTCCTCCACCTCTCACCTCATCCACCTACAGTGGGCAGTTTACAACAGGTGATTAAGTGAAGTGATGTAATCAAATTAAAAAAATAAAAATGTTTTTTCATTTGTTTTTGTTTTTACAGAAATGGTCAGTGCTGTGAAAATGTGTGTTTTATCGACTTATTAAACTTTGTACTTTCAGTTCCATCTGGATTTTAAATTTCGATGGAGTTTTGGATCTAAATAAAGTCCAGAGGTTTTTTGTCACTTTTCATTTGTCATTTCTGTACTGACTTGTACGCTTATCTCTGATTTATCTGCAGGGCTGGACAAAGTTCTATGAGTTTTCCTTGTCAGACCTTCGTGCTGGCTTTGAGATTATCGACAGGCTTTTTGAAGGTAGGACGCTGATGAAATGTGTAAATTCAGCAGAAAGCTCTGCATTTTTGTCTGCACATGATAATCTCTTGTTTCTTTGATTGCCTTTTATGACAGTGTTTCTTTGACGACCAATTATGAAAGAGCATACCCTGGGCAATTCAGCATTCGCATCTCTGTGTTATTTACCTTCTGTGTGGACCCTGCTTTTTATTTGTGTATTTATATGTCTCGATATCTCTAAGGTGGTAAACAATTTCAGTGGGAGTTTGTCCATGGTCTGTTGGAGAATGCTATCTATGGGGGACGTATTGACAACCCGTCTGACCTCCGCATCTTGCGCTCCTACCTTGAGCAGTTCTTTTCTGCACGTCTCCTTTCATCCTCCCACTCTGCTGGACAGAGAAAAAGCAGAGGAGGATTCTTTCCACCTCAGATAAGCCTCCCAAACTCTTGTGCCATATTGGTAGGTTTTTGGGAACACTCATCATGTAACACCTAGTTGTACATATACTTTTTATTAAGATATATACGTGCATTAGAAATATATGCATCTTTAAGCTTAAGGTGAAAGTTTATATAGTTTGTTTACATCTTCATGAGCCCACGTCCAGTGACAAAGAAGCAAAAACGGTTGATTAGATTCACTAGCTGGGGTTTGTGTTTAACTTCTGTCTGGTGTTAGCTTCATTTTCGCTTGGTTTATAAAGTAGCCACTACAAATAAATGTCAGCAATAACTCTCAAGTAAGTGGTTATGTGGTTCTGTTTTTCTGCTGCTCTGCTTTCTGTTTATATTTTCTTTTCCAGAAGTTAGTTCATTCCACAGAATCACTGAGAGGTCATTTGTTTAAAAAAACAATCAATATAGAAATCTATCATTTGAATTGACAGTCTATTGCTAGAATTTAGCATTTAGCAGTGAGTGATGAGGGAGATCAGTTTAGTAATTTAGGCTTTTAAAGCCCTATTCAAGGCAAATATTTGTTGTTAAAAAACCTGCATCAAACTGTTACAAACAACACACCCTAATGAGCTCAGTATTGCATTATTAATCCCATACACCCACACAGAAATCTAACAAGCATGCCACAAGATTTTACTTTTCAATTTGATATCGTTGCTTAGAAATGGAAAAATGTATTTTGTCTTAAAGCCATGATATAAATTGGCAGAATGCTTTCATTTTCTCTCTCTTTATATGGGTGTGTCAATGTGTGACCTGTATGGGTCTGCGTGTCTTCCCAGGACTACCGCAGAGTAATAGAGAATCTCCCAGAGGATGACAGGCCAGCATTCTTTGGTCTGCCTGCCAACATAGCGAGATCCTCCCAGAGAATCGTCAGCTCCCAGGTGCACCCACACACAGCAGTCTGCCTATTCACACAAGCACATGTGCTCATATCGCCTGCAGCTCACATCAGTCTTGCATGTATACAGATGAAAAATGAAAAAAAAATCAACTCAAATTGTCTTAGTGAGGTGTTGGGTCAACATGTGTCACTAGAGCAGCTTCAGTGCGCCTTGGCACTGATCCCATAAGTCAGTGGAACTCCACTGGAGGGATGGAGCAGCAATCCTGGCAGTGCTGGCGTAGACTCCACATGATAAGCCATGTTATCTCAGCGTGATTTGACAGTGTTCCAAAGAGCTCCTTGTGATGTCAGGAATACTTGGCTTTTTCCACTTTTTCAAGTGCCGCCATAGATGTACAGTTGAGGTCAGGTGACTGTCAAAAAGTCACAATCATTGAAGTCAGTCCTCCTCTTTGATCTTCAAGCAGAAGGTGCAAAGCTTTGAGGTTAGGGTCTTTATTCTGCTGCAGCATATATCCTTCTCCACAGAGAAGCTGAGCAGAAGGTGTAACACAGTTTGGAAAAATAGAGTTCAGGGCAGTCTGGTTAAAGATACCCCTTCTCTTACTGCTAACTGTTGGGCGTTTGTTTCATGTCTGTTTTCCAATCATCCAATGACAAATACCGCCTTTGCCCACTGGCTAGGGTTTTTAGTTGATTTAAATATTTTATCACCATGAATCATATGATTGCCCGTTCGCCCTGGTGAATTATAGCAGATGTTTTAATCTATTCTACATGTATTTTAACAGAATTTTACCAGTATTCGGGTGGACAAATATGCTCGCTTTATTCACATGTATGTTTATTATTATTGCAACATTCCAAAACAATGACAACGAATGAGAATATTCTCCAGAAAAGACTCAAAAGTACCGCATGCTCATAAAAAATGCCCAGTACACTTAAGCACATACCGTACTCTCATGTAATGTAACTACCTGCAAGCTGTAAGTACTCATTTAGCTATGGTTGTTGAAAGTTTGTGGGGATAGGTTAATTGGATAATCCAAATTGCCACTAGGTTTGAATGTGCGAGTGAATGTGAGTGCAAATGGTTGTCTGTCCCTATGTGTTGGCCCTGCGACAGACTGGCGAACTGTCCAGGGTGTACCCCGCCTCTCGCCCTATGACAGCTGGGATAGGCTCCAGCACCCCCCGCGACCCTGAAAAGGATAAGCGGAAGCGAATGGATGGATGGATGTTGAAAGTTTGTTGCATGTAGAATTACGTAGATGTCTCATTTAAAACTTATCAAGCATAGTCTGCTTTTGGCCTAGGAGACGAGGGATCTGGGTATTTGAGACTCAATGTACTACGGCGCTAACTTTCACATTGACAGTAAATACAAAAACTTTTGTTCTCGTCAAGGCAACAAGTCATTGACAATTAAAAATGTTTAATATTTGGTTAATAGTTAGTTTGTAAACACTATCAGGATGTCATTAGAAGTTGCAGCTGACATTTATAAAACTGTTTATACATTCATTACACAGTATTTATTAAACATTAAAATAAATGAACCCTGGATATTATAAAGTTGAAACTTGTATTTATGATACTATATAATTCAGTTTAAAGAATGTATGCGTTTGTTGGTGGTATGGCAGTGATAAAATCAACTGTGAACCATCTGTTTAGTTTTGATACCATATTAATATGACTTATAATTAATAAAATATTTTTCTTACATAAACTAATTGCACAAATAATAACATTGATAATATTTTTTTCCTAATTTTGTAAACCATAATTTCATTCATTTCAATATCATGTCTCATGCAAATCTCAAAATAACATTTTTCACAATATGATGATTTTTGCATGTAGTTATCATTTTAAGGAACATTTGATAACATCAGAAAGTTGACGTTTATCATCCGAACAAGTGTATGGCAATATTTTATATATTTTGCATCAGATAAGATTGATGTGTATCTGTGTTAGCTCTTGCGTTGAGCTATATAAGCAAACTCTGCAAAAGCTGCACTCAATCTGTTTTGTTCATTTACGACAATAAACCGAAGCAACTTGAGGGTTTCTAATAACATTTCAGCCGTAAATACATTTACCACTACTTCACAGATATTGAGTCTGACAGTTTGTATAGATGATTGTAGCTGATTAAAATGGATGTTGGTGTTTTTCAGCCTATGGAGCTTTGAGCAAAATCTGCATAGTAAGTTGAATCTGCCAAGTACTTTCTTCCTTTATAGAGGATGGAAAACCCTGGTGTGTATGTGTGAATGTGTTTAATGGTTTATGGTCACTGCAGATTCTGATGTAATACAGTGTAACACAGTCTCACATAAACACACAATATGTTTTATTTCAGTGTGTGTGTGTGTTAGTGTGAGTTTGAGGGAGATGAAAATCTTAAAAGACAGAAGCAGGATATAGACTGAAGGTTGCATGGCTGCATTGTTCACTGACTGTGAACATATCATTTGAATTTTGCAATATTCACATCTAATAATACAAACTATATAGTCTATGTAATATATGAATCTGTGTGTAGTGTTTGGATAGAACCTGTCTTTGGTGTTTACTTTACACATTCAGGTAATTATTTTTTTCAGGCTGAGACTTATTGATTTTTATTCTTTTACAGATTTTCTGTGAAGCAGAAAAATATGTTTTGATTTGATTCTGCCACTTGTGATATTGTGCAAATGTCGAAATGGTAGAAAGGTTGACCTATAATACATGTGAAGGAAGCTGCATAAGAGCCAGTTGTCTTTGAGGAACTGGCCTGGACTTTGGCCAGATGCTACAAAATCTATAAGAGGAAGCAAAATCCAAGATCTTTTTAACCCTAAAGGAAAGATGAAATAGTATAAATGTGACACACACACCACAATTAAACCTTGCTTGTTGCATGCACTAGAGGAAGAGTTGTTTTTTTTTACAATAGCATGTTTGTTATCATTGTCGTTTGTGCAGAAAAGAACATGTATATGTTTTTCCATTGTTTTCCATTCAAGCCTGGTATCGTTGTTAAGAATTCATTTTTGAAAATAAAGATGCTTTAGTGTAAATTGGATGAGTAACCAAAACATGAGCACATATAAGGGTTCATTTATTTTAAAGAACCAAATCATTGTTTTCGTAAGAAACATGCTGATAGAACCAAAGCAAGAATGAAATGAAAATGGAATACGTGACATTGCGATGACATTACAATGAGCTCGTTTTGCTGCGTTTTTCTGTTTGTACAAGGTATGATCTTTTTAAAATCTTGCTCATCCTACATTCAAGATCATGTTCTGGGACATATCCAGAGAGCTTTCAGCTATTTTTAGATTGCTACTGCCACTTCCTGCTTTATGCCCTCTGTGATTTTACCACTGACATCAAACTTAGAGCTAGCATCATCTTCTTGTTAAAACTGACCCAAATTTCATGTGAAGGATCGTCACTGACTGTGACCAAGCGGTTTTCTGTTGAAGATTTTGCAGTTTCCAAGCTCAAAGGCAGCATTCAGTTGACCCCCAGGATGAGACTGTCAGTGTAAAGATCTACTGTATCGTCCTGAGGAGTCTGAAGGAGAACATTCAGATGATCTTATCTTGTGCCCCTTAGAGTCCACTGAAAATACTGAAGATTTTAGGTCAGTGTCTGAGATGATGACCTTCAATGTGAGATTGGCCACATTTACATCAGGTAGAGTCTCAGTCACACAGATCCGGAGATGGTCAACATTGCATTAGGGACAAATGTCTATTCCCTGACCAGTTGGCGACTGGTTGCTGGCTGTCACTAGGAGAGATTTGCTGCACCAAAGTTCTCCTCATAATTGCTTTGACCGATAGCGTAATTCTGTGGTCGCTGGTGGTTTGCATTGAAGATCTCTACTGATACAGATACTGATTTCTCAGAAGATTTTTACACTTTGCATATCTTGTGATTTTAAGTGATTCCACACTGTCGGAGTTTACAAGCAAAAGATCCATTCATTCCAGGAGATGACCCAAATCCTTCTGGACTCGGATGAGTAAGGACATCCAGCATTTAAAAGAAAAAAAACAACAACTGTCAAATCAAACATGTGGAACTTCCCACTGTGGCGAAACCTTGTGAATAAGTGAACAGCTGAAAGTAGCTGCTGCTCCTTTTTTTGTGTCTTCTGATTGTAATTATCCTCAGTTCAACCACACGCAACCTTTACAGATTGTAAGGACAATCCCCATGTGGGTTTTAATACAATTAAATTCACTCATAGCGTGGTCTCCTGATCACTGGAACCACCAACCTAGTTTAATTCATACGACTCCCACAAGACCACTTATGTGAGTCTGTTACTGTGTCTCTTTCTCTACCTATCTCCCCCATATGTCATTGTCTCCCATCCTGGTGTCATTTGTCACTGTCACTTTCATCTTCTCTCTTTTTCTCTCCCTTTTCCCCAAAATGTGTCCCTTCTTTACTCTCACTGTATTTGAGTTCTGCTGTTAACCACATACACTAAAGAGGTCCTGGGGAAAAGTCTGCAGATTTTGTGGAAACCATTAAATATAAATGTCTAATCTTACCAATTACCTGACACGGGTTTGAAATGTCTTTACAAAAGGCTTGAGGTATGATTTCCTGCATTCATAGTTTTTATGCACAATGTCAAAGATAAGCACTTTGGATAAAACTAGCATGTGAAAATGTATCATTGTGCCATTACAACTACAATAACAGAAAAAAAAGACATTAAATGCAGAGAGATTTATTTCTCCAAATCTTGCATATACATATAGAAGCTCTCTCGTATACTGCTTCTGTTCATTTCTGATTATATATTTAGATATAATGACATCTGTGCCTTCTGTGGCATCTGTGATTTTCACTCTGTTATGCTCAATTTATCAATCAGCTTGACTTATTAACAACCCTAAACTAGAATACTGTTATACTGAAATAATGTGAAAAACTGAGTAAATTGACTGCATGAAGTTGTGTAATGTCCAGTAACTTTTTATCCCCAGACAATTATGGCAGAAATTTCAGCTTATTAAAATCTTGGTTATCTTAATATATTTAAATTACTATTTGAATCACCTTATATTTGATATCAACCTCCTTCATATTGCTGTCAATTCAATTTTAGATTAGGATTTTTTTAATCCTACCTTCATCTCCCTCTTTGATGTACTCGAACAGACATGTGTGCAAATGCACATATATACCCTTTTCCTCCTGAGCAGAGAAGATAAAACAAATGTTAGTAAAGCGTTCTCCTGGACCAAATGAAAGTCATTTATCAGACAAGCTGCTTTACTTGTAACGCAGACATAAGTGGAAACTTGCACTATCACAAAACACACACACAGACACACTGAGTCTAGATAAAAGTACTGTCCAAGATTCTAATCCTGAAGCTAAGCTTGGCTGATTAGGTATGTAAGGAGGCGTGTTTATGGTTCTCTTTTCTTCTTCTTTTTTTCAACATTACAGGGCCTGAAACAGTGTTTTGGGTTTTACATATGGGAGTCAAAATTCATGTGCCTACTTCAAATTATATGGGTGGTGTTTTAAAAAAATAGGCCGTTTATTCTTACAGGAGCACATGCAGCATACCACTGACTCTTTGTGTTTTAATTGTTTACAGGTAATTTCTCAACTGCGCATCCTGAGTCGCTCAGTCGCAACAGGTTCAAAGTTTGACAGGGAGCTCTGGTCAAATGGACTGTCACCTATCCTGAACTTATGGAAGAAACTCAACCAGGTTAGCTGTCTTTACCATTTCATATTGACTTTTTATTGACCCATTACTTTTTGTTGCCCTTTTCCTGCAAACCAAATTGGAAAGCTGCATCTGTAGCTTTTAAAGGACTTCATTTGCCTTGATTTAGTTAACTTTAAAAAGTCAAACCGTACTAATACTGCAGCATTTCTACTGTCACTGCACATCAACAACAACTAGTTGTAATATCAGAAATGGGTGGAGGTCCAAAGTGCATGACTCTGAGGCAAATTAAATAAAAAAAGGAAAACTATTGAATGATCAAAAATTGGAGAAACACACAGTCCAGTTGGCAACAAAAAAGAACAATACGTAGATATACAGGAAGTAAATGGAGAAGGGGAGAGGCAAGGCTATATGCACAGACAGGGCAGATTGTTCACATTTGAATACAATCAAAACAGGTCAACATGAGGGTCACAGCAGAGGGAAAGACCCAAAAGCAGGAAGTAAAGCCACGGTGAGACAACTAACCTTCCAAGTAAAACAGCATTACCACAAAGACAATTAAAATAACTGAAGCATGAAGACTAACATTAAACATGAAGACAGGGGACAGGGAATACAGAAGGCAGGGGGGTAATGGAAAAACTAGGAACACAAAGGGACTTAACAAAACCAACAGACAACAAGGGTCGTGACACCTAATTAAAAGTTGTGGGAAGTAATCGGATATTACTAGTGCTGTCAAAGGCTGTCACACACAGTGGCTTGCTTGGCCAAGAAGTACTGCTGTGTGCAGTTGCTTGGAGACTGGCACGTTTTCAAATTAAAAGGACATCTGCCTCCACCTTTAACAATTTAGTCACCGTGTATCAGTCTCCTCTCTCTGCCTCTCATGCTGTCAAGCACACATGCTTACTGTCTCCTCTCTCATTTACACTTATGTCTCCTCTCTTTCTGTCTCTCTTCTTGCTCTTTCAGTCTCTTGTAGATGGAGTTGTTTTGTACTTACTGAAAGGAAAATGGTTAACTGTGTTAATTGTTGCCATTATGTCACCAGCAAGCTTTCCATAGATCACAATCAACCTCTGGCTGCTTTCAATTAACTATCCCTTTGTCATCAACCAACCTTGTTGTTTGACCCTCAGTGGATCTGAACTTCCCAGTGTGCCATTTAAATGCACGTACTTGCACGTGTGCATTGGTTGTGTGTGCAAACCTTTATGGTTTGTGGAAAATATGTGAGAGGTGTGTGTGTGTGGAAATGTACAGACACATTTATTTTTGGCAAATCATTATGTAGTCTGGAAAGACATGGGCAGAGCATGATACAGCAGAGACTGTTTATTTGGCTTTTTAGTTACATTTTTAAATGGAAACAATAGCTTAGCTCTAGTCAATCTGAATCCCGTCCAACCAGCTTTTTTCTTCATTGTCTGTCTTCATCCCTTGGTCCTGCTATCCTTCTCTTCCTCTCTTTTTTTGCCTCTTTCTCTAACTGAGTTGTTGCAAGGAAAGCGAAATAGAATCCAGGTATAGAGTGTGATGGTTCTAATAGATTACAACAAAATCCAAGCTTTTCTATTTTTTATTTGTATATTTTTTGTAACCTATTTGTATACTGTATGGTATACTTTGTATACAGAACACAAAGTGTTTATCTAATGTAAACAAGTGCTCAACCTCCACCCCTGTGTTTGCACTGTGTGGAGCAAGAAAATAAATTCTGTTTAGTAATATGATGTTACTGTAGGAATTTAGTATATGCATATATACAATGATCCATATGGAAATCCATAGATAATATTTTACCATTGTACTGTATAAGGGGGGAAAGATAGCATGCTAATGTAGCAGGAGTTCCTAAAGTGAACATACATCTTACTCTGAGTATTATGTAGACAATACATGTTGCAAATGAAATGAGAAATCAACATTAAGTTCCATACACTGAACTAGAACACATTAAAAGCCCCTCAGAAAGTCTTATGAACTCTACTGGGTGGAACCATCCCCTCATTCTGTTTCGATGATTGTGGTACAGAGCACTGTCATTTCACGTCAGTGCAATTTATATACAGTTAACTACAGATGAGAGCATTGTAATCTTGAAAGAGAGCACTCGTCAGAAAGAAATATTTTTTTCATAGGATGAAGGTGATCACGTTGAACAACTTCACATTGATGTACAGTGATCATTTCTGTATTGGAACAAGTAGACTCAAATAGCTATAGCTCTCTCATAGTTTCTCTCATGTCTCTCATCTATCAGGGCTCTACACTAATCCACCAGAAGGTGGACCCACCTACAGAGAGTCAGAAATCACCAGTCCTTTCATTCATTTCTCTGGAACAGTTCAATGCCATCCGCTTGGTCCAGGTGGGTAAAAACATTAGAAATGATAGCTACATTCAAAATGGGCTACCACATAATTACAGTATCCGAATACTTTTTTTTTTTTGGGGGGGTTAGGTAGTGGTACCCACCGTGTTTAATTCAACATGGAGTAAAAGACTGAGACTTGTATGTAAATAAAGCTTGCTTTGTTTCTTCTGAAAAAACTGATTAAGATTAAAAGCCATGGAGATGCATAAGCTAATTTCCCTTCATTGATTGTTTAAGTATGTTACTTATCTCATGGAATAGTTTTATTCATTTCTAGACACTCACAGTTATCTGTTTGTTGGGGGGGTTAAATGAACCAAGGCAATCAGTGGAAGCAGGCTTGATCACTACCTGCATCCAATAGCCATTTGCCTCATTATGAAACATACAGTTGTGGTCAGGATCATGTGAATGAATGTCATGGTATTTTGGGGCTTGAGTGTACAGCATATATCTTTAATGAGTTTGATGACTTTAATGATTGTATTTTTTTGCACAGTATGTACTGTATGTAAACTGTAAGTGTCATCACAGAGTATACACCAGTCTCTGGCCGCACTGAGCAAGGTCATCCGAGGGACTCAACTGTTAACTCCAGAAGTCCAGAAACTGGCCACTGCCCTACTAAATCAAGAGGTAAGACAGGCAAAAGACAGAGAAACTCAACCCTAACACTCTATGTGCTATTTTATGCTTTTGAGTACATGTGTTATCTAGAGTTTTTTTAATGTTTCTCATGATGATTTATTAAATGGGGCTTAGTGCAATAAATGTGGAATACAATTGAAAATAAAATGGAAGGCCTTACCCTGATAGTATTACAAATGCACACAGAGTCCCAAATGCTGTATGCAATGCATCTTTTAACTCACATTTATCTTAAATCTTTCTACAATGCTGCTGAAGGTTTCTAACTCTTACCATAAAATACACAGTTAGCTCTGTCTTCAGTGACAGTGACAATGTAAAGTAAAGCTTTCTTTTTACCATATTGTTTTAGAGGGGGACTGCAATTCTTTTTATTCTGTGGTGAAATGAAGGCCACAGGGACAGGCCCATACACAGTATACAGAGCTGACATGTAGACATGTAGCAAACACAATATGTATCCTTGTATGTCCTCAGGCTGAGTTGGGGACAAAGGGGATATTATGAGGTAGAAAAGAAGAGACACATCCAACCTTTCACTCCTTCTGTGTGTAATCTCCAGAGAGAAGCCTTGGGCATAATTCCTGTTTCGCTGCTTGCCTTCTCTCTCTTTTTGTATTAATCAGCAGGTTTTTTTAGTCGTATCTCCGTTGCCCTCTCGACCAGCTCCAGTCTTTATCTGTCACATTTTCCAATCTTTGATTTCCTTACATTTTCTCTATCTTGCTAGCTTTTTCTTTTAATATGCAGTTATGGTAAAAGTAAAGTGCACCCTCTGTCTATTCTAAGGTTTTTATATTATCAGGACATAATAAAAAATCATGTGGTTCTTACCAGGCAAATTAGGAAAATGCAACTTCAGATAAACAACAGCAATACAACAATACAAAGGATTTGACTGTCAACTCAATGACTTCAATATGCACAGGTCCTGTGGCTTCAGAACAAGCCAAAATTATCGCCCTTCTGTCACCATTCTTGACAGTTAGTGTTTGTGCCGATATACTGTGTATGATTTTCTCCAAACAAAATTATGGCCAAACATCTCGACTTTGGTCTCATTTATTCAAAGAACAACAGATAATATTCTGAAACCTATAGAATCTATGATCCAACCCTTTTGCAGTTTCTCTGAGCATTGCACGGTGTGATTTTTGTGGGAAGTTGCTGAGATGTTCACTGATGGGAAGATTGGCAGCAATTTTGAATGTTTTCCACTTGTGAATAATCTTTATCAATAAATAGACTTTAAAATCTTTTGAATTGCCTTATAACTCTTCCTAGATTGATGGGCAACAACAAAAGCTTCTTTTAACATGCTCCAGACCAGCAAACTGCCACAACCTTTGCTTTTATAGAGGTGTTCGTTAGGGATGGGTATCGTTTAGGTTTTATCCGATACCGGTGCCAAACCGGTACTTTTGAAACGGTGCCGGTGCTCAAACAGTGCTCAAACCGGTGCTTAAAGAATGGAGAACACAAAATTGGTCCAAAAACCTCTCATGTTCAGCTGTTTTTTGTAAAAAGATAACAATGTTAGCCTTTTCTGCAGCTATGGGGCATATACAGTATCACTCTGGAAGCAGTGCTTAAACAATGGAAAAAACACAAACTTTGTTCAAAACCTCTCATGTTTAACTGTTTTCCACTTTTTCTTTGGTCATTTTAGCCTTTTTGGCCAGGGTGAAGGGAGTATCTGCCATCAAACAAGAAGACAGCCGCATGTAGCTATGATGATGTTTGCTAGTTCACCTTACATGCATTAATGTAATAACGTGGTTAGCCTACTCAACGTAAATTAGCTACTCACGCAGAGAAGAACGGCTGCTGCCACCATCATCCGTCATCATTTCTGCTACACTGGCAGGGCTAGGGGCCAGGACTCTCCTCTTCGTGTTTTTGGGGGATGTTGCATAACAGGCAACCCACCCGCAGTAGATGTGCTCGGTGTGAGGTCTCGCAGCAAGCTATCAAATACGGTGCATTTCTGGGCTTTTAAAAAAAACGCTATGCGTCGCCAGGTGTTTCATCGGATTTGAGGTGTTACCTCCTTTGACAGTATCACAGTATCAGCTTAAAGCACTTGTTGCAGGCTGCTGAGTTTGCATATTTTGCTGTGAAGTACAGCCAGACTTTTGACCGCTTCGCCTTGGACATTTTTAATCTGTAGCTCTGCTCTAAAAGAACGTACGTACCTGGGCCCGCCTACTATCCTCGGAAACGTAAAATGATTGGCTAGAAGTGTATCACAGCTCAGGAAAAAAAAGCACCGAAATAAAGCACCGAAATGTGCGCTGCTTTTCGGTCTGGTTACTACCGTTTATGTCAGAACTGGTGCCATCATGGCACCGGACACCGGTACCCATCCCTAGTGTTCGTACTTGCTGATGACCACTATGCATTGGTTTATTACCACCTTGCTGGTACTGACCCTCTTAATTGCTATTGAAACAAGAAGGGTCTACTTCGTTTTCCACACGTCTTCTACATTTTGGGTAGTTTGTTTGTTTTAATAAATGTCACTGTGTAATGTGTAATGCTTTGTAGTTCATCTCAGGTTATGTGTACCTTATAAGACCTACTAAAGACTGGACTTTTTATCATGTTCTGATATTTAAAATCTATTCCGAATTTCAAAATAATAAAATATGTTAGTGGTTTAAAAATATATGTAATTACAATTAAGTCAGTTATCAATGGGAACTGTACAAATGTATAAAATAAAACAAAGCCATTTGTTTTATAATTTATAATTATATCTCTAATATACATCTAATTTATATCTCAATTATAATTCGGTATCACAAAAAACCCCAAAACACTGTCCATCAGCTTTTAGCACACTATGGTCTAAATAAAAACTTTTTTTTTAAAGTCTGATTTCCACTTTTAAGTGTTTAACCTTTAACATTATTTACATTGTTTTCCTAAAAGATCATACCTTGTCGTCCATTTTAACTGACCTATGTAACTCCTCAGTGCTGTATATGAAACAGATGCAATCACAGTTTTTACACAAGTTTTATAAGAGTTCTGTTCAGCCTATTCTGAGCCTTTTCCTTTATGGCCTGTCTAAAGATTTAATTTCTGTAATATGCATAATCAAGATACTGTGTTTTACCTTTTTGTTAAAGACAGAAATGCATTTTGTTAGCTGTATAGATCAGGAGAATTTTTTCAGTGTCATAACTTTTTATCATAGCTTTTTTCTTTTTTTATATTAAAAAAAGATCATTAAATTTGACCCACAATATTGTTTGAAGCTCTCTGATGTGAAGCTTCTCCCAGAGAGGGAGCATTGCTTGACAATTAAATCAGAGTTTTGCCAAAAAAGATATTGCCTAGAGTATAAAAAGGTTGTTGAACCATAGAAAAAGCAGCAGCAGCTGTTATGTTTCTCGGCATACATCGAATTTACTGGCAGCTAAATTTTTTAACAAACACCTGATGACTTCTGTGACCCTAGCTGGCAGTATTTTTACATCACTGACAAGAAGCCCCTGAGTGAATTGGCCTAAATGCGATTCTCCCTGCAATGCTACAGTACGTGACTATAATATTTGGTTCTAACATTATTTTAAACCTCAGTATTTTAAAGAAACTTTATCACTGTCCAAGCAGTAAGTAATTACGTATGTACAGCTTCAGTTATTTATGACTATATAAAGCCAAGGTTTCCAGGGGGGCAAACTAAACAGACAATGATATTCTTCCCTCACACCAAAAGTTCAAGGCAGTTGGCTGTCCTCCATGTGCCTGACTGAGGAGTTTTTCTGTCTCACTGTGGCCAGGTTTGGTGCTGAGAAAATCACTGTTTTGGGGGGGGTTGTTTGTTTGTTTTTCTTTTCTTTTTGTTAAAGTTCTTATGTTGCGACTGGGCACTACTACTACTACAAATGTCACTGAAAATTGAACCAAACAGAAGCATTTTTACACAAGCAGAAAATTAAAATATGAGATCAGATATAGCACTGGTAAAATAAAAGCGGGTGCTTCTTAAGGTAAGGCCTTGAATTTGTATTACACATTAAATTTTTTAAATATTACTGGAAAAAATCCTAATTACATACAACAGATACACAGTTAAGTGAGCATTTAGTGTCTTTTATAACAAAACAGAATATGAATTAGATTGGAGTCTTTACAGGAAATACTGTTGCATACAATGAGCAGATCACATGGATTAATGCCATTTTGCATTTGGGCTTCTATTATAACCGACTGTTACTAATTAACCCCATTTAAATCAGAGAAGGTTAGAATGAGCTGATGATGCGATTTATGCATTTGAAAAATGCTCCATTTATGGTTGTGATAATGTAAAAGTGTAGCAGACACAGTTCTGAGGGGATCAGCTCTGCTGCCCTTTCTCTCAGCTGTGCAGTAAAAAAATAATTACATGATTGGAAAGAACCCAAACTACCTACTTTCTGATGGGGGGCTTGGGTTGTATGAGAGTCATAAGCAGTGCTGCAAGACAGAAAAAGTGTTACCCCTACCTTCATTTGGTAGAAAGAGCATGATTATCAGGACATGGTGACCGATGAGGAAATGGCTTTTTGATTAAAGGTGAAGTAATCTCTGGTATCAGTTAGATTTTCAGTACCACTTGTAGTAATTCGCAGGCCAATACTAATAATCATCATAGTAGCTTGGGTTTGTAACCAAAAAGTAGTTATTCAACATATTATCAACACATACAGTGGGGCAAAAAAGTATTTAGTCAGCCACCGATTGTGCAAGTTCCCCCACTTAAAATGATGACAGAGGTCAGTAATTTGCACCAGAGGTACACTTCAACTGTGAGAGACAGAATGTGAAAAAAATATCCATGAATCCACATGGTAGGATTTGTAAAGAATTTATTTGTAAATCAGGGTGGAAAATAAGTATTTGGTCAATAACAAAAATACAACTCAATACTTTGTAACATAACCTTTGTTGGCAATAACAGAGGTCAAACGTTTACTATAGGTCTTTACCAGGTTTGCACACACAGTAGCTGGTATTTTGGCCCATTCCTCCATGCAGATCTTCTCGAGAGCAGTGATGTTTTGGGGCTGTCGCCGAGCAACACGGACTTTCAACTCCCGCCACAGATTTTCTATGGGGTTGAGGTCTGGAGACTGGCTAGGCCACTCCAGGACTTTCAAATGCTTCTTACGGAGCCACTCCTTTGTTGCCCGGGCGGTGTGTTTTGGATCATTGTCATGTTGGAAGACCCAGCCTCGTTTCATCTTCAAAGTTCTCACTGATGGAAGGAGGTTTTGGCTCAAAATCTCACGATACATGGCCCCATTCATTCTGTCCTTAACACGGATCAGTCGTCCTGTCCCCTTGGCAGAAAAACAGCCCCATAGCATGATGTTTCCACCCCCATGCTTCACAGTAGGTATGGTGTTCTTGGGATGCAACTCAGTATTCTTCTTCCTCCAAACACGACGAGTTGAGTTTATACCAAAAAGTTCTACTTTGGTTTCATCTGACCACATGACATTCTCCCAATCCTCTGCTGTATCATCCATGTGCTCTCTGGCAAACTTCAGACGGGCCTGGACATGCACTGGCTTCAGCAGCGGAACACGTCTGGCACTGCGGGATTTGATTCCCTGCCGTTGTAGTGTGTTACTGATGGTGACCTTTGTTACTTTGGTCCCAGCTCTCTGCAGGTCATTCACCAGGTCCCCCCGTGTGGTTCTGGGATCTTTGCTCACCGTTCTCATGATCATTTTGACCCCACGGGATGAGATCTTGTGTGGAGGCCCAGATCGAGGGAGATTATCAGTGGTCTTGTATGTCTTCCATTTTCTGATGATTGCTCCCACAGTTGATTTTTTTCACACCAAGCTGCTTGCCTATTGTAGATTCACTCTTCCCAGTCTGGTGCAGGTCTACAATACTTTTCCTGGTGTCCTTCGAAAGCTCTTTGGTCTTGGCCATGGCGGAGTTTGGAGTCTGACTGTTTGAGGCTGTGGACAGGTGTCTTTTATACAGATGATGAGTTCAAACAGGTGCCATTCATACAGGTAACGAGTGGGGGACAGAAAAGCTTCTTACAGAAGACGTTACAGGTCTGTGAGAGCCAGAGATTTTCCTTGTTTGAGGTGACCAAATACTTATTTTCCACCCTAATTTACGAATAAATTCTTTACAAATCCTACCATGTGGATTCATGGATTTTTTTTTCACATTCTGTCTCTCACAGTTGAAGTGTACCTCTGGTGCAAATTACTGACCTCTGTCATCATTTTAAGTGGGGGAACTTGCACAATCGGTGGCTGACTAAATACTTTTTTACCCCACTGTACATCGATCAGGCATGACATTAAGACCACTTACAGCTGACGTGATTAAGACAGATTTTCTCTTCATTATGGCACCTGTTAGTGGGCGGGATATATCAGTCGGGGTGCTTATGCTGACCCATATCCACTGCTGAAAGCCCCAGCAATGGCACATAAGTATCAGAACTAGACCATGGAGAAACGGAAGAAGTTGGCCTGGTCTGATGCATATCATGTGCATGACCCGGGTGTGTGTTCACTGCTCGCTTGGGGAGGAGGCACCAGGATGCAGAAAAAAGGAAAGCCAGCAGAGGCAGTTTGCTGCTTTGGGCAATGTTCTGGTAGGAAATCTTGGCTCCTGCCACCTACCTAAGCATTGTTGCAGACCTTGTACACACTTTCATTAACATATCAGGTAATCCCTGATGGCTGTGGCCTCTTTCAGCAGGATAATGTGGCATGCCACAAAGCAAAAATGGATCAGGAATGGTTTGAAGAGCACAACAACAACAAGTATGAGGTGCAGACTTGGCCTCTGAATTCCCCAGATTTCAATCAATTGAGCATCCAGGATTCAATTGAGTAAAAGGGGTGCCAATACAATATTAGGTAGGTGGTTATGATGTTATGTCTGATCGGTGTATATTGATTGCACTCCTGTATACATTTGGTTTGTGTCTCTGTTTTCTGCCACCCTTATCTTGTTAAAAAATAATAATTAAAACAGCATTTTACACTTATTTGTACCCCACAAATGGCAGTGACTTAACTTAAACCAGCACGTTTTTCCTCCTAAGACACTTCAGTGCAACACACACACATACATACACACACCCATCCCCGCAGCAGGAGAGTGAGTGAGTGAATGGTTGACTTGCAGCTGAGAGACATGCAAAGTCTCTTTTATTTCCATTATGGCTTTCATGCCTAAATACCACCAAATTCTCAATTCTCAGCCTCCTGCTGTGCATGTTTGTGCATGTGTGTGTGAGTCAAATCTTTGATCTCTGTTTAACGGTAACATACACGGCCTAACGTGTTCAGGAGTTAACATTCTTCTCTTGAGAAAGCTTTCCTTTCCCAACCCTGCAAACATTTTACATTTGTCTGTGACTTCCAAATTAAGACATTACAGATATTGCTGCACAGACAAGACTGTCTGTGGATCTGCAACAGTTACTTACATCAGGAGACAGACAGACAGTACTGTTTATGAACACAAGAGTATTTTTCACTTGTAAAGTTTAAGTTAGCATTGTAACAAGTCACAAATATATTCAGTATTTTTACAATATATAAAATAGTGCCTGAGATTTATCTCAGTATCACCCAGCTGTAACTGTTTTTGCATGTCATGACAGAAATTGAGGATGTCACCAGTGACATCACAGAAACTTAAATATAGATTGCATTTTAGCTGGACCACAGTGAGGATGTAGCTGGGCGCAGCGTGCCCTTCAGTGACTTACACATATTGTTAAATTTGTATTTTGAATCGTGTCAAGGCAACTCGACAGGGGCTGATGTTGCTGCAGTCCTCCTGCAGATTAACTGTGGCTTGGCTGCCAGCATGGTTAGGAGAAGGACATAGAGGCAGGTTCACATAGTGGCAGAGTAAACCTGCAGAGTACCCCTGTTTTGTTTTTGTTTGTTTTGTTTTTTAAAAAACATGGTTTACATCACTCTTTTGCTTATACTCATTTTTGTGATTTTTGCTTTTATTATTGCTTGCATTGACCTTTATTCTCTGTGCTTGTTTCCTCTTGTCTCAGTGTCCTTTAACATGGCAGAATAAATGGGAGGGACCAGAGGAGCCAATGCAGTACCTCAGAGCAGTCGTAACACGGGCCCTCGCCATACAGGTAACACGTGATGGATGGTATAGCAAAAAGACATAATCTGCTGTCTTTCTTTAGGAACCTGCTTTTCACCACAGTCACAAAAAGAATATTTATAAAAAGCAGACAAACATCTATTAACATGCTATGCAATACATGACAAATATAGTGCATTCTTCGTGCGTGGGTTCTCTCCAGATACTCTGGTTTCCTCCCACAGTCCAAAGACATGGAGTTAGTATAATTGAAAACCCTAAATTGCCCCGTGTGAATGTGAGTGCGAATAGTTGTGTGTGTCTATATGTTAACCCTGTGACAGACTGACGACCTGTACTAGATGTACCCTGCCTCTCGCCCTAAGACAGCTGGAATAGCCTCCAGCACCCCCACAACCCTGAAAAGGATAAAAGAAAGAGAATGGATGGATGGAAAAGTGCAAATGTTTTGAGGCTTAATGCTACAATGGGAAATGGGTGCCGAAATATATGGAAAATCAGTACATAAGGCAAAAAAAAAAGAGTTGGCACAAAGCTCAGTATTTGTTATGGCCACCTTTATTCTGTAACACAGCCTGAACACCTTTAGGCAGGCTTTCTTGTAATTTCTTTAAGTAGTCTTCTGGAATAGGTCTCCAGGCTTCTTGAAGGATATTCAAAGCTCTTCTTTGGATGTTGGCTTCCTTTTGTTCTCTTCTCTATAAAGATGATTCCACACTGCTTCAATAATGTTCAAGTCGGTATTCTGGGAATGCCAGTCCATCACTGATAGTGTTCTACTGTGTGTTTCTACTCTCCAGGTATGTTTTTACTACACTGGCAGTGTGTTTGGGATCATTATCATGCTTGAAAATTTAAACTGTTGCCAATCAGACGCTTTCCAGATAGTATTGCATGGTGGTTCATTATCTGATAGTACTTTGCAGTGTTGATAATTACATAAAATTTTGGCAAGATCCCAAACCCCACTGGCTGAAATACAGCCACATGTCAGAGCTTCAATCATGTATTATAAATGGCTATATACACTCACTGTTGTCCAAATTTCTAATTTGGATCCATTACTCCAAAAGACCTATTGGCACTGATTTTCAGTCCAGTAATTTAGCATACCTAAGCATTTTCTCCCTGTTTCCCTTCCTCAAGAATGGCTCCTTGATAGCTACCCTTCCACAGAGAGCAATTCTGATGAGGCTTCAGTAGATGGCTCAACTGAAGGGTCAGATGAAATAGAGGACTGTGACAGTCCTGTACTCTACTTACCCAGTTCGCTCAGGCTTTTTAACGAAACTCTATACACCGTTCCGAGATATGGCACGTTTTTGGCTAATTGTTCTTTTGGAATCACCTTGTTCGTGCAAATATATGTGTTGTCTTTTTCACTTTTGTAAATAATGTGTTGGTTCTTTGCACAGGTTTATCTCTTAATGTTAGGTGTCATTTTCTACACATGAATGAATAATAGGTCAGTATTTAAGTGGCTTGACAACCAAAAAGTAACATTTCCCTGAAAATGGTCAGGCACAAGGACTGGAGTGAAACTGAGCGTAAAAGCAGCCAATGCCCAAAGAAAAACACTGAAAGACCTTCAAAAAAATGTGAAGAACTATTGCTTGAGATCACTTTGAAAAATGAAAAGAAATTGTGGCTCCATAGAAGCAAAAGAAAAAGGCTTTGCACCTTAGTGTGTAACAGTTGTTATCATTTAGTTTTAATTATTTCTTCACGGGCTGAAATTCACAAGAGCCCACTACTATAAGAGCACCTTTGTCCTCAACAACACATGGTATTTTCTGATGGCCTGAGTTAAAAATTGAGATGGCCTTGAGAATCCTCTGTAGTGCTGCTCTCAACGGAAGGAGACTTAAGAAGTATAAGAGTTTTCTAATCAGCCTTTGAGGGATCCATTTAAATTCATCATGCATTTATCCTACCCGGAGCTTTGTCATTCAGCAGTGATGAATATTAACAGATTTCTTTTCTAAAAATTTTAATTCCAAAGGATTTAAAGAGAACCTCGCATTTCAGAGATCATAAAATATGAAGTGGAATTCCACTTTTTATAAACGGATCTCAAAACAACAAGAGGCCTTTAAGCTGAATTTGCGGTACTTTACGTTATGACATACAGGGTGGTCTAGGCAATGTGTTTATTAAAACGCTGCCAGAAAATTTCTTGTTGTTTTCAATAGGGGTACATAAATAAAAGGGGATTATTCTATAAAAGCAGGAGGTTCTGGGAAGTGTCAGCCTTAGGTTGGTGCCAGGAAATAAGGGTTCTGGCGGAAATTCCTCTCTATCTCTGCTCAACTGTGTCTGACTGTACTTCAATATGTTCTGGCAGACTAGAATGCACACATACACCCTCACGTTCAGAAATTATTTCTGTGTGGATGCATTTCATTATCTGCGTGGGCGAGCCTCCCTGCCTCTGTCTGTCTGCTGGCCTGCCTGTCTACCCATCTGTTTGCGTGTATGTCTGCCTGATACTCGATTTTTGTTTTTTCTCTTTTTTTTGCCCTGTCTTCTAGCCTCCCTGTCTACCTACACTCCATCTGTCTTAGTATGTGTCTGTCTAGAGGCTGCGCTGTCCTTAACTGTCTGTTTCTGCCCATCAGCACTGAGTGATATCTCTGTTTGCAGCATGTCTGTATTCTATTAGCTAATCAGCGCAATAAAGGCGGACTCTTCCAGAGCTGCAGCTGTGTGGAGCTGCTGAAGAATAAAAAGCCAACAGCACAGCAGTGCACCCAGACGAACAGGACGACCTTGACAGCACTCAAATGCTTGCACACATACAGTATATACGCACAAATAGCATGAGCAACATCAGCACAACTCGGTTCGCTTTATTATTAATGCACCCAAATCTTTCTTGGTGCATGCCTCGCTTTGATTATGTGTGCCCACATGCGCCCGGTTGCAAGTGTGTACTTGTGTGTATGTGAAGCTAGGATTTATGCACATTTCTTCTTGACATAAAGCTCATCTCAGTTTATCTCTAAAGCCAGTGCAGACTGATTCTGTGGTAAAAGTGAATCTATTAATAAAAGAGATTGGATCTCTATTGGACAGATAAAATGTTTGCTCATTCTGCCTCCATTTGTCAGCATTTTTCTTCAGTTGACATTAAATCTTAGAGCTGAAGCCAATCGGGCTTAAATAATCTTTTGTATTTATAAAGTTTAAAAGCACAGTGAAATCAGTTGTGCTCTGCAACATTTACCAGTAATAAAGTATTTTTGCTTGCCACACAATTTAATAATTTTTTTTATCCCTTTTTGTTGTGACACAATAGATGGCCGACATCTAATCAAAGCAGATGTTGCTGAATATAGCAGACTGCATCAACATATTGGACGGGGCTAACAAAGCTCCAAGTCCATCTGTGCAGAGTTACACAAAGAATTATGTTTAACATCACTGTTTGTCTGGGTTAAGCATTTATTTTATTTTACTGTTTTTGCACAAAACCCAAGAATCTGGGAGTGTTTCCAGGATTATTTTTAAAGTTGGGGTGGCAAATCTTAATACTTGATTATAAATACAGTTAAGAAATTGCTGTAGAAAATATTCTGCATGGTTTTTGGTCTCATGCGCAGACCTTGTACAGATATACTTTGGGAAAAGCAGCACTGCACCTTGTTTTGTATTTAATTACTCTCTTACAAAGTGCTGAAACACATACTCATTACTTAAAAGAGAAGGATAGAAATAGAAATGGCATTACATAGAAATACCTTAATCAAGTACATTAAAACTGTACCTCAGAATAGTGCTTCAGTAAATGTACACCACTAACCCTGTCCACGCGCTCATAAAATGGCGTTGGGCTTTGCGAGGTTTGTGGGCGTGCGTCTGTATGTGTATTATGTTCCCATTAGTGCATAATTGGTGTTCCAGTTTTATCAGCTTGTTGATGCGGTGATAAAAAGGTGAGGCATTAAATGGTCTATTAGCCACATTAGGCTGTGCATTTTATTCTCTCCTTTGTAACCCTTTGGCTTCACTTTACAAATACACAATAACTGAGACAAAAATTACTCTGTCCAATTTAGGAACCATTCCACTGAAAGATACATGCTGGGTCCATGTGTTTTTGGACTGTGACATTATTTATTATTTTAGCTGTTCACCAAAATGTGGTCAAGTTACAGTTACATGATGAATATGAGTTTGAATCTCAACCTTTCACCTTTTATTTAAAGGTTTGAATGAAAATATTAGCGGAAATGTTTTTCTGAACAGTTCGGTGTTTTTAGAGGTTCAATATGTAATTGGACAAATCAACATATTAATAAATACTTTGTAAAAATCCTTTTCTTTAAATGATCCCCTGAAGTGTGGCACTCGTGGCCCTCCCCAAATAATGGTTTTCCTGCTGTGTGTGTGTATGTTTTTGGCCATTACTGCTGCTCCATTCAGTTGTTGTTGATCGACTCAGACCAGGTGATTAACTCTGCAGAATATTCCGCTAATTTACTTCTCAAAACCTGATGGATTGCAACTATTTGCCCCCTTCCTGATTTCTTCGTTTTCTTTCATTTTTTTTATTTTTTTCATATTTGTCACATTCACCTGTTTCAGATCATCACAACAAGCTTTAATTTTAGAGAAAGATGACCCAAACAAATATAAAATGCAGTTTTTAAATGAACAAAGTCCTACGCTGTGTTTATGGAAAAGTCTAATATGTTCTTTCTGTTTTGAGGCTGGTGACTGGTTTGCATCTTGTAATGAATATGCTTCTCTTTATGGTAGACCTGGATAATGATATGTCCCCTCCTGGAGACTGTCCTTCCACTCGGCTGAATGTTCTAAAGGGTTTTTTTCATAGGAAAGGACCCTGTGGTCATCTGGCACTGTTATCTTCAGTGGATGTCTAAACCTTTTTATGTTGCGGTGCTCACCGGTGTGTCCCAAATGCACTCAATTCTTGATCTGACCACTCCTAAAGTCCCTGCTACCTCTCTGTTGGATTTGTTTAGTGTATATAGCCTGAGGACGGCCTGTTCCTCCTGCAGTGAGTGCTCCTTTGACAGCATATTTTGGATTAACCCAAACAGCTTCCACTCTTCAGCTTATATCCGGACCTCTGACCTACCTAATTTATGAAAAAATGTAGCCCACACTTGGCCATAAAACAGCTTTATAATTATGTATCCAATTACATCTGAGCCTCTGTTTATAAAGACACCTACTGTGGTTCATGCACTTTTTGTTTGTGTTTGGTTTTTTGTTCAACCCCTCCAATTAAAGCTGTGCTACACTTTAAGCCCATAGTCATTATTTAACTGAAACTAGAATAAGCTCTGGTACACACACAAAAAAAACCCAAAAGCACATGGATCTAACTGTATGTTTTATTTTATGAGAAGCACAAGCATGTAACGTAAACACGTTTTTTAGAATTCAAATCTGTGTCGTATTTCCATGTGACATAAAACTGTGTGACGCCTTTGTGTAACAGATTTTATGCCTGCATTATGTGTTAGCTTTGAGTCTTTATTTGTAATTTGCAAAGTATTTGGGTCATTAATCTTTGCGTCTACACATCTCTCTGTTTCTGTTTCTCTGTCTTTCTTTTCATACAGAGTTGGGTGGAACGTGCAAATAGACAGGCACTCCTGTCAGACATCCTAGATCTATCTGAGCTATTTCACCCTGATACCTTTCTTAATGCTTTGAGACAGGAAACTGCCAGGTAACACACACACACACACACACACACACACACACACACACACACACACACACACACACACACACACACACACACACACACACACACACTGGACACCTTCATAGGGGATTGAATAAGTGTATATATCAATGTTAAAAATACATATATTCATTTTGCTTTTTTTAAGGACCATGTCCTGTTCTATGGATAGTTTGGTGTTTGTTTCGTCATGGAGGAGTCCAATTGCACAAGCAAAACTGCAAGTAAAGGTAAAGCCAGTCATCTACTGCTCATGCATGCAAACATCAGATCCTCACCTCCATCTACAGAAGAATACAATTGCTATAACCAAGGTACACTGGCTGAGTGATAATTATTGGAGGAGAAGACAGCAAGAATAGATACAGATGCAGGTAAGGAGGCAGGAGTTACAAGACTGAAGAAAAAGGAGAGACTGGGGGTAAAAGAAAAGCAAAGAATTAGCCATTGTGCCAGAACTCAACTCTTTAAGAAGGGTACGTTACCCAGAATTATGCCTGATTTTGGGACATGGGGATCACTCAGCTAACCCAAACTGCACTTTTGGAAATGTGCAAAGATCCCCCTGGTGTGAATAAAGCCTTTATTAGGGACAAGGCCGCTGCTGACAGCAGCCAGCTCAGGTCTCTGGTGCGTTTTGGATATATTGTGTAATTCTAGTCCTTTCTGACCAAACAGAACTGTGCAGCACTCCTCTCAGTCATCAGTTATTCATTTTATGCTCTGATTTAAGGGTGATATGACTGTCTTTAATATAATACTTTGAGGCAATACTTCTATTTCTCTCATGCCAATAAAAATTGGCACAGTTTGACATGCGCTTAGTTAAAATACACAAAGAGAGAAGGAAAGGGTGTTGGTGCTGACAAAGAGGCTGCAGCTGCAGGGAGGGAAGGGGAAAACACTCAGACGTCTGACAGAGAAAGTGAAAGGATATAATTGTTGTGAAGCAATGAGCTCTCTCTCACACACACACACAAACACACACACACACACACAATATGTAAAAACATTTTCTGGATTTGTGTCTTGCTCTCACTCTCTGGGTTTTTCTTTCCCAGATTATGGTGATATAGTACTTGTATGTGTGTGTCTGATTTGACGCCAGAGTTCCCTTTATTGTCTGTCCTACTGTGGAAAATCCCTGAGTCACTAGACTGACTTCACTTTCATGTAGTATGTAGCATGCTAGTTAATCTGGGAAGGGCTCCCACCAGTGTTCAGCGTTTAAGTCACAGAGTAGCTGTTTTCCCGTTGTTCCATTTTCGCGTGTCTGTTTCTCTTGTTCATCTTATCATTTGCATTTTCTTTGTAGATTGGAGGTCTCCAGTTGGAGGGTTGCAGTTTTGATGGTGTCCATCTTTGTGAGAACCAGCATGATTCTCCCAGCGTGTCAGCTGTCCCTACGTGCTACATGGCCTGGGTTCCACAGGTATGCATGTGTTCTTAAAAGAGAGAACCACACTGTGCAGCACCTGACAGTAATCATCTTAAATGTTTTGTTCAAGATTTCCAAAGCCCACAGCAACGTCGTCTTTCAAAACCCAAACATGTACAGTTTAAGCTAATAAATTGTAGAAAACAGAATTCTTTTTGTTTACATTTTAGGGTTTTGGCAGCAATTGTTTGCAATTTTATTTGAAAAGTGACACAAATGACTAGATCATTTTTTAAACAGTTGCCAGGTGCTCTCATGTCAGTTGACTACTCTGTTAATGAAGTACTTGTTCTTTGACCTTGGATGTTGCGTTATGGTGGAAATATGAATTTTTATCAAAATTACACAAAGTCTGGAGGACGCTCTGGGGATTTGTGCAGATGTGAGTTTTTTGCTGTTTAGGCTTCAGTCACACAGGTAGAGCCCAGCCAAATATCTGACTGATATGGCTGATATTTGCTAACATGTAACAGCTGATAAATACTAATTTAAAAAGTAATGAAGAGACGAGAGGATCGTCTTTCAACTGCGTTAGAACATTTTTCAGTGTTGATGTTGCATAGTTTGTCCAACAGAGGGCGCTATACAGCTTCAGTGTTGACATTGAGACATGTTTATTTTTAACTTGGATTGTTAATTATTTTAGTAACAATTCATAAATAACATATGAAATAAATAACATTTGTCTGTTTGCCATATTTGTAAAAGACCGAATATTAGTATTGGTCTTAAAAATCTTCTGTCAGTCCCTAAAAAGAATTAGTGGTCATCGTCGGCCTCTCTGGCTTTTTATTAGCACTATTCATGTGCAACATGTCTTTATGGTCAGTTTTTAAAACCCTTCCACGTAACTACAGCCCACAGACTCTTGGTTTGCCGGACACCAAATATATGAGTGCTCCAGAAAAGAATCGCTCTGACTAAAATTTCAGTGTGGACGTCAAGCTTAGGTTTAAGAATTGTTCATAGCGAGTCATCCAAACCATGCAGCAGCATATTAATGTCTAAACTCATGTTGTAGATGGATCGTCTCAGGTCTTCTCTTGCTGAAGTTGGGTCAGTTTTTGGCGTCTTCTTCTTACCATGTGATTGCATTTGTCTCTGCCTATCGGGGACCCGCACATGAACGTTTATTGAGGGGAAAAAAGTTAATCCTCATCCTCCTTCTTTGCTGGGCTAAGAAATGGCTAATGATGTCAGACTTAAGAGGTTGACTGGGCTCTACAGGCTGGTCTTGAGACCTTTCGACTGGTTGGCGAGTAGTTGCTGTGAGATTGGTTGCAAAGAGGCTACACTGAAATGCGATTGCTTTGATCTCTCTTTGCGACTGATTTAACCTAGAGGCAGCCAGCAAGTTCCAGCAACCACTCGCCAACTGGTCTAGGAATTCACATTTTCCCTAGTGACCAAAGTTTGCCAGGTCTTCACTGACCAATGACTGAAGTTTTATATGTTTTATCTAATCAGTTACATTGCAGTGGCAGAAAGTTGTCATTTATTTGTTATCACGTTTGTGAGATATGTCAATTTTTAATCATTTAGCATGAAACTCTGTGACTATACAGTATTTGTGCATACTTACGCTCATACACTAAATTTCTACTTCATCCTAGAACTCTGTTGCTCCCTGCACTGCAGCAGAGGAGAGTATCTGTCTGCCTCTCTATACCAGCTCTGAGAGGGTGAAGGTGGTCACGCACATCTCTCTGCCCTGTGGAGCGAACCCCAACCAGTGGATACAGTGTGGAGCTGCTCTTTTTCTCAAACAGCAGTAAGAGGACGGGATCTGGTTGTGGCGAGAGTCACAGAGAGAAAAAGGATTTTCTGTGCTCAGTATCTGACCAGGGCAACAAATAAACCAGATGGATTGTTAGCACTCTGATATGTCAGGGTAATTTTTCAGTGACGCGCATTAGCTCATAGACCAAACCTTTTAAAACACATTTGCTTTATATCATATCATTTGTATAACAGAGTACAAGGGAAAGGACCAGAGTGAAGGAAAACAGGACCAAAGAATAACTGATGCTTTCTCGGGTTGTGCTACGACACTAAAACTGAATAAAAAGCTAAAAGACAAACAGCGGTGATACTGTTAATAAACTATACATGCATTATTATTTGGATCCCAAGAAACACTACTACACTAAAACTGTCAGTAAGTCTTGCTACTTCCAGTCTCACAAGAAAATTGTGTTTATTACATATTAAAAAATGTTTTTTGCATAGGCATTGTATTCCCTGCTGTACTTTTGGACGTATTTATTCAAAATAAAGGTAAAATAAAAACCATCTTTCCTGCCTTCAATAGAATAACATTGCTAAAGTACTAAAAGAGATGTGTGTGTTTGTGCGTGGTGTTTCAGAATGGCGCTGACCCTCCGTCACATACTATTAGTAGTCAGAACTGTTTGACAGTGAACTGTACAGATCTCAGTTCACTGTGTTCTGCCTCTCCCACAGCTCTGCTGAAAGGGGCTTTACAGACATGATGCACTTCAGTGTCAGTTCTCTTTCTGTAACGCAAATACACACACATGCACAAGTTAGTCCCTAACCTCTGTGTGATTGGTTCTGAGTTGAGGTTGAACGGAGTCAGTGAAGCTGTGATGGATGGCCGCTGAGCTGCAAGTGTGGGCGTGCGATTTGGAAGGTGTGTATGGGCGCTTGTGTATGAATCCAATCATAAGCATCAAGCTTGATTGATGGCTTAATTAAGATTCCCCCCTCCCCCACTCACTTTTTCAATTTTTCTCATGCCTTTGCGCAAATGTCTGTTAATGTCAGTGTATGAAAGTGTGATCACATCTGTGTGTGTGTGTGAGGAGACGGAGAGGAGAGTTGAAATTAGGGAGGAGCGGGTATTGTGTGTGCACTGCAGTGTGACAAAATGGGAGTGAAATGGAACAGCAGGTTTAAAAAAGAGAGAGGATTGGATTTCAGCGAAACATGGCCCTCTGGGTCAGAGAGGGAGAGCGAGCGAGCGAGAGACAGACAGAAGGATGGAGGCAGAGGAGGAGAGAGGGAGGTGATGATGCAGGGACGGGAAAGAGCGAGAAAAGGGCCGTAAAACTTGGGCGAGAAAATTGAAGAGAAACAGGAAAATGAGTGTGGCTAAGGTGACAGGGTTTGGGAGGACAGGTTAAAGGGAAAGATGGATGGAGGGAGTGAGGACAAGTAGTGAGTGAGTTATGGGGAATCAACAGGGGAGGGAGAAAGTGAAACACAGGGAGCTTATAGAAAGGTTTATACCTGCTACGGTACTGGAAACACTGCCAGTTTGTCCTGTATTTCCTTAACAGCATAAAGATCTTTAATGTTTTCATTAGATTGCACTGTAACAAGTCAAAATGGGAATCTAAAGGCTGATTATTTTCTCTCTGCTCAAAAATGAGACGTTGAAATTGGATTCAAAACAGTGAGCACTGTTTCACAACTCTTCCTCGCGTTTTGATGACTTCTAATCCTGTAGGCAGCGGTGGAAAATTAACATCAGCATTGCAGCAGAGGGGGGAGAAAAAAAAGGCTTTTGCCAAGGGCTTGTTTCCAAGGTAATGTGTTTACAGAGTTTTGTCTTTATCTCAAATTAGCATTCCAGGTTTGAGAAACTATTGTGATAAAACTCCTGCTGCGACGGTGTTCAGCAGCTGCCTTTGCAGGTTGTTTGTTTGGAGTTCTGATCACAAACCCACACGACATGAGTAATCCGGTGAAACGTCAGAGCAATGATGTAAACGCGGCACGCTGCAGATTCCTGCGATAGACAGATTTCTGATTTACCTCAGCAAAGCATTGTAATCCGTTTGTAAACCGCCACGTTTAGTGCGCGCATAGCATTCAAAAAACTCCCACTTTTCAATAATAATAAAAAAATCTTGGCCTTTTCTTTGCCTTTGTCTTGACCCGCCCTCCATTCTTCCCGAGCTTCCTCCATGACGTCCACAAGTGTTTGGGGATTTTCTGTGTTGTTTAAGCAACAATACAATAATGCTTATGTAAACCGTGCATATGTGAGACATAAACATTTTGTTTTCTGTCTGATAATGTCTCTAACACTTGTGGGGGGCTTTTTCGTCCAAATAAACATGAGGAAATAAACAGGAATGAACAGGACCTTGTCATTTGTTTTCCTATACTGTAAAATATACAATCAGGCCTCCTCAGATTGGAGTCAGGTTTGGTCTACGTTTAGTCTTCCTTTCACGGCGTGTCGAATGGTATTTTAACTTTTGGCATTCAGCATGCTAACCAGGCCAACATGTGTTGGCTCGCCATAAAACAAGGCTGATAAAATATCTGCTTCCCAGATTTTAAAATGTTAGAGACACTCCCTTATTGGGCACTTGCCATATTTTAATAAGCAGTACAGGACTGGAACCTTCATGGGCTTCACAATTTGATTCAGAAGTCTCACTGCGCTGTTTTCCCAGTAAACGACAACAGAAACGCTTCAGTGTGTCCAAACTCAACAGAGAGTTTTCTTCAGGGGTGGGAAGTGAGAGGAAGAAGCCAACACAGTCAAGCCGGATGGAAACATGCAGAAAATACACTGCAGGAGAGCAAAATGGAGGAGGTGTAGAGAGAGATGCGAACACTACTGGCAAGGAGGCAAGAGAGGAAAAGTGGGATCTACCTGGCAGTGAGCAAGTTCGATTGACCCAAAGGCAACAGCAGCTGAAAAATATTGTAACAAGACATGTTTGCTTAATGCACGCTCTGCAGCTGTATATATAGTGTCTGTTTATCTTTAAGCGATATTAAAGTTCCTGGTGATATGAAAAGACCACTTAATACTGTCATATTTAATGCTTTGTACTATTTTATCATAGTGTCAGATCCACTGGTTTCAGACTGGGTCTGCCACACCCCTCATCACAAATACTGCCAGTTGTTACCTGTTAATTGTCCGTTATCTGTTCAATTCCAGTGTTAGTGACTGAGGAGCCAAAGATAGTGGTTTTTGATTGATTATGTAGGATATTGAGTTTTTGTTATTAAATAGTGTGTCAGGTTGTATTTTATTATTTTGGCCCTGGAGAGCTCGACACTTCCTTTTTTATCCCTCAGCATAAACATGCCGACTGGGGTGTTGTCACCATGCCGGCGGGCGGGCAGACGGGGTGGACAGTCAAGTTTGTGGAAGTGGTAACTCGAGAACAAGGCGATTAGGATTTTGAAATTGATACCATGGATTCATCTGCTAAACATCTTGGACCAGTTAGAATCTCAGTGACCTCGACCTCAAGGTGAAGGTCAAAGGTCAAGTTTTCTTGAGCATCTGTTGGGTGTTCAGAACTGCCCTTCTGCAGACCTCTAAAAGTTATCAAACCTATCTGACATTAACTGGCCAAGAAACAGCTTGTTGATCCATTGTCCCATTCATTTTGAACTTCTAAAAAAGGGGGACTGTAGATTCAAATGTCTGTAATTCTTCAATTCATGCAAAAAAAAAAAAAAAACCCCAAAAAACCCAGAGCAAACAAACTTCTAAAACCCTTTGAATTAAAGCGGAAAGTCTGCACTTTAGTCTGCCCCATATTGATTGTTTGATTTACAATCCACTATGGTGGTGTTACAGAGGCTAAACTACAAAGGTTATGTCTTTGTCCCACACATTATGAGGAGCACTACTTACCTCATGCTAGCTTCCTCTCGTAATGGGCCTTTCCTTGCCACAGCGCTGCCATCCAAGATGAGAGTACAAGATATAATGAGACAATGTATTAGTGGTCAGCTGCTGCTTTAGCCAAGATGATCATTTCATTCCTCTCCTAATAACAACATAGGATCCCCAGAGCCCATTAAAATAATTGCAAGGGACCCACTGCGAAAAGGTTTAAGGCCTAAGTGATCTTAAATATATCTTATATATCCTATATATATATATGTGTAAAAGAAGCTCTGGCCTCGTGCCTTGAGAACAAATACAGTGTAATCATAGGAGGGAAAAAAAGTTCAGTATTGTAGCTAATGTAATTTCCTTTGATAATGTGTAGAGCCATTTGATTTCTGGAGCGACTGCACAGAACATGAAACAAACGTTTTCAAAGAGACATTTTCCTTTTTACATTTGTTTTTTATGTGCATAAAATAGTAATGAAAATTGTTCACTGTTCAGTTTTCTATATACATTTTGAGTGGTGACCGCAGGCTGATGGTTTTCATGATTACATGCTGATGAAGGGCACGAGATGCAGTTTTAACTACTGCCAGATATCCCTGTCCCTGTCTGAAGTCCTTTAAAATCAGTCTGTTGGCCTGTGCACGATATTACATTTAAAATATCTATAGAAAAACATGTTTTCCTCTCATGTGAGTGTCACATATGTAAAACTGTGCCTGTGTACAAACCTCTGGGAACCAGTATGAGACAGCCTAGTACAGAAAAGTTGACGGCAGCAGTTTTTTACAGTGAAAGCCTTCAGGATGTGACATGAAGCGATCTTGTTTGTTCATTGCAAAGAGTGCAGTCTCTCTTCAGTTGCCTCACAACACGTATTTTGTGTTGTGCTCCAAATGATTTCATCCTTTTTGTTTTGTTCCTGTGCAAACGTGTGAGTGAGAATGTGGGAGTATGCATATGTTCTCCTCAGTATACTGTACGATGGTTTGTGAGTTCAAGTGTGTGCATGCGTGTGTGTGTTCTAGTGTGTCCTTTCCCTGGAGAGATATCCTGCCTCCAGCATAGTCAGAGGGGCTGACAGATGACCACAAGGTCACTCATCTCCTCAATCTGTGACCCTCTCAGGAGGCACAAACACCCATAAGAGGGATTTCATTCCCCTTTTTTTCCTCTTTTTGCTTTGAATCGCTTCTATTCCTCGCTCCTCTCCTCTTCTGCTGCCTTCAGTCTCAACTTTACTTTGTTCTCTTGTCATTTGCACTTATCTTTTCCTCCTTCACACCTCTTATTCTCCCCTCTGCGGTATCACCTTTTCCCTTTTTTTTGCCTCACCTTCTGAGTTTTTTTTCTTTACAATTTCTAATTTTGCACTCCCTTCTTACGTTGTTGCCCCTTTCTCACTCGAATTAATGACCTCTGTGCAAACTATTGAGATTATTGTATTAACTAGGTTCCTTTGAAGACCTCATGCAATCTCTGATACAATATTTGAGACCTACTGTGTGGTTGAACTGGCTCAGATCAAAAGATTTCTTTTTTTTTAGGTCATGTTTTGTATGAGACTTTGTTACCTGTGCCAGGGAGATGGGGTTAAAATTTAGTGTTGTAAACTAGCTTGAAAAAATGAGATATTTTAAAGTAAAGTATGTGAGTATGAGTTTGTGTAACTGTAAATCATAAATGAACTACTGTCCTCTGATGTTTTATGTGAGATCTTGCCAAAACTAAAAGCCAGCTCATGCAAAAATACTGACAGCTGTGGACTTGAACTCAGACCAGTCAGGTTTCTAATTTTTATACATATGAAGTGCACATATATGCATGTATGCTAGAAAAAATAACATGAGGAAAAATTGCTTTCTCAGTTGTACAGTTTGTGCATTGCAGACAATCCACATGATCAAAGGTTTTGAGCTACATGCACAAGCACTGGCGTGCACAGATAGAGACGAGGTGGTGCTGAAGCACTTGCCCTTTTGCCCTCAGTCCAAAAAAGTGCCCTTTTGAAAGACGTGATTTTTTTTTTTTTAAAGCTGCGCGATTTAAAAAGGTGTGAAAATAATGGCTTGATTTGTGCCCCTTCTTCAAAGACACCCGAACCCTGTCGCTTTTTCACTGTCACCGTGTCACGTGAACACGCTTGCAGTTCATTTGTTGTGAGGCGTGTAGCAGCGGCATGACACAGGACTACTTGGAGTAGGCATAGTAGGCTAACTATAGCGACTGGGAGCCACGGCGGACAACACGGCAGCTCTTTCCCTTCCCAACCAGTCAGGTAACCCATGAATCGAGTGAAATTATTCTGTTTGCCCTCTAAGACCAACCTGCAATTGTTTTGTTGTGAAGTAGCCTGTCAGAAACTGCACATGACAAACTTTGCCAGCTTACCCCTCCATCTATCCATATGGATAAACAAAAAAACGACACATTTAAAATGTAACCTAAACCATTTAGGCAACCCCACTCTCCATCAATTCCGACCTTTTTGCATACACTATTGAAAATATCACGTTATGCTATAGGCTAAGGCTACATGCCGTTAGGCAGAGGGCTCTTTTGAGCCCATTTTTCGTTATAAATTTTAGGATGATCTCACGGAAATCTGTGAATAAATACAAAGTTTTCAAACTGAAGTCAGTGACGGGAAGACATCACACTTTTTAGAGATGGAACTGCAGAAAAACCTAAAACCTTGACATGATTATGAATAATAGAATTATGGACGTTTCTCCGTTTTTGTGGATTAGCCTTTCCATAACTAACGTCAACTACTGTCCTACTTTGGTAAGATTGAAATTAATGTCTTTGACTGTCTTTAGTAGGTGTCTCCTGTGAGAAAGTTAGAACACCGTCCAACTGTCTAAAGATGCAGTCTTTAGCCTAACTGGTTGTTACTGACTCAGCGATGCTCGCAGACATTTACGCACTGTGTTGTGACCTGATTGTGACAGAACAGTGACGTTGTTATTGGTAGTTTGAAGGGTACGGTGTTGGGGGTGGTGCATGTTAAAAGTTTTGAGAAGCACTGGTTAGACATGTTAATTTTTTTTGGTGTAACATATTGGCAACATTAACACATTAATTTGCTAAAGGAAAAATATGCAGTTCCCAATTGCCTGTGAAAACGACCATTCTGCCCTGTTCTTGTAATGACCACAGTCAGTCTTATTCGTTCTCATACATTTTGGTCTATTTATTTACTAATTTCAGCAAGCATAATGCCTAGGAAAGAGAGGCTGAGAAAGGAGAAAATAAAAGTCAAATCGCATTTAACCTGTGCGATTTTTTTATTATACAAAGAAAAGGTTTTCCACATATGCAAAAAGTGCCCTTTTTTCCCCCTGGAGCACTTGCCCCCCAAAATGTCTGTGCACGCCACTGTGCACAAGTCCACAGAGGGGACGGGAAACAAGAAGCGACCTGCAATCACTCTGTGGTTCGTATTAATAATGTGAGCAGCATAGATTATTGATTAACTGATCAGGAAGAAAATCATCATTTTGAGTCTGCTCTGTCATAAAATGTACATAGAAAATACTCAATACTTGTGAAAAAATAAAAAGAATGACATGAAAAACATTTACTCTGCTCTCGGCTTCAGTGTAAACAATGTGATGTCTCACACTGACTGCAGTTTGGACCCATGAACGATTTCTGCCCTCTGTTAATACTGGGGAAATTTCAGACGCCCACCGCTTTGGTTCGTTTTACTCTCTGTGAATAACTCAAGGGATTTAAACTTAAATGATTTGATTTGGGGAAGTATCGCTGTGTGATCAGTAAGCAGCACTGTGGACTGCATCCTGATTTCTAGGCAGCACAGAAAACTTTCAGAAACTCTGGCAGTGGTAGCTCAGCCCTCACCCAACCTCACCACAAGGTGTCTATGGCACATTTTAACTCTGATGCACTCTGATGCATCCATTCACTCAATTTTTCCCTACTAATTCAATTGAGGGTCACCAATTAAGGGGCTGGAGCCTATCCCAGAGGTCCTGGGGCGTGGGGTGGGGTGTAGTCAGTCTGCAGCAGGGTCAGCACAGAGACAGCAGAGTTTTTTGAGCAGAGGTTGTTTCTTTTTCTAATGGAATTTGTTCTGAATCACAATTGTTTTTATGTTATTTAATGTTTTCTTATTTAGTTTTGCTCCATTTTGTTTACAATGCTTTTTGACCACTTTTTGTAAAAGGTACTTTAAAAATAAACCTTACTTTCTTACTTACCTAGCCACTGTGGTGAGAAGCCAGATTACACACAGGTGCAGGCAGAACATGCAAACTCCACACGGGAGGGTCCCAGGATTCAAACACAAAACCTTTTGGTTAGCAACACTGGTAACAACCACACCACTGTACAGTATATTACTGTGATCCAAACAATTTAAAATAAGGATACTTCGAGGGGCGTTCTGCTCCAGAAATAATTTTTTTTCTATTGGCTCTATTTGACAGTCCTTTAAAAGCTTAGCTTCTATATCAGACTTAGCTTACTTATATAGGTATAAGTCATAGCTTAGTTTGGTCTTATCTAAGGAAGCCTGCTAAGATAAATTACTTTACCTTACCCAGAAAATCCTTTATCAATTTTTTTTAAAGTATCTTGTGGTTTCCTTCGATCAGTGTTTTAAAATGTTGCCAGAGCCAGTTCCTCTTACAAAATAGAAAAAAGTCACATTCGTTTTCCAAATAGCTTTCAGAGCAAATGTCCAACTATCTTCTGTTCTGACGGCTATTTGCACAGGAGCTTAAAAATATGGGTTGGAAGTTTTTGCACTTTGCCCAGCATCTGTCTAAAGTCAGCTACAGTGGGCTATGTAGTGGTCATTATGGCCAAAATTATTGTGGTTGTAAAGACATTTTTATGAAATGCATGTACTCAATAGATGACCCAGGCTGTTGCTAAGAGCACTTAGCACCAGGGTATTATTTTGTACCTATTCAAAACAACAAAAGTTAATGGACGCCAGCACGACTTCCTGCTATAAATTCTCTTTATGGGTTGTATAGAATTGATATGAAATTAATTCATGCTAATCACAAGCTGCATTTTCAGTGTAAATGTGTTTGATGTATATCACATGAAACAAACTCGCTGAGAACTTTCAGCTGAGGTGCTGTTGCCAACATAATAGAGATGGAGTCCATTAGGGTATATAATGGTGTAATAACCTCTCAGAGGAGTGTGAAGTCACATCATCTAAATGTTTTTTTTTCCAGCAAACTGTTTCTCTGGACTTGGTTGTTCTTTTTCTAAGATCTGACACTGTTTAGAAATCCATTTGAAGGCGACGGAGACTTTCATCACAGATATTGAACTTTCGGGCAAACTATTTGCTGTGTTTTTCCCATCTATGATCGATCCCACCATCACAGGCCACACACACCATCTAAAAGCTGTTTTCTGCATTGATTTTACATACGGTCTTCAGTCAGAATCAATCAGAAATCATCTTGTGACCACAATTGGCATCTGTCCATACTGTACTGCATGTATCACTGGAACATTGAATAGCTTTTCTGTGCTCAAATTAATTGTAAGAAGCACACTGGCTCAGGGGTTAGTACTCTTGGCTTACAGCAAGATTGTCGTGCGTTTGAAACATTTCTGACGGAGCATATCCTTCACTTGCTTGCGTGGATTTTCTTTGGAAGCTCCGGTGCTGGGCACAATATCAAGAATTTGACATTTTGGTTAAATAAATGGTAAAAAAACACAAATAAAGACATGTCAAACCTGAGAAGAGGTCACATAGAGTTCTATATTTGAGGCATGTGGATCACACTAGCCTAATCCTCTGCATCTCAGGTTGTGTAGCCAAACTGTATTGCAATACAGTCTGCAATAATTCTGCTAACCAGTTCAAACGAGTTTGTTCTTGCTGCATTATTGAAATGCAGAGCAAGTATGATCTTCCATCTTCGACCTACCCGGAGACCGTGCTGCATAATAAACAACAAAAAAAATGTGAGAGGTTAAAAGATGCAGGACAGAGAAGATGTAGTGTTTTAGTGGATCTGGTTGGGCCCCAGTGATCATGCACTCGCCATCTAATATTGAAGAATGTTCCATATTAGAAAGCTGACAGCAGTTAACTGACCAGCTGCACTAACCCCTCCCCTCCGCCGTTACAGCCAATGGACCAGCATAGATTAATGACCCTCCCCCACCACTCCTCAAACCCTCACCCAGTGACCAAACTGCTCCCATCTCCAATGAAGAATACCCTTGAGGAAGCTCGCAGGCACACATTCCAGTATGGATAGACACAAGCACGCACAGATCCACACACTCACCACTTAATTCAGCCTCCTCTACGGACAGCGGGCCGCTCAGTGGCCGTGTTTATGGCTTCTCCAAACCTGCAAATCACCGTGGTTACAGCTGGGCATATTTATGACCGCGGCCTGTCTACCAGCCCTTAGACAAACCGTGGATCACTGGAACAAGCGCACACGGTCACGAGTCTTACAGTGGAGACGATACACATGCTCAGACAGCATAAAAGGCCTTTGTTGTGTTCGCGTGTGACCAACCGTCACATGCAAAGAGATCCAATCTGCATGTGTCAGAGAAGCATTGCGGTATTACAGTTGATGAAATTCTTTGGATAATAGAATTTACACAAAAAAAGTGAGAAAAAAAGTGACTTAAAAGTTGAGAGCATGCAGTTATTTGAGTCTAATGAATCTGAGGTTTGTCATTGCTGGCTTGTGTAGCAGTAGAGGCTTTAAGGTGCAATATCAGACCCACTTCTTGCAGGATTTAGCAATTTATTTTGTTATTTCCACATCCAGAAACCATGATTTCTTTCTGTATTTTTTGTGGCAAACTGTGGAACTCAATAATTTTTTTCTTTTGTGATAAAAGTATCAGAAATTGCCAGCTCAAAGGGGATCTAACTTTGTAACAGAGCATGGCGCAGTGGGGGGAGTTTGCACCACCAAAGCGTTGTCATCACCTTTTTTTCCTCACCTGTGCCCATTTTGTTTCTTTGTTTGTTTGTTTTTCTATGACGCAAAATGACCTTGGCTGCTGTTATGTCAGAGAGGAGTCACAGTTGGGGAAGTTCTGTGTCAGTAACAATCAAGCAGTGAATGCCTGCTGTGGGCTGACATTGGCCAATTTGACTCATGAATTTCTGAAAGAAGAAGAGAAGTAAAAAAGCGCCTTTGTTCGGTGAACAGAATTATTGACATTATCATCTTGAACTGTCAGTACTCACCACAATACAGTCTGCTTTCCTTAGAAATATCTTTTCCCTGATATTCTTGAAGTTCTTCTTTTACATTTTAATAGCATCAAATGTCTTGTTTCTGCTCCAATTCTACTAGAACATGTTCCCTCACATTTATTTAAGGTGAGGTGTGATGATTTTGCACTTCCCACATTAGAGTAAACTCAGTTTCTTGCTCAGTAAAGGATTGTTGTGCTGTTGACACATGTAAATCATGACTATTAGAGCTCAGCCTTCAGCTCAATCACAACTTAGCCCTACCAGTTAAAATAAAGCAACAACTTTGGCTCAAATTAACTTCTCTTAATCATGTATTGAACTTTCCTCTTTTAAAGTTGGCTTAAAACATCAGTTTTGATTGCAACTGTGTGCAACAAACTTGCAGTCTCGTTCCCTTTGAAATGGTTGCTTCAAAGAGGAGGACCGGTCTTTAACCTCTTGCAGTCAACTGATATCTTCAAAGTGCGTCAACACAGCGATAAAACGGCAATAAGACAGTCAGCATGCTGTAACTGTGGGGTAAACCCCCCAATGGTGAAATGTTCAAATACATGGAAAAACTGTTGTTGACATAACCGCTATGATACTTTGAGATTTTCACATTTTCATAGTTGGTGTAAATGTAGATACAGTTACATGTAAAGTGTTTCTGTGTGTTTGTTTCAATTGCCCCAGCTTATAAAAGAGAAAAAACACTGGGGAACAAGTAACTGATGAGCAAAAAGGACTATGTTTCCCAGAGCGAGAAGTAGGATCTTCTCTGTTCTTGCAGAGGAATTGCAAACACTCAGTAATAATTGTGAATAGCCGGTTTAGACCCCTTCATATCGTCCACTGAACCAGGCTGAGGCTAAGCCTGATACAGTCTGTGGGGAGGGAAGTAATAACTCAAGGTACTTTGTGCAGCGATGGAAGGATGTGTAACCTTGATTTATCTGCGTGAGGGGGAATTGATGGTATTACACAACTGTCAGAGGACTCGACGTGGGAGCTATCCGAATGACCTGCGAGTCCAGCGATGGGGAGGATGCTAAGAGTATTCCTGTTGCTAAACGAGCTGTAAGCCCCATGATTTGTCTGAGTTACCAGGAACCAGCAGAGAAAAGCCTCCTGTGATTATTCACAGAGGGATGAGAGTATGCATCACCAAGGTTACAGCAGATGTAATCCCTGGTGCGCCTTCATCTTTGTAGTGTTTCACAGTTCGCTGTCCCAACCGCAAATGGCAACGAGAGAGAGAAGAAGACCTGTTAGACCTCAGAGTGAAAAAGAAATGACTGGTTGGGACATCGATACATTTAGAAGAGGGGCAGTATAATCCAGTGTTTACCCATGAACTGAGAACTGAGAGAGACAGAGAAGAGTGGGAAATAGTGAAACATAGTTCGGCTCTTGCTCTTGGGCAGACCAACGTTGCTTTTTCATGGATGCAGAGTTTGGCTGTGTTTTTTCTTCACTGCCACTGTGGATTGTTGGACTCTTAGTAACTACAGTATAAAGGAGCATTGATTGCCTAGGGTGAGAAACCCTGTTATAGCACTGCAAGTGAGGAAGGATGGTGTGCTCGCTTACATGCAGTACATCATACTCAGGCCTGCAACGAGTTTATTTGTGTTCACTGGGTGTTTTACTTTTTCACACAAATGTAAATGTATTTGTAAAACTAGTAATAGCTTAACTGTGTTATCAGTGCTGAATATGTTTTTTGCAGGTTTTACCAATATGCAAGTACCATACCCGTGATTTTTAAAGCTTTTTTGGTTACCCTTTTTGCCAAGGGAAGTTTGTTTTTGTTTTGTTTAATTGATGGGAAAGTTGCATGAATGAATGCCTCAAACGAACACCAGAAACTCAATTTTTTGTGTTGCTTATGTTGGTTAAATAAATATGATCATTGTGCACAATTTGCTTTTTTTATTGCTCAGGCTAATAGGTAGATTTTTAGAAGGGGAAGGGGAAATAACATAAAACTTTGCAAATATTTTACTTTAATCTAGTTAATCTAAGCGTCTGTGGGTTTTTGTATGATAACAGTTTGCAGTGTTACAAACAGAAATGCACGTTAACTACGGTACTTGCATTTAGAGACCAGCCAGAACTTCATAGATCTGATACAGAAATTCAGAATTTCCTTCACAAATAGTGATGTAATTGCCACAGGATGGTAGTTTAACAGTGAAATCATGCAGGTGCTCTGTAACCTTTATATAGGAATATAACCAGAATATATCCATCTGATAAGGTACCTGTGGAATTGTCTTGCGACTGCAAAGTGGTTGTCAAGATTTCTGAGGTGGAAGTTTGCTCTCCTATTTTCACTTTACTGTGACTGAGCTATTAGACTTAAAGCAACATAGCACTGCACTTCAGGAAGCTCTACCCACTATATATCAAAATAAGATTGATAAATTTGCCTATTACTTTGTGAACAAACACAGCAGGCTCTCTGTCCCTCTATCCCTTTTATTTTTCCAGGAACAAAAAAAAAAAAAGGATTGCGTTTTATAACTAGATTGTAATATGTCAGGTGAGTTGCCCTTTAATTTATGAAGCGAGCTTGATCGAAAACCAGGTTAAAGTTAAAATAATAATGGTTATTAAATGAAATCCAGCTTTAAACAGGATTGGGGAATCCCAAATGCCCAAAATGCTTTAAAGGTTCACCCTCAAGTCATTCTCAGTCTCAGAAATCATACACATTCTTTTTCAAGACGTGTCCATTTTTTTTGATTGACTTAACAATGAATACAGTGAGGAAGGTGTCTGTCCATTGTCGTCAAACCCTTTTGTGAATTTTGCTTCTTTTCCACTGCCTGTCGTCAACCATTTCCTGACAAAATTCTAATTCCTGTGCATGCTAACATATATTATATATTTGTGTATATGAAACAATAATTATGTAGCTTTGTGTCAGACTGAGTCAGTAATGATGCTCATAACTGTTTTCTTGTGTGCATGTTCCACTGAATCTCAGTGTAAGACACTGCTATCTTTGACTTTCGTCTATATCATCAGGATTGCATCAGCAGAGTGTTACTGAGACTTGTCCCACAGTATCTCTTCCCAATCCTCTGTCTTGAGGAACACAAAATTGTTGCAGTTGTCCCCAAATGCCTCGAAAACTTTGATATTTTATTTGTGATTAAGATATATTTAAATCATTACCATAAATCCTTCTCGCCAGTTTGCTGAATGTTGTTGGGATGCTAATATTTGAACTTCAGATAACTCAGATCAGATCATGCAACAGAGTTTAGACAGCCAGCATTAAACTGTCTTTTCAGTTGTCTTTGCAATTCTGCTCAGTGCTGTAGCCAGGGAAAGATTAGCTCAGCATTCCTGTCACTAATATGCTTCATTAGTAAAGATAAACTCAGCCAAGCAGGCAGACAAGATGCAGTCTGACAAAACAGCTGAACCAGTGAAGAATGAGCTGAGAAATGTGAGTATAGACATGCAGTGAATTTAGGGTTGGATTATATTTTGGCATCTTTTGAATACATTTCAGCGATATCAAATACTGAGATGTGCAAGTATTTGTTAATAGCCTTCTTGTGGTAGGCTTTTAGTCCATCAGGCGTGGAGAAAGTAAAAAAGGTTAAATGTCAATGTCTTAGCACAGCTAAGCATTTCATTGTCACATTTCTTAGCATAAAATTGAAAATGGGAAAATATTACCGGTGCAGATAGAAGATGAAATAAGAGCATAACAAGATAAGATGAAAAGTAAGAATTAATATGATGGAAGACAAGGGCAAAACACTAAGGAGAAAGAATTTCAGGAGAGCAACATGGAGAGAGAGAAATTGATGGAAGCTGTGAGTCAGAAAAAAATAATATGCCTGAATAGGGCTCCTCTAATGGAGGAAAGAAATGGGAGAATGTTCACATCTGCCTAGAGTTAGACAAATATGGAGAAGATGGAAAGAAAAAGAGAGAGGGATAGGCTGAGGAAGATGACAACTTCTTTAAGGGAGGAGTGTGAAGTTGACTCATCGTCATCCAACACAATCTCACTCTTTCTGTTAGAAACAGATACACAGTCACAGCACACATCAAGTCTGAAAGAGTGTCAGACTGTATTGCCTTTAAAAGACTGTGCAGGGAGAGAAAATGGTGTTAATGGCTCTGAAATGCTTTTAACAGTCCTACGCACACAAGTCAGATTTCTGCCTTTCCCGTCTTGCTTTTTGCTATTACAATTCTCAGGACCTTGTCAGAAACTTAGGATGTTCCTGAGTGGTTCCACAAAGTGCTGGAAACGGCCTTTCAGCCTGTTTCTGAGTTTTGAAAAATAACTTGTGTGTCTGTGTATTGGACCTAGTAAATCCTGTAGCCATTGACAGTATCCACCTCTTCATTTCAGACAAGGTGTTTGAACTGAACTTGGTTGAGCTGAACTCAGGGTGAATGAACTTGCTTGAATTAGGCTACGCTGGCTTCTAGATCTGGATCAGCTAGATTTGCTGGAGCCACCAGTTTTGGGATCACTGCCCCCATGGTTCCAGTTACCATGGGGACCGCTGTTGCTTTCGGTCTCCATACCTTCCCTAGCTCCTCTCTCAGCCCTTCCTATTGCTTGACCTTGCATGCTCCTTCTTCACTTGTTGTAGCTAAGTCTTTCACTGCAGCCACCTTCCTCTGCTTGTCCACTGCTACTATGTCTATGACTATGTATGATTAGCCATCACCAGTTTATCTGTCTGTATCTGGAAGTCCCACAAGATCTCCGCTCAGTATTTATGCCCTGCCTGCTAGCATCTTGCACCCTGCTATTATGCATCAAGTGCCTCTGTGCTATACTGCAGTCCATCTTTGTTGAGTCACTGGTAGGATTTTGTTATATCAGCCACTTCTTCTATCTGCAGATTGCACATGTAGAATTGCATCATCAGTGTTGAAAGGTATAAACAGGCTTTAGAGCAACATATACTCCCATCTAGACAATGTCTTTTTTTCATGGAAAGCCTCGCATACTCTAACAAGACAATGGTATATATACTGCATCTATTACAACAGTATGACTTCATAGTAGACAGGTGGAGAACTAGCTTGTTTGCAGTCCAGCCCTTTCACCAAATAAAAACATTTATTTGATGAAATATTTACCAAATAAATGTTTATTTACTTTTCTGTTTTTCCTGTGACAACACTAGACTTTTACACAGCTGTTTACTTAGCAATCACACAGATAATATGGAAAACATTTATTATTATGAACATTTATTATTAATTATGGAAAAAAACATGATAAAAAGACAGGAGAAACACTTCAAACTATGAGCTGACCTTGGCGAAACAAGGTGACAAGAGTGCAAGAGAGCTCATATAGAGAGCTCATAGCTTGAGAGCTTAAGAAAGGAAAGCATATTACTCAGTGCTTTAAAGACAAAAGGAATCTTCTTGATTTCAAATTTGGTTTGAAAAGAAAGGCAACTGAGTCATGTAAAGATTACAGCTACGAGCTCTGTAAACAATGGTGGCTTTAAAAGAAAGAAAGTTGTTTTATTAGGACTTTATTCTGTATTCATAAAGCATCTCACAACAGTTGCAAACATGTCACTTTCACATGTTTTAACAAACAAACATAGTAACAAAGCAGAAACCATGTGAAATATAAAAACCCACCTACGTACCCTCTCAATCCACACTGTACCAGCATACACAACATGCAGTTAGCATATATACCGAAACCTTCTTGGTGGAAGGAATTCCGAGAGTGTCACAGCAAGTGGTTGACTGGATATAGGAGGCGGCTCAGGAGGTAGAGCGGAAGTTCAACGATTTGATCCCTGGCTATTCCAGCCTGTATGCTGAAGTATCCTCGGGCAGGTTACTGAAACCTGAGTTGCCTGTGATGGATCTATTGGAGTGTGAAATGTTAGGTAAAAAGTGCTTAGGCATAGGACACAACACTTGTGTGAGGGGGTGAATGATGCACATTGTAAGAAAAGTACTACTAGTGCCAAAATTGAGTAAAAAGCACAATATATGTATAAGTAAAAGTAAAAAGAGAGAAGGGTAATGTGCTTTTCTAAGTGACTATAGATCTTTTACCAAAATACAACTGTGTCCTTACCAGTAAATAATGCCACACTCCCCTGGGAGTATTGTGATCTGAGTAGGGGATTACCCCCTTTGAAAATCTACACTATATTGCCAAAAGTTTTTACTTATTCATCTAATTCATTGAATGCAGGTGTTCCAACCACTTTCATGGTCACAGGAAAGTAAAATTAAGCTACTAAGCATGCAAACTGCTTCTGCATATACATTTGAAAGAATGGGTCATTCTCATGAGTTCCATAGTGGTACCCTGACAGGATGCCACCTGTGCAATGAGCCCAGTCATAAATCTACCCTAAATATTCCACAGTCAGCTGGTAGTGGTATTGCAACAAAGTGGGAGCGATTGGAAATGACAGCAATTCAGCCACAAAGTGGTAGGTCAGGTAAAATCATAGAGGAGGATCAGTGAATGCTGATGTGTATAATGGGCAGTGGTTGAGAACTTTCTGCAGAGTCCATTGCTGCAGATCAATCTTCATGTGGCCTTCAGATTAACTCAGGAACAGTGCGTAGAGAACTTCATGGAATGGATTTCCATGTCCGAGCAGGTGCATGCAAGCCCCACATCACCAAGCACAATGCAAACTGCAGATGCAGTTGTGTAAGACACGCCACCACAGGACTCTAGAGCAGTGGAGACATGTTCTCTGGAGTGATGAATCACGCTTCTCTGTCTGGCAATCCAATGTGTAAAGTTTGGTGGAGGGGGGATTAGGGTGTGGGGTTGGTGTGTTTCAGATGTTGGGCTCAGGCTTTAAGTTCTGGTTAAAGAAACTTCATGCTTTTGGACATTTTTGGTCAACATACTACTGTCCGGTGTGAAAGTGTGGTTGACGGGCCTTATTTTGGTTTAGTATGCTGTACAACATCTAGGAGTAATACATTTCTCTTATTATGGCTTTAAAGGCAGATTTAATTAATGGCTAAGAACTGTATCTGTCCAGAAGCTGAAGTCTGTTCAAAGTTGCCTCATTAAAGTATAAATCTGTCATTTTTACAAGATTTCCCTCACACCGTGAATCTGTTGCTACGTCGTACATGTATGCATTAAACATCTGAATGATACGCTATGATGCGAATGAAGTCTTGCACATCACAGGTACAGCACAAAAACATCCTGTCTGCATGTTTTATCAAGTTCACCATAATCACAGTTTTCAATAAAATATGGAAGGGTGATGAATCTTGACAGCAAATTACCACAGGGGTAGATAAATCATACACCATGCCTTGTCATTTCTTAAAGCGCCGTTAAATTATATTGCCGATGTCAAGGTTTGATCAAACAACTTGGTTGTTAATACTAACCACCGCAACTGAGAATCAGCAGCTGGGCCTCGAGCTCGGTTTATCACACCACATGATTGACTCCCCGCACTGCAGAATGTGGTTGCAATTATCTTAGATAAACACATTTCACATTAGAAGCGCCAAGTCAAAAAAAGCCAAATAAACTTTTCCCGTCAAGCACATTGTATTACATTCGAATAAAAAAATGCGTGTCCCTGAGTCAGGATTCTGTACAGACATGAATAATGCTCTGCAAGTTTCCACCAACATCATCAAAAACAGGTCAGACACTCGCAGACACTCACCGTAAATTATGTAGCTGAAGGGCATTCAGGGCAGCCAGTCTGGACTTTATTTAGTGGAGTTGTGTGTGTCTCTCTGACTGCCTCTGTTTTTTAAATGTGTGTTGAGCTGAGTGCATTCATTTATCGTTATCTGCACACTGTATCTGTTGTGTGTGTGCCTGTGTGTGTGTTGTGGCTGCTGTAAGTTATGAGTTATGGCAGTCACGCTGAGGTGTCAGAGAGCAGACTTCCTTTCATAGGGCAGATAACCTGTCCGCGGAGGGGGGGGGGGCTCGTGCATTCACACACAAACACACACGTAGATAAGCAAAATGCCATTACAGTATTCTGTAACATGCAGGCTGATTATCGCACTAAGAATAAATGCTCACATCCAGGTAATAACAGCAAACAGTGCAATAATAAACTGTAATAACAGTTATCATTACTGAAATGTAGGTAAAGCTGTCATCGAAATGACTGTGTTCTAACAATACAGATGATGGGAAACATCTTGTCTTACAATAATAAAAAGGGCATTTTTGGCTCCACCCCCACAGCTTTGTGCAATGCCCACACAGTTGGAGAATAGACTAGAGGAGGTTGTGGTCACCTAGCCCTCCAAATGGCTTTGCACAATTTGTTTGAGCTTTGAGGTCTGTCCTCTCCATCTTTTTTTTTTTTTTTGGAGTTGCTTTGCACAAAAAGGATTTTGACAGCAATAAAAAGGAGGAAGTGATTGCATTTTGGAGATCTTGTCAAAAAGCCGATACTGGTGGGGAAGCATAAATTTGTTGTGCAGAGGGGAGTGTTGCTCAGAGGTGTTCAGTTTGTGCCGGTTGCTTAGGTGAAGTCGTGTCTGATTTGTTTGGCCTTGAAGACACTTCTGTTCTGGAGGAATGGTCTATTATGGGCAAGCTGTTCTGAAGATGCTTTTCAATTTTATCTTGTTAGGATCTGATGTAAAGAATTTCGTTTTTTAATTATGACAGCAACGCCAGTAAGTGTTTGCATATTTTGTACAATTGGGTATTTGCAGCATTGCACTTCTGATATAATGATAATGTGATGTTTTGTTGTTGTTGTTTTTAAATACTTTTATTAACCAGAAAACTCTTGAGATTAAAAATGTGTTTTCCAGGAATGTCCTGGGCTGACAGGGGCAGCCTTAACCTAGTGTGGTTTTCAACGGCACACTCCACACCGAAGGGCCCTACTCAGGTTTCAAACCGAGAGTTCCTTGATGTGAGGCAAAAGTGCTAACAACCGAAACTCCTGGATTACTGCTGTCTTGTATTTTTTAATTTTTAATTTTTGTTGACTTCTGGGCCAACCTCAGCAGCTCATAAGGGTTATAGAGTATAATATGAGCAGCCTGAGCTTGTAGCAGCAGAAGTAATAGAGGGTTCAGAGTCATCTGACCCAGCCCTAACTACAAGCTCTATCAGAATGCTTTGAGTCTAATCTTAAAAGTAGAGAGGGTGTCCGTCTTCTGAATCCAAAGTGGGAGCTGGTTCCACAGGAAAGCTGAAAGCTGAAGGCTCTGCCTCCCAGAACTCAGAGTCAGAAGTGAGACTGCAGTCTGAGAGCGAAGTGCTCTGCTTCGATTATAGGACACTATGAAATCTTTAAGATATGATGGGGCCTAAGTGTCTAACTTTCAAGAATAAGGATTTAAAATCAAATCAATTGAAATGAAATGAATTAAAGAATGAATAAGAATTATTATTTGCTGTATATTGATGCTACATATATTGAACAACAGTCATATTGAATCAAGTCTCCTTAGGAGACATTTCACCTTCATCCTGAAACTCTACATAACCATTATTATAGAAAAACTCCACTGCATTCTTTCACAGCACCTGCTGAAATACCAAAGCCCAAAGTAAACAGGGTCTGTAGTGCGGTTAACTTTCCCATAACATGAGTGGCTGTGTGTTTATCCCCAAAGTCAGGGAAACAACCTTGGAATGTAAAGGGTTTTTAGAAGGTAGCCAAGGATAAAGTGAGATGCTTGTTGTGTTTACTTGTGCAAAGAGCACAGATGTCTCTGCAGCTGCAGTTTAGATGGAGTTTTTATTCACTGTTTATTTAGCTGCTTATAGAGTTTTATCAAATAAGTCTCAGGCTCATTCAAGCATCATGAGGTGTACAATGCTAGAACATAAGAGCCACTGAGTAAAAAGGCTTTTTGGTGCAGATCCTTTGTATTTAAGGTAAACTCAAGACTTCAGGACAGGACATTCTTCAAGACTTCTTCAATATTAAAATGCATTCCTAGTATATGAGTTGTTGTCCTCCAAACAGCGATTTTCTTATGACAGATCTTCCATGTGATTTAGTAAAATCAAAGTTGAAATTTGGGGCAAACAGGAAGGTCCCCAACCTTTTTTGCACCATGGACCAGTTTATGCCCGACAATATTTTCACGGACTGGCCTTTAAGGTGTCGCGGAAAAATACAACAAAATAAGACTAGTACCGGTACTGAAAAAAAAGAAGAGTTATTCATAACACACATGAAAAGACCCAGGAAAACCGAGTTAACGATATAAACGATAACAAAATAACGCTGAAAACCGATAAAAACCCTGAAAACCATACATTTCACACCTGAGCCTCAACTCTCGTGGCCCGGTACCAAACGACTCATGGACCAGTACCAGTCCGTGGCCCGGGGGTTGGGGACCGCTGGTTTAAAGGACATCGATGTGATAATCTGAATGATCAGTGCTTCCCATCTGTCATTTCATGCCTCAGTCATTCACTAACATACACTGCTGCGTGTAGCTGATCAGAAATGCCTCCTTGTTAAATTTAATGACATCTTCTATCTTGATGTGATAAAGTTGTGCATATTTTAACTATAATCTATAATCAGATCATCAGTGAGTATAGACAGCACTCGAGCATTTGAAACTGAGCAATTGGGAATGTAATTGCAAACCTATGAAATTCGTTACACTGCACTGGGATTATTCAGTTTATTTTCCCTGAAAAGGAGAGACCTACCCTTGTAGGTAGGCAGGAAATGGCAGGAAATGTACTATTGGTCCACCATTGGTCCAATTTCTGGGTACATGTATGCAGGGTGTCCAGACAAATGACTGTGGTGATCTCTAGATTTGTTCTGTTGTTGTTTCTGGGCACATAGTAAAAGGAGTTTGCAAAGAAAAGCGTCTGGACTTCTTTAAGTTGCTTGAAGACGTTTCGCCTCTCATCCGAGAAGCTTCTTCAGTTCTAAGGTCAAATGGTGGGGAGTCCCAGATTTAAACCCAGTGGGAGTATACCCCAAAGAGGGACAAAGGACCCCCTGATGATCCTCTAATCATATGAGCCAAGCTGTGAAAGCGGGTGTGGGACCTAATCAGCCAGGGTTTCGGGTGAGCTCAATGTGAAACCTGGCCCCACCTTGTCATGTGATTTCCTGAGGTTAGATGGCCCAGGATGTGAGTGGGGATTAAGGCGTCTGGGGAGGGAACTCAAAACTGGATTATAGATGGCAGACATCTATAATGTCTGCCATCTCCCCCCTCTTTGGGGGGAAACTCCCACTAGCTTTATATCTGGGACTCCCCACCATTTGACCTTAGAACTGAAGAAGCTTCTCGGATGAGAGGTGAAACGTCTTCAAGCAACTTAAAGAAGTCCAGACGCTTTTCTTTCCAAGCTCCTTTGACTACAATGACCTGGATGACTGAGAACCTTCAGACATATTTCTGGGCACATGTTACTACAGCTGTTGATCCCACAACAGGGCTCTAGAGTGCGACCAATTTGGTCGCATATGCGACCAAATTTTTCAGTGGTGCGACTAAAAATATATATTTGGTTGCACCTGTGCGACCAACTGTTCGGGTAGCAAAAAAAAAAAAAATCTGCAACCTTCCCTGTGGTCAACAACAGACACACATTATGCCCCTATCGTGGACTAAACCAATCAGAGATAGTAAAGGGCGGGACCTCTCTGATTGGCCGCGGTCCAGTTGAAAGTGCAGGTGGAAGTGGGAGGTGAGTAGCTTGAATAAAGCGATATCAATTCATTAAATCCTGAATGGACTTTTAAATATAACTGTGTTTGGCCAGAAACGCCAGATTCTCAGATTAAAGCTCACAAAACCATTTCAACAACAACCAAACAGCAAATGAGAGCAGGTACACGGACTCCACACAAAGACGTGTTGTTGGGTGCCATCTCCAACAACGATGAGGCGGCCTACATGGATGAAGTGAAGAATCTGGCATCGTGGTGCCAGGACAACCACCTCCAGCTGAACGTTGGCAAGACCAAGGAGCAGGTGGTGGACTTCAGAAGGGGTCAGCACAGAGACTACAAGCCCATTATCATCAATGGAGCTCCAGTGGAGAGGGTGCAGTCCTTCAAGTATCTTGGTGTCTACATCTCCTCAGACCTGACATGGGCTGCCCACATTCAGGTCCAGACCAAAAAGGCTAGGCAGCGCCTGTATCACCTACGACAACTGAGGAAGTTCAGGGTCTCTCCAAAGATCCTCAGGATTTTCTATACAGGCGCTGTGGAGAGCATCCTCACACAGAACATGACATCGTGGTTCGGGAACAGCTGTGTGAAGGACCAAAAAGCTCTCCAGAGAGTGATCCGTACAGCAGAACGCTGCTGCAGGATTGCTCTCCCCCCGCTTCAGGACACCTACACCAGGAGATGCCGGACTAGAGCAGCGCAGATACTGAAGGACCCGTCCCATCCTGGCAACAAACAGTTCCAACTTCTGCAATCTGGTAGAAGGTTCCGCATCTTCCGGGCAAGGACAGAGAGACTCAAGAGGAGCTTCTATCCCCAAGCCATCCGTGCCCTAAACACACACACCCGCCCTCTCACATCATCTATAATTGACTGAGACAGGACTCTTCCAGACACTAAACCAAGGCACAATGTACATTTCAATTCCTTTAATTTTAAATATGTTTATATTGTCTATCCTGTAAAATAGTCAGATATTTATTCATATTAATGTACAGAATTCACCTGCTTGCTGCTACTACTGCACATTCACCCAGTGTATATACTATATATATATATATATATATATATATATATAAAATGTTCTTCCTCTACACCCCCCCCCCCCCCCCCCCCCAATTTTTGCACATGTCGAGGAGCGTGTCAGGCTACATTTCACTGTGTGTTATACTTGTATAACTATGCATGTGACAAATAATAAAGAACCTTGAACCTTGAACCTTGAACGTAAACACAGAACGGACCGACACATCAGAATCAACTTTGTCTTTCTCGGGCGGCCCGTAGACGGACACGCTGTCGGAGCTTAGCGATTCTGATGCGTCCGGTCCGCGCTGTGATTACGTCTTTTTGCGCTGATTCTGAGCTGCAGGTTTTGTCTCTCTCCAACCAAAATCCACCGAGCCAGCAGCAAAAGAAGCAGCAAACTGCGCTTCACATTTGATCAATGTCGTCATGAATTTTGCTGTTTTGCTTCCACGACTATTAAAATCACACTTCATGCACAGCTAGCTCTCTCTCTCTCTCTCTCTTTACTTCAAGAACAGTTTCCCGTCTCCAATCTCTGTTTTCTGTATTATTCATTCGCTTATTACCCACCAGTCTACCGTTGTTTTCAGCGCTGTGGCTGCTGTCTTTTTCTTTTCTTTTTTTCACTTAAATGACCTCGGACAAGAAAGCCTATTTTTTCTGTTGTTCAATACTGAAGAAATTTAAACTTTATATGCAGAACATTGTAGAATATTTTTAAGGTTATCTGCTATAAAAAGCCAGACCAGGAAAATCTCCTTCATGTTTTTCTGTGTTTTATTCTCAGTTACTTTCACACAAAGGCATCTGCTGTGATGTTCACAATTCTGAAGAAGTCAGTACTGATAAATGATCAGAATTATAATATTTCTGACTGTCTGAGGCTAAGTTGAATCGAATCGGGACTTTGAAAACCGGAATCGAATGGATTATAGAAATCAGTGATGATACCCAGCCCTAGTGAGCAGCCTAGGCACGACAGAAGTGGATGTAGCTGTAATAGGAAAAGAACTATTGCTAACTTTTCTGTTAAGTTAAGGCCTGATCCTTCTGAAATTCATAGCCAGTGCTCTGACACGGTGTCATCAATCTTTGAATGCTGAAAAATCACAGTGTATCCAGAAAAACACATTATATTATATAAATTATTATAAAATTTGTGTGCGCCTAACTTTTGTGCCGGTACGCCTAACTTTTTAAAGTTAGGCATACCGGTACGCCCATGGCAAAAAGTTAGTCTAGAGCCCTGCACAAGTATCACCAGAAGAAATCCTCCTCCAAACATTATCAGGCTGAGTATGGATGTGTCATCTCATTTCATGGTGGTTGCTAAATTGCTAAATTGCCATAGCTGCTGGCTGGTAGCAGGTTGTCTACCAATCAAAAAGTTTGCGATTCGATACCCGACTACTCCAGTCTACATGTCCAAGTATTGGGCAGGACACTGAACCCTGAGTTGCCTCAGATCCATTCATCGGAGTGCTTACATGGCAGACAATTTGTTAAAGCATAGAAAAGGCGCTTGTGTGAATGTGTGTGAGTCGGTGAATGAGGCTTGAAAAAAGTGATTCGGGTGCTCAGTGTATAAATAGTGTATAAATATGTATCAGTCCATTTACTATTTCACATGGTTAATATTTAGGCACCTAAATTACTTTGCAGAATTAAGAAAAGATTGTAGTTTGGACTAAAAAACATTCATTTATCTGAACATGTATTAGAGAGCTCACCTTCAAAGTTAACCGGGTAATGACTCGCCAATGGACCTGTTACATATTTTCCTATCACAAAATCCAATACTAACCCGCTGGTCTACTGTTATTGCAGTGACACCAGCACACACATTCATCTCCCTGTTAAGGTGAATCCTCATCAATTTGGAGGTCTTCTCACTTCAGTTTATCTAATACCTTCAAAAATAACTGGTCCTTTATGCTTCCCATGCGTACCTGATTTTGCTATCTGTCCACTGTGTGTGTGTATGTGTGTGTGAGTGTGGGGGGTCCTGTGTCTCCCCAGGGTTTTGGCAACCTGCTCCTCCTGGTTCTCTAGCTCTAGCATCTGTCTCCAGTCAGCTAATCAGTCACATGCTGCATTTAAACCCTGGCTCTTTCTCACACTCGTTTCCAGATCATTCTGTCACTCGCATTGCTCAGGCTCCCTCGTGAATCTCTCCTTCTCGGTTTTGTGTATTGATTTTTTGTTTTTCGTCTGAATAACCTTGGCTCTCCTGTGCCCTAGACCTTTACTTTGTGCCAGCAAGCGTCTCACCATCAAGTGCTCCGTTCTAGTTTGGCATGCCCACTCTGCTGTACTCACAATCCTTGGCCTCTCGATCCAGCCACCCTGAATTTAAGTCGGTCTGAATTATTGTCATAAATCTCTTAAGTTAATTCCAGTGTCCCGTCTTCCATCAGTGTCCTGGGAGTTCTGGTTCAAACGTAACACAACATTACCATTAGCGTCAGCTGTACTTTGTGTTTTTGTACACATTATACCTATTAAACATTAGCATATTAGCATTTTTCACTGACAGTGGTGCACTGAGCCAGAGCTGCTAATCTGCTAATGGCCCACAGCTGGTGTGACAGTAGGATCTCAGTCCTGCTCTAAGTCCTGTCGCTGATAAATCGCATTTTTCTTTTCCAGTTTTTGGTATCAAACAGATGAGGCGCAGTGCTTCTCACATTTACCTTACCTTTACTTTGATGTGATAGGAGACATTGCTCTGTATCTTCTGGGTTTCTATTGTATGAATCTATCAACACAACCCTAGGGCTATCAAAACATTCTCAGAATACACTGTGTGCAATAGATACTCAAAGGTGAGCTATGTAGCCCCTGCTAACATGTGTTTCCTGTTTTTTTGCACCTCTTTTTTTGCCTTTTTTTGTCTGACCTAATCTCCAGGATGGGTTTTCCAGTGCACACAAAAATCATTTCTAATTTGTAGAGAAGCCACATACCACACACACACACTCACGATTGTGAGATCATCAAAGTGTTCTTTTTGAAGAGCTTTCCTTCTATTATACTTTTATTGTGGTAGTCTTCACAATGTTCCCTTTGTTTATCTGCAGAAGTGTGTGTTTTTTTTTTGATCAAGGCCTTTTTATTGAACAAAGAATTGCTTCCAACAACAATTATGGCAATATTAACAAACAGTCGTGCCCCCCCCCCCCCCCCCCCCCCCACCCATCCAGAACAGTGTAACTAAAACCCAGCCAGAGAGGAAAGAAGAGATAAAATAAAATAAAATTACAGATACAAAGTAAATAATAAAATAAATGAACAATGGCAAGGAAACCCCCCCCCCAAAAAAACCCCAACAACAACAAAAAAACAAAAAAAAACAAAAAAAACCCCACTCACACGCACATTAAGCAATAGTATCCGGACTTAATCTTTCAAAGTAAGTAAGAAAAGGTCGCCATGTGTCATAAAACCTCCGAACCGAACCTTTTACAGTGTAGCGGATCTTTTCCAGCTGAGTATAGTACATGACACCCTTAACCCATTGCCCATATACAGGTGGAAGTGGCTCTTTCCATTTCAATAATATCATTCTATATATCAAAAGAGTGCAGAAGGCCAGAAGATCAGAGTGTGATTTGGAAAGACTGGCATCACAAGGTGTCACCCCAAAAATAGCTATAAACGGGCAGGGTGCAATTGGAACATCAAATATGTTGGACATGGTTTCAAATATGCTTTTCCAAAAGCTACCCAGTTTTGGACATGCCCAGAACATGTGAAATAGGGAAGCAGGCTCTCGTTTGCACCGGTCACATGTGGGGTCAAACCCATCCTTGATTTTGCTCAGTCTAGTTTTAGACCAATGGAGACGGTGAACAACTTTGAACTGAATCACCACATGTTTAAGGCAAATAGATGACGAAGAAATTCTATTGATTATCTTATGCCAAGTGTCATCTGCAATCCATTGGCCAAGATCACTTCCCCATCGTTCCCTAAGTGATTGCAATGTGGACAGCCTAAAATTACTTAACAGCTCATAAACATCACTTATAACCCGCTTAGCATTTGGTTTAAAATCAAAAATATCATCCAAAAGGGATGGAGGTGGACAGGACGGAAAGCAGTCAGTATTAGAAGCAACAAAATTCCTGAGTTGTAGATACCTGAAAAAGTGTGACTGAGGGATCTTGAACTTGTTCACCAGCTGTTCAAATGAGGAAAAGATATTGTCCGTGAAAAGAGCAGTCATTGATGTTATTCCAAGCTTTGTGCATATGTTAAATGCCTTGTCCATTAAGGATGGGGAGAACATGCAATGTCTATGCGGTGGTGCATTAAGAGAGAGTTCAGTCTGTTTAAAGTGCCGTCTGAGCTGATACCATAATTTCAGTGAGTGGACAACAAGAGGATTCGTGGTGAAGCTGGAGATCGGTCCCGCCAGAGGTAATCTGGCACACAGCAAAGACCTCAGGGAGGATTGACTCACCGACAGCCGCTCCAGTGTTACCCATGATGATGATAAATTATCATGGTCTTTTATCCAGTACAATAATGCTCTTATATTAGCTGCCCAGTAATAAAACAAAAAATTTGGGAGTGCTAAGCCTCCTGCGCCCCGCGGTCTTTGTAATACACTCTGATTCAGCCTAGGTGGTTTTTTGTTCCAAATGAAGGAGGAGATTTGACTATTTAGATTATTAAAAAATGACTTAGTTAAAAAAATTGGAAGACACTGAAAAAGATATAGAAATTTAGGAAATATAGTCATCTTAATGATATTTAATCTACCACCCAGCGAAAGAGGCAAGGACTCCCACTTTCCAAAATCCTCCTTTAGCTTAGACAATGACAAATGTGTGTTTGATTCTGTTTTATTTGATATTCTTTCCTCAAGAGAGAGATAAACAAGAGTATGATCAGGGAAAACATGAATATTTTCAGAGCTTGGCCAGAGTGTTGAATGGAAATATGAAAACAATGATAGGGAGGCGTAAAGTCTTTTTTGTGTCTAATGTGTTCAGATCTCACTTATAATTAGTAAGAAATATAAATTCTTACAAGGAATTTTATTTCTTAACTTTTTCCCTGTTGGCTACAAACAATTTTATGATTTTATTCTTTGATAGGTAAAAATATATGATCCTAAAACTGACCTTACATCAAATTTGCAAGTAGACTGATTCTGTATTTAAAATCTGTTTTTAGATTTATTCTTCAGTTTCTCTCAGACTGTTACTGGGAGACACCGCTGAGGCTGCAGCTGAAGGAATAAGCAATATAACTGCCTCTTAAACACTAATGGAATCAGATGCTCATTATAATCCATCAGTTTCTCCCGTGTCTTAATAATAGAGTTCTGATACTGAGAAGTTGGTTAACTTATACAGGTAGCATTTTTGCTAGCTTTCTTTCCTAGCCTCAAATAGGCCAAAAATATTATTAATATAGTAGTTTTCTCCAGTCTTACTGACTCACACGCTCATAGAGCACTTTTAACTACTGTACAGTGCTTTTCTTCTTATATTGCTGCTTTGTCTGGAGCAGCTGTGTTGATTTCAGTCTGTATTATGTGTTTTACTACTCCAACCATCCATCCATCCATCCATCCATCTTCTTTCACTTGTCCGGGTCCAGGCCATGGGGACGTGCAGACCTCCTCTCCCCAGCCATCTCCTCCAACTTTGCTTTCATGATTAACTCTCTCGTACCAGTGTACCTGGGATACATTTACCGGGGCCCCTCCCTGGAGCCGGCCCTTTGTGCATGGGCCCCAGCCCAAAATAACAACATAGGCCTGGCCACCTGTTGGCTTACACTTCCAGGAGTCGCTGTAAAGGCTGGGTGCAATGTATGTTGTGCAGCGGGGGGCCATGGTGGTCCAATCTCCTGTTATTGAGGCTAACTATTGGGACATGGAATATCACCTCTCTGGTGGGGAAGGAGACTGATATAGTTGATATATAGATGGGCTCACCTCAATGCACATTTTGGGCTCTGGAGCCAGTCTCATGGAGAGGGGATGGACTCTGTGCCAGTCTGCAGATTCCCTCAGTGAGAGGTTGCAGGGAAGATGGGTATTCTTGCATCTCCTCGGCTTGCCACCTGAACTTTGGGGATTTTTCCTGTGGATGACAGGATTATTTCCCTGCACCATCAGGCCGGGGAATGAGTTCTGACTATTGTGTGCTTATGCAGCCTTCTTGGAGTCTAATAGCTTCATATTTTTCTAATATTATAATTTAATCTTTATTAGTGAAATCAGCAGCTCTGCCGAAAGTAATTATCCATGTTTGTGATTGGTCAGATGCTGCCAACACTACCTCTTTCATCTAAACCCGTAGAGGAAACCCTGAGCTAACTTTTGATGAGTCGATATGAGTTGAGAAATAAGTTGAAATTAGTTGAGCATTGTGTATTATCCTGACTGAAGATGTTGGGGTAAGTGCATGCAGATATAAAGATGTTAAACTTATTTTATAGCACAGGCTCAGGACCAATGCATGTGCACTTGAAATGTACTTTGACTCTGCAAGTAGTTTTCATCTGTAGTTGCTTGATAGGCATCCAAAAGTAGTACACAAAGCACTGTTAACACAGGCATGTGGTATAAAAGAAAAAAGCAGTTCATTAACAAATTCACATCATGTATGTTTGTATTCTGTGTCCAGGCCAAGCCTTGTCATTCTCTGAAGAGAGCATAGATCAGCAGTTACCAGATACACAGTGTGGAGCTTCACATCGAGAGTTTCATGTTGCCTCGTGCAGATTGCTCCATCCCTTCAAAACAGGGGTCCTGATCAACCGCTGGCAGCCATACAGTGACCAGGACATGACTGGCAGTGTTCCTATCTGCAGTCACTGCCAACTCTGTTTGTTGCACGGGCCGAGCCAAATACATCGCTGCCAAGATTTGAACCTGGGTGAAAGCACGTTTATTTTAGCCTTATTTCCTCACAACATGAAGGATCAGGGTGCAAATCCCCCTGGGGATTTTTGCTCTCAACATCCTGTCCCCATTAAACAAAGCAAAGTCCGTGTTCACATATACAATTCAGAGTAATTATTTGAACAGTTAGCAAGTATGTGGGAGCACTTTACGTTGTGCAGAGAATTGCAGAATTCAACTTTACAGTTAGCCCTACATTTAAGATCATTGATTCACTAATAATTGAAATATTCAGTGTTTTGGCTAAATGTGAGTGTACAGAATACTCATATATACATCTTTTAAATAATCATTAATAATAATAATTGTGTTTTTTGTTTGGCTGCAATACATGCAAATCAATAACAGAACCATCAGCAGGTCTGGCAGATCACGTTGTTTGCTTTGGGATGAGATGCTTCGTCTTATCGCCACTTTCCGCGTGAGGCTTGTTATCTGAGTATAGAAATGACTTCTTTTAGAGTTTCTGGCTTTTCTGTTTTTGAAGCTTACAAGTTTGTAACTTATGATGAATTCAAGTGAAAATGTCCTAAAGAGCATGTGTAAAAGTTATTTTTTTTGTTGCATATAAGTAACATTCTTGTCATCCAGCCTTAATCCTTTCTACATGCCACTGCTAATGTAATGTACAGGGTAGGCCATTTATATGGATACACCGTAATAACATGGGAATGGTTGGTGATATTAAAGTCCTGTTTGTGGCACATTAGTATATGTGAGGGGGCAAACTCCTCAAGATGGGTGGTGACCATGGTGGCCATTTAGAAGTTGGCCATCTTGGATACAACTTTTGTTTTTTCAATAGGAAGAGGGCCATGTGACACATCAAACTTATTGGTAATTTCACAGGTCTTAAAGGGTTAAAATTTCGCCTGAAGATGCAGCTTAAAATAAGCACAAGGATAGGTGTGATAGCACATGTTCACGTCAGTGTGTTGTTGCCACTTCACAGCTTTCAAAAGAAGATAAACATGCTATAATTGGCAGGTGTTATCCCTGTACAGCAGTCTCTTACAACCATATATACACTCAGCTGTGGCTAATTGAACAAAAACTAATTGCAGGTTTTCTGCAGGTTTTCATGGAGGTACCAAAAACTGCAGTTCTTGGAGTGACCTCTTGAGGCTGGTGAGTAAAGCGAGTCAATCCCCATAGACTGCAGTGTTACAATGCCCACATTACAAGCATTAAAGACATGTAGTCTGTACAAAAAGGATTGCATTAACTAAGGCTATCAACTTTTTAATGACTCATCCATTCAGGTGCCGCTTAGACTTAAAGTTGCAACGACTCTGTGACTGGCAGCTGTCTGCTAAGTTTCATGTCTGTTATGAGCCAGTGAACAACGAGGTTTGTTGTGTGGGATTATGTGGCAAAAAATCAAAGCCCGCTGTGAGTTACAGGCCAAGAGGTCAGAGCACCAGTTTTGATAAGAGAAGTTATTAGCTTATTTAACATTCACTAGCAGGTATGTGCGACTGTGCATAAATGCTAATGAATCTATGGATGCAACTTCCTATCCTTGTAAATATGATCACTCTTAGCTCCTTAGAAAACAACAGGATGGTGGCCAAAATCAATTGGTAATATCATGCTGATGGTGTCCATCCTTTACATACAGTCCGATTTAAAATAAACTGTAAAGTTTGCAACGCGGTTGCAAAATTTGCTTCTGTTACAGAAATAGTTCACTGGCATGTTTTTGAAAGCATTTAAAGTTGACTCTGTGTTCTTTCTACATGCCACTGCTAATTAAACAGCAGTGGCATGTAGATAAGGAAAGGTTAGTTTAAAAGATTATTGGGATTTTCCAGAGGCACTGAGTCACACTTGACTCTTCTGATTTGCATAAAGACATAATGATTATGCAAATGAAGAGCTGTGCAATACATTCCATGCCAGAGCATATTGCATAGCTTGTTACAATGAGGAGACACATGGATATGATTGATCCTGTGAACATAATGGTGACTTGTGATTAGGGTAAGTTCCCAACTAAATGTATGAGAGTCAAAGTAATGTCCTCTCAAGCTCCAAAAACACAGCAGAGTGTGTGTGTGTGTGCACCGGATAATTCAGGTAATTGAATAGGCTGCGAGAATCAAGTGTGCCATGAGGTTCCTGCCAGAATGAACTCTTATAAGTAATACCTACACACACCTGTACACACACACACACACACACACACACACACACACACACACACACACAGCAGTGAATCACTTTTATCAAATTTGAGTGTATCCTGCGCCTTGGGGCTTGTGTTATTTGTTTTTTCCTGTACCCTCCTCGCTCTCCTTTTTTCTCTGTAATTCCCTGTTCTCTTCCAATATCATGCAACTATAAACGTAATTTCTCAAACCTGACTTCTCGAGAACTGAAAAAAGAAAGTCTGATATTTGTTTTTTGTCTCCATTCTTTTAGAAGCCATGTGTGAAACTTTTAATGCATTCCACCGCCATAATGTCTAGAGAGCACCAAGCACCATAAAATGTCCCAATAAAGAAAAAAATCGGTGTCTTTTCACTAACTGCTGTAATATGGTATCACTCAGAAAACACAGTACTCTTTCTTCGCAGTATATCAGAAAGAGCTGCAGTTGCATCGCAAGCAGACACCTCCAGTTTCCCACCTTTTGAAGCAACACAGTGTACAGAAAGACACAGACCTGAATTCTTGCCTTGCACTTTAAGTAAATCATTTATTTAATGGGACAGTTTGGATGTGAGAATGTCATTTTTATTGGACTATTTTAAATGTGCAAGTGAAGACCCGCGAGCAGGACTGTCCTTTTTTCTCTCTATGTCTGCAGATTCCTCACATAAAGTCTCTCTCCATTATTCAAAGGAAATATCTAATATTCATACCTAAATGAAAGCTGTTCTATAATGTAGTGTGAAAGAGGGGAAAGATGGGGGCAAGGGACAAGGAGGAAGAGCTGCAGGTCGCGGGTGTTTGTATGTGTGTGCGTATAAGTAAAAAGGGTAATTAGAGGAATCAGTCAAAGGGAAGAAAAACTGTGCAATGTTTTCCAAAGTGGCCAAAGGACAATCCTCACCCACGTGTGGGCAACAAAGTAAAACAGCCACATGTTACTCTGTGAGTGATATAAGTGGCTGAAGACTAAATACTCATAAAGAAGCTGTTTTGTTATCTTGGAAGTTGTCTGGAGAAGAGGAGACAATTTCTTTTTCTTTTTTTTAAAGAAAGGACAGATTGACAGCGCTCCTCCCATTCGTCTCTGCTGCATGTCAGTTCACACTGTGTGCGATGTAGGGCAATGCTGTCTCACTACAGCGTGTCTCAGTTAAGGGTCATATTCTCACCATTCTTTGCTACACGCCTCAATGACTTCATCAGCTATCCTCCACCTCCTCATCATCTGCCCATGTGTCGCTTTTTCTCAAACGCTCACTTCTGTCTTAAGGCCTTTTTTTTCTGTCTTCATGAGTCTTCTCCTCTCCGTCAATTCCCATCAGTTTGCCCCCTCAAATCTTCCTGTCTGGCGCTGTCTGTCTTTGTCAAGTGTATTTCTCTTCTCACTGAAATCTGTTTGTCGCTTAATCAGTTCACCCAACTCTTTCCATCCCCGCTACTGTCCAGGCTAATTAAGCACAATTCAACCTCCTCCCTAGATTAAATCGTGCTTTCGACTCAACTTTAAGTTTTGATAGACAAAAACGCACTCAGTGTTGACAAGTTTAACAGCACTGCAGCTCGTATGAACACAAAAATGTTAAAAAGCAAGCTTTTAAAATGACCATGTGCTCTCTAATGCTAGCTTTGTCAGGGCAATAAACCAAAACAAGCTTAAAGACGCTCAACATTTCAGTAGTGCTGAAGGGCCACTATGAGCAATACTTTTACAATTTAATTTAGCCATTTGATTGACCTTTAAACTAGAAAAACATGGGTAATTGTAATATGACTAAACATTACACATTACACAAACACATGGAATGAATAACTTCAAGTCCTGTGAAATAAGGCGGGAGAGCAGCAGTTTAATCTGTAACATTGCCTCTGCTTTTGTCAGACTCCTCAGATCTTCCAGATTAAATCATCAAGGATTACCACCAGTCAGCTGAGAAGGAGATATATATATAAATCAGTTAGAGCACAAGCACGGGTAGGTATTATGATCGTAAGATACTAACTCTATTATTAATAAATCACAAAAAAAGATTGAAAATTGACAGCCTCCTTACCATTGCTTCCAGAAGTACACTTAAACGCCATTAGAGAAAGGGAGATGACAAAAGGAATATAAAATATACAAGAAGTGGCAGGAGAGCAATATCATAACAGAGGTTTGAATGAAGGTCCTTGAATGTTTCCCTCCAGGTTTAATTTCCTGGTTTCTCAGTTAACCGCTGGGTTATGATTCCTCCTGATGCTGTGAGAAAGACAGAAATCATTACGCCACAAAGAGGGGAGACTGAGTCAATGCGAATAAGAAGGAAATAACAGAAAGACCGCGTGAAACACACCTCGATCTAAAGGAAAGTGCTAAACGAGTGTGAGCGAGTGGAGTAGAGACTGAGTGGAGGGTTAAGGCACAGATGAGGAAGCAGAGAATCAGGTCAAGAATGAGAAAGCCTCACTACTGGGGCTGCACGACAGTCATTTAAATGTATGCATGTTTAAGAAAAAATGAAAATAGCCCGAGGGCAGCCTAATCTGTAAGACAAAGTGAGTTGACATTTTGTGTGTGTTTGCCCACAAGGAAAAGATAAGAAGCTGCTGACAGGCTCGAAAATGGCCGTGTAGGAATGATGGGCTCAAACAAACAACATGCCCCGTCTCTCTCTGACCTTCTCTCTCTCTCTTTTCTGATTGATCTGCCTTTCCCTACAGTCTCTCTCTGTTTACTTCACTTTTTTAAAGCTCAATCTTAATTCTGGTCACTCTTGTTTATCTCGCTCTATGTTTCATATTCAGTCTTTTCCGTGTCCATAGGGACTCAGAGCAGTGTACTTTGTTGGATTTTTTCTCTCTCTCTCTTTGGGTAATTCAAAAACTACTCAGGATGGATGGATGTATGGTGGATGGATGGACAAATGTCTGGCTGTTTGTACTGGGATGTGACTGTCGGGCTGTATAAGGGGAGACTGCTGTTTAACGATAAGAGCACAGGAAGGGTTGCCACAGCAACAACTGGGACAGGAAACAGCCTTAAGATATGTAAAAAAGACTCGGATAAAATGGGAAGGGTAGCAGTATTACGACTTGAAACAGCAAACTCTTTTCTACAGATGAATCCAGCAGACAGTGTGCATGTTTAGCCTTGTAGTGGCAGTGACAGTGCCATGGGTCACATTAGCTGGTAGCCCTTGTTACTGATGACCTAAGCATTCTACTTTGTTGTTGTGAGGTTGACCTGTATAATATCACACACAGTCGATTTGCTTTAATCTGCTCTGTGTGATTACCACGGCACCTAATAAGGGTCATAGCCCACTAATGTTACACTATAATACCAAAAGTAATCGCTCACCCATCAAAATCATTGAATTCAGGTGTTCCAGTCACTTTCATGTCCGCATGTGTATAAAATCGGGCACCTTGACATGCAGACTGCTTCTACAATCATTTGTGAAAGAATGGGTCGCTCTCTGGAGCTCAGTGAATTCCAGCGTGGTACAGTGATAGGACGCCACCTGTGCAAGTTCAGTTGTGAAATTAAATACTAAATATTCCACAGTAATCTGTTAGTGGTATTATAACAAAGTGGAAGCGATAAGGAACAACAGGAACTTAACTACAAAGTGGTGGGCCATGTAAAATCTGACACCGTGTCTGACTGCATTGTGCCAACTGCAAAGTTCAGTTTGGGAATGGCCCCTTCCTGTTTCTACATGACTGTGCACCACTGCAGAAAGCAAGTTTGGTGTGGACGAATTGGCCGGACCAGAGACCTGACCTCAAACTTGAAGCGTGACCTGCGTTTGCAGAACGCACTTCAGTTTAACAGCAGCTGTTTAACGATCCTCAGCTGGGAGTGATGGTAGCAAAGAAATTAGTCATGAAGAGACTGCTAAGAGGTCAGGCAGCAAAAACAGTCTTGGAGGTTTTGGTCATAACATTTCCTTTTAGCACATTAATCCTGCATGATGAAAGATTATGCTTACCTGGTGTGTTTACCATGATTCAGGTAGTAGCATAGAGAGGACGTCGGCGGTTCAATTCTCAAGCTTCTATAGTTCACATGACAAATGGTTTTTGGTTAAACTACCACTGTGATAGATGTTTAAAAATAATAACACTTAAAGCAATGTGTGAATGTGCCTTTTAATATAGAAGTTTGAGCAGCATTAGATTTGGTTTATATCCCCAACATCTTTTTAATATTTTCTGAAGTTCAAGTTGACTTCCTGGTTAGTTCTAACTAATACTTGTTATGATAGTAGCAAACTAAAGTAAACTAACATGTCCATAATGTAACTGTGAGCATATTATGTTGGAAAAACAACCACACAGACAACATTACAAAATAATTTGTGCCAGCGTTACGAGAAGTGTTGATGAAACTGATGCAGTTAAATTACAAAATGCATTGTTATGACAAAATATGCATCATTGTGAATTCAACGTAACATCTGTCCCTCAGCAACAGGAAATAAAGCTGCAATGAAGAGATTTTGTTTTTCTATTTTTATTTTTCCCCAGAGTGAATGACGAAGCGGGGAAAAAAATAAAAGCTCAGTCCGATTATCCAGCTGTCCAAATCTTTCCCAAGTTGCTGGACTGCAGCTGAATCACCAGCTCAGAGAAAAGTGGAGGCGTTCCTGAAAAGTGATTGTGGAAAACTAATAAACACTCGATTGGCTCAATTATTTAGCCCCTCCTGAACCTACTAGTGTTACATTGTTCTTAAAAATTGCATTTGCGGTTTCAGTGGTGACCTGTGCGACCTGTGTCCTGTGTGTAAGAAGGTATCTGACAGCTTCTTCTTATGTTTGCGTTGGCTCTTTGCAGTTCTCAGTGTTTCTCTACATCGGGTGTGAGGTATCCACTACAAAACAAAAGAACAAACAAAAAAAAAAAAAACTGCCACAGATTTGCCATTGCTTTGCACAGGTGATCAAACAAGTCATTGTTCCATATCATATCAAACCTGGGCAAAGACCTGATAAAATCATTTTTTGGCTGGGGAAAAATAACACAAAACAAAGCATTCGAGCCAGTAATGCTTGAAATATTTTATTTATCAAAACCAACAGACTGATTTTTTTAAATAAAACAACAGAAAAAGACAATAAATTATTTAGGTAAAGCATACAGTTTTGTCTTTAATATATTTTGAATGGAGCAACAGAGGTTGACTTTTGTTCGTTAAAACAGACATCAACAGCTTTTCTCTGAGTTAAAACTACTTAGCCACCTGTTGAAATTCTGGGAAGGGAAACTGAAACAAATCTCTTTGAAAGGTACGATACTCTCAAATGTTCCCAAAGGCCCTCTGTTTGTGTTTGACCTAAGAAACTAGTTAAAGTTTTACGCTGAGATACATGTGATCTCATATTCAAGAGCTGCAGGAGAAAACAAAACAGCTACATGGAAAAAAGAGCATGTCACTGGTGCATGCAACAGTGGAATGTGCTGATAACAGCAGCAAACTGGCAGACACAGGATGCACACGCTCACACACACACACACACACACACACACACACACACACACACACACGGGTGCACAACCACAGGTCCTGCTACGTTTATAATACATCAATTTGCATGTAAAAACTATTCCTTTATTTTATATGCATGGTCCAGAAACTGCAGCAGCCGATGTCCTTATGCACTCTAAAAAAACAAACCTCACTACTGTTGGTTTTAAAGATTCTGCTTAAGTTGGATTTATTGGAGAAAGTTAACTTGAGTCCCTTGTGTTACTTCAACACAATACTATGCATTTAAAAACGTTTTAGCCTAAAATGTTGACCTGGCAAAACACAGCATTTTGTTGAAATAACATAAATGACTTGAGTCATTGTGTGTTGACCACACAGCATGAATTTAACTTGCAGAATGTGATGTCTCTGATATGCTGATTAGTGATGGTGATGACTCTAAGCAGAGTCAATGAGAACCCAATGAGAAGCGATAAGAAAAACACTTTTCTGAGTGTACCAAAAGTCTAACAATGAAATAACACATAGAAATTAAAAAATATTTATTAGCGATTCAGAGATGATTTGGCTTTTGTTTAAAAAAAATCATAATTTACGTTTAGATGTTTGTTCTGTAAAGTATCTGTAGTCCCTTCTAGTCCCTTCTACATACACCTGTACACTTTTCCAGCAGAGCGCCTCAGAAATCTGTCATTTTACCTAAACTTACCCAGATTTGTCATCTATTAATAATAATTCAGTGTTACAATGTGAGCGTTTCATTTAATTTCTAGCTTTGCTGCTTTGACTCTCCATTAAACCGACAGCTACACACACATGCACACACAGTCACATGCTGAGCATTCACATGCTTGGATCCGCTGCCAGCTCTTACAGACTGTTGGTAACCCTCCACCCTTTAAACAAAAGGACCTCTTCCTGCGCTGCTACAGGGGGACTGACACGCATACACACACTCAAGTGCTGCTTGTGTTATGAGCAGAGATCAAGAACATCGCTCACGGTAATTCCCACAGATCTCTGCAAACTTACAGGGCAGCGTGTGAGATTGTGACACACACGAGCATTTAGAAAATTCAAGAAAAAATTGGAATCTATCATAAAAGCATCGTGCTCCTCTTATCCCGACGTGCTGGTGATCTACAAATAGAAGGCTCGATTTCCCCTTTTCCATCAGCCTCCTCTCCTATAAACTTCCTGTTTCCCTCTCTCTTTCCTTTGCTGTGCGTTCAGGGTCTAAGTGTCGCGGTTTTATCCGCGTTAGCAGAATTCCGCTTAGCAGCTGGAATGCCAGGAATGCTTGGAAAATTGGGCACGGGGCAGGAGCCGGATCTGACATTTTCTTTGATGTGTTCGACTCGGAGGCAGCGAGAGAGAAAGAAAAGAAAGACGCATGAGCTGTGTGGATGGACGGACAGATAACGAGGAGCGTGATATCCAGACAAAGTAGAAGAAGCCTCAGGATCCTGTATAAATAACTACAGTTTTTTGGGTTTTGGAAGCCTGGAGTGGATGTGTGTGCATGTAAATGTGTTAATGTGGAGGGCTGTAGTTAGCCTGGAGGTTGTAGTTCATATCAAGTGTTATTTTTGTGTAAACTTCCTTCAACCCATCCCCCCTCTCTCCCCCTCTCCCCTTCTGTTTCACACTCACTCATCTCAGCATGCTCGTGGCAGTTGCCTGAAGTTTCTAGAAACAGTCTTATTTAAAACAAAAAATGCAATAAAACATGTGACATAAAAGTAAAAGACTTCTTTTCTAGGGCTTGGAGAAAAATTCAGGTTCAGTTCAATCAGGCTGGCCTCCCTTAAAATCCTTTCATCAAAATGTAAATTTAAGTTTACAACAACGACGGTTTTAAAATTTGGGAGGAAAGAAATTGGACTGAGTTTAATGGGGATTTCTTTGGAAGACGTTAACACTCATACCATACATGTAATGTTTAAATGCAGCACGAATAGTGAAGACAGAAATACCAAGTTGCAGGAATGGTAAATAGCAAACATTGGGATGGGAGTTGCGTTTACAGGATTTACAGGTTTGGCCCATAGACAGAGGAAAGGTAAGTCATGACGCGAGCTGCAGTTTACAAGTCAATTGTTACCTTCTTCTTTGTTGCATGTTTGTCAGCGGTGCTATTATTATATGAAGTCCATTGCAAAATAGATAGAAAGGACAACTCGTCTAACAGTTCCAGATGTGCCCACCTCAGCGAGGGGGCTGGGAGGGACACGCGCACTCACACTGTTCATGATGTGAGAGGAAAATTTCATCAATGACCCAGCGAACCTTTGGACTCTGATGGCGCTGATACCGAATGGGGTCTGGAGCATACTTCAGCACCTAGAAGAGGCACAGAGGGAAAAAATGGTAAGGACGCAGAATGGGAATGAAAATGGGCACAAATTATTTCTTGTTTTCCGTCTCGTTGCCAGACGTTGTTTTGTGTTGTCAAGTGATTGTATTTGTTGAATCCTGTTTGAATATAAAAGAGGAAATATCAAGAGGAAGCACACCAGTTGGGACAAAACACTACAGGAGTTCAATAACAACAACAAAAAAGAGGAACTGCTACCTGAGAGGATTTGAATATGTCAGAAAACTTGGCTTTGAAGCAAGTGGGCAAGTCAAAAATGTAGATTACAAAGTCGATGATGGGGTAGTCATGGAAAATCATCTTCTCCTGGCTTTTCGGGAGTTTCTGTTCTCCCTGTTTATTGTAAGTGGCTACACTAAAAATCTGTTCATGTCTTAACCTGTCTTCTTATTTGTGTTCAGAGTCTTTGGGAGCAGGAGCTTTTCCCATTATCAGGTAATAAGGAAAACATAAGTTACCAAAAGAAATGTTTACTGGGAAATACATAGCACTGAAATCATAATTTGATTTAGTCACCATTTGCTGCATTTCCTGTTAATGTAAAAATACAGCAAAGGTACAAACTGTTCCACAAATGATGCAGCAAATTTGTTTTCCAAAGCTCAATGAAAGAGACGCGACCAATGATTAATGTCAGGACTTCCCAGAAGTGAAACGTTAGTGTGAGTAATAACGTGTTTCTAGAGAAGTTAAGTCACTGAAGGAAGCAGCTACAGGTCCGTGATTACCGGCAAGGAGAAGAGTGAACAAAGGAAGTCACAGTCTCTGTACCCTACTCTCTCTTAGACACACAAACACACTCATGAGAACCCAAACTGCAGTGGTTCTGTACTCTGCAGTGCAATGTGTACCGACACAATACACTTTTTTTTCCTTTTCACACACATAGCACCATTACAACCCCAAATCCCACTTTTGTCTAAACTGTCATTGTATGATTTTTAACAGTGAGAGAAAGAGAGACAGTGAGAGAGAGCCCTATGGACTATGTTTCAATAATGATGCTATGCAAGAACAAAGACACAAAGAGATGGAGGGAAGTGACAGAGAAGAATGAATGGCAGGCTTAAAGAACAAGAATGGTGGATTGCAAAGGGATAAATTGAAAATGGGAATTGGGTAGAATGAAAGGATGATGGAAACCCAGAGAGAGAGAGAGGAAGGGAGAGACAGAATGCTTACAATGGAGATATGGAGAGATTAGAAAGAGAAAGACAGAGGCGGCATACAAAGCACTGAGAAGAGAAGTGGGGAGAAAGCGCGAGACTGATGGTGCATTGCTGTTTCATTGTTGATGCAGCCCTCGCTACTACTCGCCCAATTTCTCCCTGCTTGTCCCTCACTCTGCATCTAAATCACTTCCTCTCAGTCCCTCTTTCATTCGCTCACTCTCTTCCTTCCGCAGCATCGTGTACCCAGCACGATGTGGAACTTTTAAATGTCGTTCTCGTGCTTGAATAAATCTGCTTCACCTTTCTGTAACATTTCTGTAACCAGACTCGCTGCACCATACAAAAAACAAACCTAAATTAATGATTTTTATGGCCTAATTGATGTTTTTTTGTTTGGATTTGGGAGTGCTGATAAAAAATAGTCCTATTAGTGTAATGCCAGCTCAGCATTTCACTGGGCTTAAAATGTTGCTATGTATCTGAGGATTTTCATATATCTGAGTAACACAAAGAAAAAAAAGTAGAAAGAAAGTATCCTATTAGTCTACGATGGGCCTGTAATTTGATATGATTCATGTGGTATTAGTCTTAGTTCTGATATATTACATTTAGCAATAAAAGTGCATTATAGGAATGTTTTTCTTTGTTTGTAATAGACGCAGTAATATTCTTACAGAACTACTGCAGATAAATCTCAGTGCTTAATGATACGTTCTGTGGAACTAGCTCCCAGTTTGGTTTTGGGAGACTGGAACCCTCTCAACTTTTACAGTTTAGTTAGGTCTAGGCTGCTGGGGGGTTTCCCATGATGCACTGAGTGTTTCTTCTTCACCTTCACCTTTCTTTTTTCACTCAATACGATATCATACAATTGTTGGGATTTTCTCTGTATTTTATACCTTAGAATGTAAAGTGCCTTCAGGCAACTGTTGTTGTAATTTGGTGCTACATGAATAGAATAAAGCTGAATTGAATTGAATTTAAATGAAGTAATGAGCAGAAAGGGGTGAATGGAGTTAAAAAAGATTTCACAATATATATATATATATATGCCGTTTGTATTTCTGGACTTTGTAAATATTACAGTACATTTGTAATTATACATTCTGTCCATTGACTCATTCATCGCCATGTGTGACCAAGGTTAATATGATTTGTTGCTCCCTCTCAGTATTTAATGAAGACAGCAAAAGTGTGTGAAGTGTGAGACATTTTAGGGCGATTTTTTGCTGAATTAATTTTCAGACTTTTTAAGAAGAACCCTTAACGATCCCATGTACTGCTGCATAATTACAGCTGCAATATGCACAAACATTCACGGAAAAATATTGAGTACATTAAACTGTTTATGATTTGAACTATTGTTTTTATGGACAAGAAACTTTTTTCTCTTTTGAAACAGAATGTATTGAAAACAACAGTTTTACTAACAAACAGTGTAATGGTTGTTACAATTTGCTTCTTCTGGTGGACTCATCTAGTTCCATCATAGTTCAACAGTAACAGTAGCAAAACCATCTCTTACACCAAAAGTCTCAAATATCACATGAGCCATTATGGAAAACATCTTTGAAAGGCATTGCTCACCAGATAGACGCAGTAGAGGGAATATTTAGCAAATTTCCCTTTCACACCCTCTAATTTTTCTGCTCTTTTTCCCCATATAAAAAAGATTTCTGCTGGTTTACTGTGAGATCCAAATATCTTAGTGTGCCTGTGTGGGTGTCTGTATAGCTTGCACGTCTTTTCTTTCTTTCTTTGTGATGCTGTGTGGTCTGGAAATCTGTAATTATCTGAACTCGGTGTGAGTGCCTCCATGGTGCTAAACCTACCTCGTGCAGTTTGAGCGTTGTTTTGGAGGCCTGACAGGTACAACCATTATTCCAGTTAGTAGTGCCACAGCCACAGTTGCCCCCGCAGCGTTTCACCAGCAGACATCGAGGGAAAAAGACGGCGTTGGTGGTCTTCAGCTCTTCTCGCAAGTTCACAGAGTAGTTGCGAGGAGTACAGCTGTACCACTTGACATCGTTGTGAAGCCGGTTCAGATCAACTTGACAATAATGCAGAAAAGTATCAAATTAATAAACGATCACATTTTTTTCCCTCTCGCTTTGTGCTTTTTATCAAGACTTACTAATTTTTACAATAGCAAATTACCTTCTCTTTTTTTAATCTGTTGTGTTTTATGGTATGACAGAAATACACTAAGGAAAATAGCTCTTTTTATACTGTGTTACACTGCAAAGTTCCCTTTAACACTAAGATTGAAAGAGACAGGTCAGTTATTGCTTTATGTGATGATAAAGACAAATGTTTGGGACAGTGGAGGCACAGAATGAAGAATGGCGTGGAAGGACGGGAGTGATTTACATTAAAAATATCCTTAATATTGACTGAGTGAAAATGGTTGAGAGGTGGAGACACTATTAGTTATGGGGACAACTTCAATGACAAGTGACTGTAGAGATGGAGAGAGGATTGAAAGAGATGCAGTAAAAAAAGCAGGGGGCATTCATTGATTGAAGATCACAGCCTTTCTTTGTGTCATCACTTTGAAGAAAAATCACCTAGTTAGCACACACTGGACCTGCTGCAATGACTCAAAACTCATTTTGAGGGAATTAAGGCAATTATTTGACAGGTGGACACTTAAAATAATTAATTAAAGCACTTGTTGCTAAAGATTCAGATCCAGGAGCTCGACTAGAATCTTTATACGTTTATTATTCACATAAGTCTGCTCGGTGAAAATGTAGAAGGTGAATATTTGTTCTGATGCCAACAAACAACTGTGATGAAAAGATTGATTTGTAATGTGGTTAAGCAGAGAACTACAACAGTTATCTCAGTTATGCACAGACAAATGAGAGAAATGAAACCGACACTCGTGCTGTTTTGTCTGTGAAAAACAGCACGAGTGTTTTAATTTAATCTGGGAGCAATTCAGAGAGACCACAGGCAGTTTGAAGGCAAAAAGATAAGAGGAAGAATAGAAGAAAGACAGCAGAAGCAGAGCAACAATCAGTGGTGGTTTGATTGCTCACTGATTGTGGTCATCAGCAGAATAATAATCATTGCACTTTCCATACCAAGGGCAGTGAATCTTTACAACACACGCGGCATAGAAATCATAAAGTGGATAAGAACACAAGTTTTTTTATATTTTTTAAAGAAATTATTACACAGTTCACTTTCATTTACTTATCGCATTGATAAAAGTAGATGTAAAAGTTCTAAATGTTTATTCAGTGGTCTCCTAGAGTTTGCTGGAGTCATACTCGAGTACCAAAGCTTCAGCACTTATTATACCACAGTCCGATGTTCCACCGCCTGCAGAAACCACTTCAGGGATGCATGACTGAGTCGGAGCTTCGCAAAAGCAACATAACAAGAAGATACTGCTGATACGTTCACCTTTATAGTAGAAAGCAACTGTCCTCCCTGAGTACAAGGAGAAAGCCCTAAACTAATCAAGTACAGTCGTGGCTTAAGCACTCAAACCCTAGCAGAGCTTTTGTCCATATATATGTACTTGAAACAATTTAAAGGTAAAACTGTCAGCATTAGCAGAGCTTCATTAGCAGTTCAGGTAGTGCTGTAACCCCCCCCCCAAAAAAACAAAACAAAACAAAAAACAAACCAAAAACACTGGCAGCAAGACAGCATGGCTGCCATTAGGAGAGAAATGTGGGGAAAGATTTTATCATTTCCTTTGGCAGGGCAGAGAGAAGGAGAAGTGAAGGTAGATAGCGCTCTATATATATTGCATTTATAACACTGATGATGGTTGTTTTAGGCCTCCTTTTTCAGTAAAATGGTCATAAGAAATTAAGAACAGACTTATGAGTTATATAGAATAGAAATGCATCAAATGAAAGCTATCTCTAGTTGAGGTGCTGCACACGTTTGCCTCTTCCTTTAAAATCCTCGATTTCTGTCTTACAGGCAGCTGATATTTGCACATCTGCGTCAGACTAAATGAAAAGTGGATAATGTCAGCGTTTGTGTGAGCATTAGCAGGTTAAATGAGGACAACTGTGTGACAATATTGGATAAGTAGAGAAGATAGTGTGAAATCAGTTTAAAGCTATCTGCTCATTTGAATAAATCTTATTATACATATAAAAATGTCAGGAAATTAAGAATAATGATCATTTGCTACTCAAATTCTTTCTAACAAGGGAAAGAACTGCCATGTGGAGCCTGGCACCTCGCAACAAAAAGACTCCTGGTTTGAACCATCTGGTTGGATGGGGTCTTTTGTGTGTCTTTACGGGTTTCCTTTGGGTGGTCCCCGGTGCTCGAACATGCTTGTCAGGTTAACTGGTGATTCTAAATTGGCCCTAGATTGTGGATGGGAGGGAATCAGGTTATCTGTCAGTCCGTATTAGCCCTGTGATGAACTATCCATGGCGTATCCTGTCTATTTCCCCTTACGACAAGTGGATAGGACCTAGCCTCCCACCCACAACCCTGAATTGGAGAATGGTCAAGTGTGGATACAGCTGAACTAAATGAATCTACATTTACAACCATATTATAGCCTTTATTCCTTGTCCATGCTTGCAAATGACAGTGAACCCATCATGTAGGTAGTCTGCGATTTTACTAAAGATAAAAAAAGACACATTTTCAGCAAGAGATAATTTCATGTCTGGTGACAGAATTGTGAGGTAATGTTTCTTTAGATTGTACAATGTGACAGCAGCACATTCAGACTTATGCTACTGCATTGCCTCTAATGAGCAAATCCAGTAAGTGTGTTTGTGTACTTTGGGGGTAAGGCACATGCTTTTACGGTTGACGGTGAAGGCACGGGGTTCTTTTTTATGCTGTGAGCTTGCAGGTGTGTATGTGTGAGACTTGCAGGTGTCTGTTTAAGGAGAATGAGTATAATCCCAGAAAGGCACTGGTGTGGAAAGGGGAGGGAAAGAACACAGAGACAGATGAGCAAGCAACACTCCAAGAATGACTGTGTCACTCACACAGTATCAACGTGAACACATCATAGGGTCTGAGCACGTGTGGAAAATCATAAAACATATTCTGCTCCAGTGTTTACCCCTCAGTTTCTTTGAAGATTAGTTTATTTGTATTAGCATTACGACGACTTCATTTGAAATTGTTTGAGGCTGAATATGTGTGAGTTACTTTACGGACCTGGAGCCGACCCAATTAATATTATCATCTGGCTCGCTGTCTTTCATGAGAACAGAGGTGGGTGTCTTTGTATGTGTGTCTTAATGAAAGCAAAGCCAAGCTGCTGACTGTGGCAGATTTCTGCTCCACTGCACAGGTTGAATTCCCAATTAGAGAGAGCTATACTTGTGTATCGAAGACCTGCAGCATCTATGCAGCTCTAGGTAGTCCTGCAAAATGCACTAACTGCCCCTACACAGAGCCTCGTCCTTGTGCCAATCCAGCATGCGCACGCACACGTGCACTAATAAATGAGATAGATTTGCTGTCAAGTACAAATATTTACTAAGGAACAGGACAGCCCTCGGGTAGAAAGACTGAAACAGGAGAGAGATGGCTCAAAAGCACTGCAAATGCTGCAAGCTTGAACATTTTTTTACAGACATGCACACACAAACACTCCCTTTCTATTGTGTATGGAATAAGCATATTAATTTTCATATCTAGTCAAAGACATCTGCAGTCTGTATCCCCAAGGATAAAATCTGCTGCTTGAATGACTGCAGGTCGCTGGCATTGACTTCACAGTAAAGAGCTGCGTTGTTCTGTCTCGCCTTAAACTTGTCACTGACTCACTATAAACCCTCCCAAAGGGCAATTCGATGATGCAACAACTTACGGCAATACTTTTGCACATAAAATGGAGCACCCCCCGAAAAAAACATCTCTGGTATTAACAGAAAAAATATTTTAAAGTTTCCTTTTTCAATCATAGTCAATCAGACTTCTCTTAGTTGTCACCGTTACTTTGATCACTATGCTGGAAGTGCATGTGCGTGTTTCTCCTGCTGTTATATATTCCTTCCTAAAAGCCAAATTAAATATTAATGCACTCACCTACTAGAAAGCCTAATGTTACAACAGATCTCTTTCTTAAGTGACAGAGGCTGGCTAATACACCTTTTCATGGGTTGTCTTTGGCTGTCATCTGCGCTATATTTGAACATCCAGCAACAATTTTGCTCCATCAAAGTTATTACATGACTAATTTCCTTCAAATTACAGCAGCAGACGTCTTCTGCAGTGGTGTAGCACTGAGTTTTATGTATAGCTCGGTATGTTAGAATGGGCCTCCTGCTGTTTGGGTCTGTCTGGGTCAGCACAAGGCTTCACGCTCTTCCCCCTCCACTTCAAGCTACCAGAGACCGACCGCAGCGGCACGAGGAGGAATACTGTGCACGCAGCAGTGATTTTGAGGATCACCATCTGCAGAACAATAAAAAGGGATGACTTTCATCCTACGGCATCAAATGAAGCGAAGCCTGCGAGGTGGTTCAGGAACTGCACTGCGTCACACAGCACACGCAATAAAAAGCCTCATCGTCCTCGTGTCATATACCAGACGCCCTGTTTCAGCTGCAAGATTTCCCATCTCTGTTTCTGACATAGCGCCACATTTGTCTGCTCTTTCAACCCCTCCACCACCCCAGCATCCACTTGTGTGCTGACTGTCTGACTGAAGATAAACTAGTTCATTATTACTACTAGTTAGCTGGTCTCATTACAACACATAAGTCTACAAAGACACTATATAATGAGCAGTGGTGTGAATAATGGCTACTGTCTTGTGTAGTTAGTGTGTAGTGTTGTGGATAGTTTTGCGTTGTGTGTCAGAAGAATGAGGCGACTGCTGTCTCCAGGTAGAAAAAGGAGTGATACACCTGCTGCTGTCAGACCTGCAGGTATCAGGCTGTGATGTTCTTCTTTACAGTGGACAGAAATTATTTTTTGGAGTGGCACAAATAATTTGTGTGGCATCTTATTGAATGCAGAACAGCTGATTGTTCTGTAAATAGTTTGAATTTGTTTTTGTTTTTTAAATAGGGTAAAAGGTAAATGGCTGCAAATAACGTTGTTGTTTGCAAAACTTGATTTTAAAATTGACAATTTATATTTGCATTTAAAGTTATGAAATATGATTCATTAAACATTTATACCAATTATTTATGCCAATTATACCCTGGACCCCAGAGGGTTAAACATTTTTTTAAAAGTAATGCAATAGTTACTTTTCAAGTAATTAATTACTTTTAGAATCTTGTAACTCAGTTACTAACTCAGTTACTTTTTTGAAGAAGTAACTAGTAACTATAATTAATTACTTTTTCAAAGTCATTTGCCCAACACTGATAACAGCAGAGAGGTGTTCAAGGTCACCTTAATGATTTATTTGTAAAAGATAATAAGCTTATAACTTAGAAACTATGATTTTTACAGGTGTGGTTTGTATTATCAACATATAAAGATTTAAAATATCATGTCACATTTGACCTCTGACCTCTCCTTCAAGGTCAACAGATTGATTTCAAGGTCAAAATGATAATAATGCTATACAGAGTATTCACAATTATGTTTTTACTGCCACTGTTTATACTGACAGCATATAGGCATATAGGGAATTATATATGGGGATTATAAATATAATCTTAATTTGGGCATCTGACCTCTTCTTTAAGGTCAGATAAGGTCAAACTTTCATAAGATGTAAAACTTACCTTTATTATGTCTGCCTGCCAGGTGATAGGCCCTGGATCTATAATGTATGTGTGTTTGAGTGTAGATGCTGTCCAGGTCCTGTCTCCATGTGTTTGGGTTGAGGGATCTGAGAAGCTGCTCCACAGTGTCAAAGGCAGCTATGGTTCTGTCTAAATCATCGAGTGAAAAAGGTGCCTGCTCTGTGACCGCCGCTGACACCTTCCCGCCACCACTGTCCTGCAAAGGTCAAGAGTAAAACTAGTTCTTTAATTCTATTTAAATTATCCTAAATTCCACAGTTTATCCTAAATTTCCACAGTTAAAGGATTACAGCTGAAGCAACAGCCATAACTTTGGAGCTGTTGTTTGTTTCTGATCAGAATTCTGTACAGATTTCTGAAAAATCTGAATAAACATCAGATTTATAAACTTAGCAAAATCTGGATTTTAAGAAACTCCATTTACTATAATGTAAATGCTCACTCTTTACACACACAGCGCTTCTGCTCAAATGAATGAGTGCATCCAGGCCTGTAAGCACTCTTGAGTGTGAGGCTGACCTTGTATCAAAATTGAAAATGCTACCAGTCATCACATGGTTGAACATGAGCATTACAGCATATATTGCACATATTAACAATACAATGAACCCTATTAAACCTCATGTGAATATTGTTAATGCCAAAATCTTTGCAACAATGCTTTTTAGCTATATGTCACCTGTTTGTGCATATGTCAACCTACTGTCTGAGATATACACATGTGGGGAAAAACATTAAACACAGAATTTCTGCTATTTAAAAACATGTTCTTATATCGAACATACACTCTTGAAATCACAATCTCCTTCTTGTCAGTTCTTCCCAACAATAGTCAGGACAGGGGTGCACAAAACGTAGCACCAGATTAAACAAAAGATATTTGGATGACCACTACTCTAGGAGTATAATTATTATGACATGTTGGACATTATAGGTATGACACTGACTGCCCTAATCAGCAATGACTTTCATTAAGGTCAGAGAACATGGGTCCTAATGAGGCTTCAGCAATTTAAGGGGGAAACGTGGATTCATCCAATGTAGAAACAGGCAAGAGCCGCTGAGATTTGTTAAGATTTATTGTAAGCTCTTAAATAAAGTGGCTTAATAAGTATCCTATAAAAATGATAATTTCAGTATCAGTAAATCTTCCTATCAAAATGTGAAACAATCTCTTATAAAATAAATGTTCACAAGAGCTCAACTGAATATTGAAATAAAATGTTTAAAGCCCCTTTGCATTGTTGTTTAAATAAAGACATTGTCATCTGTTACCATTTGTATTAGCTTTTCTTTTTGGATTATCTAATCCTTGTAAGAGTATAAGAGTATATGTACTAGTGTAAAACGTGCACCCACATACTTATATAACCAACCCATATGTATTAAAATTTCCTCACAGCCAGAAGCCCACTTATTATTAATTATTATGATCAGATAAGTCAAAGAACATACTCTTACAGAAATTACACTGATTTCCGGAACGTACTTTAAACATTAGTTTAAGGAAGCAAGTCATTTGACACTGTAAGGTTCATGCATATTAAATACAGTACATGCATGCAATAATGTATTCTGTGTGGGTGAGTGTTGGCCTATGCAAATGGTCCATATGTTACAATTACAAGTCATTGTTCCTGGTGTGCTTACAAATGCATTTATGCACGGGTTGGAAGTGTTGGAAGGCAGGCTTTTTTACTAATAACTCATGAATAAAGTTTGTGTGAGAATGGCTTACCAACATGGGCACGGTGACAGCCTCCCAGTTGGTGTTCGATGCAGGCAAAGGAGACTCATACTGCAGAAAAAGAAAATGGAAATAACTGGTGTTATTGCTTATGGCTGAATAAGCTCCTAAAAAGTCTGCACACAGAGGCTACATGGATATGACACGTGACACATCAAAGGTGACTGACAATGCAGAAATGTGGATACAACTGAGTAAGTTGAGGTTAAGATTGTTGGGATGAGATGAATTACCTTTAAATGCTGCTTAAGAGGACATTAAACATTTTCTTTATTGGCAAAGTCTGTAACATTTAGTAACATTTTCTAAGCCCACCCAGTCACTGCACCATCCCCTGTGACCTTTTGCAGCATACGCCTCTAATGCATGGTTTGCTATGTGAAGAAACCTAAGTGTATCTGCTCCATGGTGTGAATGACTGACCTATAACCACTATTGGTATGTATTTCAGTGTAGTGATAATGCCACCTAAGTGACCTTTTCTCTTAAATCTCTCAGACATCACAGTCATACTGCACATATTTCCACATCTTCTCAAACTGTGTTTTTCTTCACATATCAGCGAAACTACAGTTATTGTAAGTGATGATTGGATTTGAAGTCAGGCAAATAAAATCCTAGGTAAAGGTTAGGAGAGGACTGTGAAGATGAGTGAGAATGGAAACTCTGCTTGCTAAAGGTAAATGCTTCCATCTATCAATTCAATGCTCTCACATTTTTACTGTTCAAGTCGCTGCCCTTGAAGTCAACTTGCAGGATACGGGGTGGAGCGTTCGCATGTTTTCCAAGACATTCAGGTATCTGCCTGTCCAGATGGTAAACTGTCAGTGTGTCAGTGAAATCCTGAAAGAATTTTCAATGAAGCCGGTCACAGCATGCCTTTGTATGTGCATCTGTCTGGGAACGTAATCAGACTCTGGTCAAAGCATTTTTTGACGCGAAACGCTCATCCGACTGAATTATTTGGCACTCATTCACACATTCCTTGTCTTTTTTGCCCTTTTGTTTTCACACAGACAAACACACGCACACACGCACACACTGTCTGAGAGATCACACTTTTTACACACACATAAAATCTCTCTAGCTATCGAATCCCTCTCCTTGAAGAGTCTTAAATACCATCCCCAGTCAATGTGGAACAGTAAATCTGTCTCGACTGGACTTCAAACACACAGCGCCCTCGCTTTGTCTTAGTGTGTGCTAGTAATAGAGTTGACATCAAAGATAGTCGGTGTGCAAAGGTTTTTTGTTTAACAGATTCTTCCATGTGGCCTTTGGATAAATGTACTCATACAAATAACTGCACACCCAAACCAGCTGTGAATGAGGTCAGAAGGTGTAAGAGCATGTGTGTGTTTGCACTCATATTACTCATGTTATGAGGACTCATACTATGAAATTTTCATGGTAAGGTTAGGGTAAGGTAAGGTTTATGTCATGTTTGGTTACCTAACGCCTGGTTAACAGACAACAGGAAATGAGTGTACGTTGATGCAATGTCCTCTGCAGTGATAAAAACACGCCTGTGTGCTTGAGTAAATGCATGTTTAGAGACGCCTAGTCCCGTTTCCTTTTAAGATCAAAAGCTTCATGTCATCCTTAATAGGATTGAATAAAGAGACTTGACTCATCACAGGGCATGGACAGAGATAATTCTTTTTAAAAATGTGTTCTCGTGCAATGGAAACAAATTTTCAGTACTAGTAAAAAGTAAAAAGATGAAAAACAGAATTTTTTCAACTCAACTCAAGGTCAATGTCATATTAATGCAGAATGCATTAATGTTTCATTATTTATTTGTCTATTTGGTATTTTCTTTTATTGTCTAGCCCTTTCACCAGTATGAGTCTCAGTACATTTGATGTACTGGGAAGCTATCTGATCTAAGACCATTAACAAGAATAGTGGCCTCATACAGGATCTTCAAGCCATCCACTATAATTGTCCTCAAAACCAAATTTGTTAAAGCAGTGAATTAAAAAGACCATTCAGCTTGGTCAACAGCTTTCTCAGCATCCAAAGAGAGCACTAAATCATCAACCTGTCTATTTTCCTGAGAGGAAACAGTGTCTTTCAGTTTAGTCTAAGGAGTTTGAAAAGAGAAGGACTGGACTTCTTGAAGAAGAAGTTCACCATGATCTGGTTGACTGAGAACCTACACAGACATCTTTCAGTGTAACTTTCTTTTTTTTGTCCACTGCAGAGGACATAATGAATAGGTTCGGTCTCACGAGGGTAGGAGGGAATTCCTGGATGATACTGAAAAGATATCATTAATTTGTGAACTGTAGCAACAAAATGATGCATCTGCAGTAATGAATGATTAAATAATCCAAATTCACTACCAAACTCATCAGGTCCAGAGGATATTTCTTTCTCTAAAGTTCTCATATTGGATTAAACACCTTTTTTCTGGAAATGGGAGCATTAAGAGCAGATTGCTGCTATGTTCATATGGTGGGAAGAACTTATTCACTAAAACAGATTTTGAATTGTAGCACTATTTTGTTGCTACAATTCAGTCCAGAGTGTACACCACCTCTTGCCCAGTGACAGCTGGAATAGGTCCCAAACCCTCAGTGACTGTGAATTGGATTAGTAGATCAAAAATGGATGAAAAGATGGATGCTTCACAAATGTTTAAGTCACGCTTTATCAGAAAATCCTGCTTTGTTTTTCAGCACCGTATTTTTTTTATAACATTAGACAAGCCTAAGTGATTAACATAAAAGCAGGCCAGGTCATTATCTTCAGATTAACTGATTAAAGTTCTGCAATGTGCCCTGAACAATATATGTTAGCAGATCTAAATAAGATTCTTTGTAAATATCACGTGAATAAAGCAGAGAAGAGGAAGTAAAAGTCAGGAGAAAAGTTTCAATTCTACAGGACACACAGAGAGGAGAATCTCATTTTCCAACAACAAAGTAATGCTAATCATGGAAGCAACGTTAATATTTCAAGGCACTCTACCACATTTTCTAATGTTGAGAGGATGCAGTCTTATTTACAGTAGCAGCCCAGGGCGGGACATCAGGGAGCTGCCCTTTTCAACCTCCATTTTGTACAGTTGGACAGTGGAGCAGCTGAGGATTAAGTGAGCAGTAGATGGTGAGGAGGGAGAGAGCATTTTTCTGTCGACTTTTACCCTGCATGAGCAGCTATCGCCCTCACAGCCAGAGGACATTTAAGTTAGAAGTTAAGTCACACTGACCACATTTTATGCTGTCTCATCTATGTTTGAGTCGTGAGCTAATGTTCAGCTTAGAGAACTGACAAGACTTACTGTTACAGTTCCTTGTTTAATTTGTATTTATTTATTTCTCTTGTTTTTTGTAATACATATTCAACCAGAAACTAATGCAGTTATTCCTGCAGCTGTGTCAATGGAGGTTTGGTTTGTGGATCAGTGGCAGGAAATTTTAGTCCATGGACCCCACACGGCCTGTTTAGATCTCAAGTGATTAAAACTCTTCACGAAAGATTATACATAACAAACAGGTGATGTCTTGTCCGAGAAGCCTCGAGGGAAATAAGTGCAATTCCAACAACACGTCTCAGATTTTCCACATTCAGTATTTTGTTTACCAGAAAAGCTATTGTTGCAAAGCAAATTAACATGGGCAAAGCTCTTTGGCTTTACCACCTGGCTTCTGTGTGGCATGGCAACCCACAGGTAATGCCTTTGTCAGCAATGATGACTCACACCTCTGACTCAAATGAAATTTGCAGTTCAAAAAACCCACTCACTTTTACTGCAATTTTTCTACTTGGCAAAAACATTCAGTGGGCCAGATTGGACCCTCTGGTGTCACTCCTGATCTAGGAATAATTCAGGCTCGTACTTAATGGATTACAGGAGTTTAGTCAGTATGCAAAACATATGTCCTGTCATATGACTCTATGCAGTGGCTCCTTACTGTTTCTGTAGGATTTAAAAGGGTAAGTAGCAGCCAGGTGCTGATAATCAAATGCACTTGATTAACGGATTATCAGCAAGTCTGAGCACCTCGATAAAAGCAGACGTTTTAGCAACTTGGTGGTCTGAAGCATTTAGATGTGTGCTACAAGCAAATTTAGCCCAAGGTTGGACCATCCTATGTTCAGAGAAACTCCCAAAAATCAAAGAGTTGCATCTGAGACTCTGTTAGCATAAGAGAAAACCAAAATAGAGCTCTTAGGCCATAACGCCCAGCACTACGTTTGGTGAAAACCAAACCCAGCATATTAACTGCACAAACACCTCATAACAACTGTCAACAAAGTGGTGGAGGGGTGATGACTTCAACTGGTTTTGCAGCCACATGACCCAGGCACCATGCAGCCACTGAGTTGACTCTAAACCCCTCTGTATACCAAATTACTCTAGAGTCAGATGTGAGGCCATCTGAAAGCTAAAGCTTGGTCTCAATTGGGTTATGTACCAGGACAATGATCCCAAGCATGGCTGAAAAGAAAAGACACAAAGTTTTGCAACTGATACTCTCTGTGCTTGACGTACCTGCACTTACTAGGAACACTACGAAAAACAATGAAAAAAAAGAAAAAAAGAAAATCAATAATATTCTTACAAACATAAACAAAGAAAAGCTTCCCTTCACAGTAAATAGATGGCATATTCAGATGCTCAAAGACATTTTTGGGGCCTTTATAAAAAGATTCTCTTGTACAATGAAATGCACCCTTTGCTTCATGTAATTCTGCAGTGCAGGTGGTGAGTAACACCAGTTTAAAACAATGTTTTAGGAGGAAACAGTGACTGACATGAATAACAAGTTAGACCTCTGACTGCAGTGATGCCTACAGGGTTTTATTTGTCTGTCTCTCGTTTGGGTGGTTTAGCAGATGTGAAATAAAGACACACATACTCACACACTCGCATATCAACTGAAATTTGACCCAAATGATGGAATTGCACTCACAATTGCTGTTTCAATTTTAAGAATAGAGTAGAAATACATTTCCATGTACTTCTGTTTATATCTAGCCACATAAATACCCCCATTGGACAAACATTAGCAAGATATCCAACTTTTTTTTGACTTGTGCTATTTTTGTGCAGCACTACCTCATTTAGATCAGCATTTGACATACTGATGGTTCAAATAAGCACCAGAAAGCTAGTTTAAAGAAGGAGAACATGAAGCCTAACTAATTAATGAGCAGCCATATAGGCTCATTATGAGCAGCGATGTGCCATTTTTCCCACATGTCACTGTTTAAGAATTTTCATTTAGCTTTAAAGAACACATTTTTCTTGGGTTCATATTGTGACGTACACACAAGCAGAATTGCAAGTGAGTTTGCAGCAATCTACTTCGATAGATCTGTAAACCCAAGATGTGGCAATGGATCAACACCAAATATTCAGCTAAATTTATGCTAAAGCTAAAACTATGGTTCGTTATCCTTCCACAACTCCTCCAAAGTAGTCACACTTATGGAGGACTGAGTCTGCTGCTCTGCTTGCATGCAGCTTGGCCAAAGTTGGGTCTTCGTATCTAAGACATTAGGACCAAGGAAGGCTTTTTATCAAACAAACTGAGATTAAAGTAGGTTTGGATATAAAGTGTTTTAGGTGTCAACACAGCAAGAATTTAACTTTTTTTCTTTGTTTGCTTCCTTGTGTGACTCTGCTTTACCTTCCCCCAATTATACCGACTGTTTCACTTTCCCTAATGTTTTTCTTTTATCTAATCCACCTTAGTCCACTTCATATAACTTACTTCTTCACAAGAGTCTCTCTCTCTCTCTTTGTCTCTCTCAGTTCAGGTTGTTTTAGTCATTAGCTGACATGCCGATACCATCTCAGACACCTGTTCTCTCCTTCCACTGCTGCTTCTCCTCGTTCTCTGCCTGCCTCTCCCTGCCTCTCACTTCCTCCTTTCCTCCCTCTGCCTCTTCTCCTCCTCCTTCTTATCTGTTCGGCAGGTCTGGAGAGAACAAATTAGACCTGCTAAATTAAGCCACACACAAAGCTCCAGTCTAGCTGGAGGGAAACTGTGTTTATGTGTGCGTGTGTGTGTGTGTGTGTGTGTGTGTGTGTGTGTGTGTGTGTGTGTGTGTGTGTGTGTGTGTGTGTGTGTGTGTGTGAAAGACGGAAAGAGACAAACACACACTCAAACATGGGAGCGCTTTGAAAAATGGGTAAAACTGATTAAATGAGATAAGCCTCTGGAGCTGGATTCTGCTTTAAATGTACAGAGGGGTGATTATTTGACCAGAGGAGAAATAACAAAGACTGAGGAGGGAGGGATGGCAGCGAAATGCAATGAGAGTCTGAGAGGGAGAGATAAGAGAGCAGTTTGTGGTTTACGCCAGTGGTAGGAAGTAAGTAGATACATTTAGGCAAGTGCTCTATTATGAAGTGCTTTTACTTCATTGTCATTACATTAGGTTGAATGACATTGCTGTGTAGTGTTTGCAGTCGAGGTAGTTAAGGGCTAATTTAACCTAAACACCCTATACAGTTTATGGAGAGTACAAACTGTAATAACAGCAAGAGTAAATAAAAGTAATATGAAAATGGCACTAGGAAAGGGAAGGATCTTCAATAAATACGATATCTATCTTTTCCTCTCTCTGCCCGCTAAGACCTTTATTCCTTCTGTGTTCACACCACTTTTTTCTCTCTCTTTTTTCTCAGATAATAAGCAGTGCCACCAGTTCAACCCTGTCTGTGATGCTGTGTCTCTTCCTCTCTCTGTCATAAATGAGGAAGTCTGGGAACATCTTTAAATGTCTGTGCGTCTCTCCACTGATCTTTCTCTTCCCCTTTCCCCTCTGATAATAGGGTGGGTGAACATTTCATATCGGATTCCCTCACTTTCTTCTTTCCTCTTGCCGACAGAATGACAAAGCTAATCTCCTTATCAATTTGTTTGACAGCCTTTGAGAGAACATGTTCTCATCTTTTCCCCCCAACCGTCCTGCCCTCCTTCACCTATCCCTTCATCTCTCCTCTTTTGTTGAATGGACATGTGAGAAAAGCACGGTTGGCTTACACATGTTGGCAGTCTACTGACAGCGTTACAAGATCCTGTGTTTTTTCTGTTGCTCCTGACTCTCCTATCTATTTATCTCCATCTCATGCCTTTTCTTTATTGCCGCCACAAGTAAAATGGTCAAAGAGGCATTTTACCTAGGGCACTGCTGTGGTACTGAGTCTGACACTGATCGGATTTAAAAACAAAAACAGACTTGAATGAAGGACTTTATGTTGTGTTTCAAATAACAGCCAATAATTCGTCATCAGCCGTGTGTGTGTGTGTGCGTGTGTGTATGTGTGTGTGTGTGTGTGTGTGTGTGTGTGTGTGTGCCCCTTACCAGTGGTGAGTAGTAGATTTTAAATCCTGGCCTTGCAACAAAGTAATCATCAGACTTGAAGGTGACTTTGAGCTTGTTGGTTTTCGAGTTTAGACTGGGTGGTGCCTTCTGCCCGCACCACCGACCCCAAATTATAGTGCTGGTCTCCGATTGGTCCTCCACTTCAACAAAGTCATACCTGCAGTGTGAGTGAGAGCAACATAGAGGTATGTTAATACGTAGGAAATAAGAGAGACTGGCTGAGGATTAAAACTGTACACACACACAAAAAACTATGTTCAAGTTAAGCACAAGTACCGGTAGTTAGATTTTTGGTGCTTTTTTGCACATTATTTCTGGAAATAAAAAACGTATTCTTGCTAAGGTCATGATTAAGCAGCCAGAGAGCTGGAAAACAGTAAACAGCCATCACAGTTTATAAACCAATTTATCTTCATATAATATTCTTGTATTTTCTCCTGCAGGGACGAGGATTACTACTGTCAAAATTTCAGTTAACTCCTGGCCTCTGTCAACACTTTCCTGCTGAGTTTATCAGCTCAGTCACTCGTTTTGAGTCATACTGAATAAATAAATAAGTCTATTTTGTAAATCTTGACTGTATTATGTTTTTGAAATTAGGATTATTTAGTGGTATGAAACTAAAGATTGACTTACGATCAATCACAAGAACGTGCAGTTTTATAGTCAAACGTGTTATTCCTCGTCACATCTAGGTTTTTCTAACCAAGATGACGATGACAGAAACGCTCATGTCAAGGCTTCGAACTGGGACTGGGTTACGGTAGCTACGTCCATCTTTTATACTGTTACATCAGAATTTCTGTAACTTGTTTTTTATAAAGATGAACAAATAAAGATGATTCTGATTCTGTTCATTTTAAATAACATGCTATGACAATAGCCAAAATAAATATGCCCAAAGATTAAAAAACAAAGCTAATTATTCGCTGCAATGCTAAAAGTTCAGTGATTTGTGGCAGAATTGATGCTCCATTTTTGCTAGCACAGCACACGTGGCCACAATAACAATTATGTCACTTCTAAGGTTTTGCATATAAGGACATTAAAAATGATCAACTCCTTACCAGACTAACAAAAAACTTGACATATCACATCATGTCATTATTTATTTTATAAAAACTAAACCAAAATGCTGAAGCAATGTGTGAAAACAAAACACCTCCTGATTCAGTCGTTATAGCCAGGAACCCTGGCTCACTCTTGCTTCAGTTCATTAAGATTTGTGGGCATTTGTTTATGCACAGCTCCTTTAAGGTTCTTCCACAGTCTTCAGTCGGGTTAAGGTCTGGAGTTTGCCCTGCTGTATTACCCAATTGTGGACAAGCTTTAGCTGTCAGACAGATGGCCTCACATTTCGGTATATAGAACTCATGATTGACTCCGTGATTGCGAGTTGGCCAGATCCTAGGGCTGCAGTAGTTGTAGTGATGGTCATCTCCAATTTGGTTCATCAGTCAAAAGGACATTGTTTGGTAAGTCTTGTGGTTGTTCAAGTGCTAACCCTGTTTAGAGAGAAGAGGCTTTCTCCTGACAAACCTTTCAAACAAGTCATAGTTGGCAGTCTTTTGCTGTCATGTGTCTGCAGAGTCTGAGATATAGCTTTTTGGTTTTCGCTGTAGTTTGAGGATTTAAAAGTCTGACCTTGGCGTGAATTTGATGGGACATTCACTCCTGGAACGACTGGCAACTATCTCGAATGTTTTCCACTTGGGAATAATCTTTCTCACTGTAGAATGATGGACTATAAATTGTTTGGAAATGACCATATAAACCTTCCTAGACTGAAAGGCAGCAGTACCTGTAAGGTCACTGCTGATGTCTTTCCTCCTTGACTTTTCGTTAACACACACCTAGATGCTCCGGACCTACAAGCTGCCGTTTTTCACTCACTGCTTCTACATGTTAGCTTAGTTTATGTTAAATACATTTTTAAGTCCTTCAAATGACCAGCTATTTTTTTTTATTTATCATATCCTGATATATGATTGTCTATATGACATCACCATGGCTATAACTAGCCTCACGGGCAAAGCTAGACTTTGAATATTTTCATGACATAAAGGCTGATGAAGCAATTTTAAACGAGTCACTGACGCCAACCATGAAATTATGTTCCAATTTTGTGCCAATCTCACAAACAGCTGGTAGATAGATGGCTAGACTGAACGCAGAGCATAACAAATAACACCAACTTTGGAATAAAGCCTAATTTTTCTTTATGGACACTTCCACCACTGTAATGGTTCAGGTAACTTTTAGGGTTATGAGGCACTTTGAGTAATCAGACTTGTTATGATAGAAGTTTATGATGAGTTCTCAGCCAAGCAGACCATCACCATAAACTGCATGATGATAAGCCCACAAAGATACACACACATAATCAATATGACAAACAAGATTTGAAAGACTGGGCAAAGCTCTCTCTCCTTCTTACTACCTTTTCAATTGTCTCCTCCTCCTCTCAACCCCCCCCTCCCCCACCCCCTGCTGCTCCCCCTTGTCTTTTCAGGAAAGTGCTTACAAAGATGGCTGAGTTGCATATGGGGATTAAAAAGTCTATTTTCTCCCTGCAGCCCTCAAGGACAAACTTCTTATAGTTCTTGCCAAGAAAGCAAACTTCAGCTATCCATCTCTCCTACAGTGATTCCAGCACCTTATACCTTTTAATATTATTTTCTCTCAGTTCATTTAAATTCCAATTTATTGTGGAGCCATGTGACTACAGTACCAAATAATTCACACATATTTTACCGTTGCTATTGTTCAGACTCGAGGCTTTTACACAATACACTTTCCTGTCCTCCCTGTCACACTTCTCCATCAGTCTATCTCCTGCTCGGGTTTCTAAATCACTCTTCCTTCATCTGATGTTTCTCCTTTACAGCTGCTCAGAAATGATCAGTGTTCTTTCTTCTTTTTGTTCACTGCCTTAATCCTTGTTTCCGGTATTCTACTTTTTCTACTACTCTTGTCTTTTTTTTCCTGAATGGCTTTCACGTCGCCCTCCTTACTTCTCTAGATCGCGTGCTGTATTGTGTCAAGTTTTACCTGCACATTCCATTCTCAGCCTCCTCCAGTCCAAACTGTCCGTCAAACTCCAGGTGTATGCGGCTCCCTGGTGGTGACAGCAGTTTCCATGACAACAGCAGGTTGCGAGGGTAAGCGTTGGGATAGCGTGGGCTGTGGATGACTCCACCCTGTGGCGTTACTGTGATGTTTTCCTCCTTGCGGTACAAGTCTGTGGTGAGGCGATTGCTGTCTGTTAGTGGTTACAGCTAATCAGTTAGTTAGTCAATTTAATAATAGAAGAAGAAGCAAAGCAGATTGTTCACAGATGCAATTTCACACCCAAGAGAAAAACTTTTTTAGACGTCGGCACCCACAAAGACATGCAAAAGAGGACCGCTAAACATATAAACAACAGCTCATACAGAAACAATCCTCAGCAAAGGACGAAAGACTAATTTAAATAAGAGCGTGCCGAGCACACATATTGAAATGGATCACGTAGATTTGTTTGGGTTTATCTTTATCTTTGTTTTCTAAGTGAGACTGCGGTAGTTACCCAGCAGGCCATTTCACAGTTCGAAACTTCTCCCCACTCTTTGTATCTGAAATCTTTAAACAGCCGTCTCCATACTGCAGTTTTATCTACTAATCAGCCCACATATATACTATTACCCAAAGACTAGCCAACTATAATACATCAAATGTCTGTCTGCCCGCGATTTTCTCATACCTGATAAAGAGACCACACTTCAGTGGGCAGACTTAGCACATGGGTACGTCTTAATATTGTGACATCATCATGTTGTTGAGAAACCACCTGCTGATGGCAAAAGTGAACCATCTTTACCATTTTTGCATCCTATTAACCCTTTTTACAAGCAATGCATCATTTTGATGTCAAGATATTTTATGTCTACAAAACCTAATTATGACATATGCTCATACTGCGCTACGCTAATACTGATCAGTTGACAGTGGAGGCCGTTTAGCGCAGCAAACTCATCATCATGTTCAAGGAACCAGTAAAAGATCATCTGAGTTTTGTGACATGATGCATTATTCTGCTGAAAACAGCCAAATGAACATGGTATACTGTGGTCATACAGTGGTGCACATGGTCAGGACATGATAATTAAACAGTGCTCAGTTAGTACTAAAGGGCCCAAAGTGTGCCAAGAAAATATTATTCCAACAAGATGAACTTCAGGAGGTTGTTTCAACCATTTCTACAAATGCTTTGAATTCCATGTAAGGTGGAACTTAATACTTAATACTGTGGACTTAATAAATGTCTAACAAGTGTACAATGAGTGTGTATAATATAACATGTGGGTTTTAGTATGAAAAAAGTCTGATATCTTTCAGATAGGGCAAAGACTTGGTTGTGTTTCTATCAAACATGTATTTATATACTGGTGTCCATCAAATAACAATATTATTGTCTGACCTTTTCACACCGATTACATTTGAATATTTCAGTTCAAGGAAACATTTGTCACTAACTAAATTTGGCTTGCTATTATTATTCTGCGGAAAAGGTCAAAAAATATTCACATGCATTCCCTGAAGGTCATGAATATCAACAATAACTGGTCCCCCACCAAAATCATTCAGAATAATTCTCTTGGAACCAAGAGTCATTGCTAGTTTTGGTAGCCGGAGACCGAACCGTCAGGGTCTGTGCCCTGGTAGCCATGATGCGAACGCTGTATCGGTCTGTCGTGGTGAAGAGAGAACTGAGCGTAAAAGCAAAGCGCTCAATTTCCCGGTCGGTCTACATCCCTACCCTCACCTATGATCACGATCTCTGGATAGTGACAGAAAGAATGAGATCGTGGACACAAGCAAAAATTAGCTTTCTCCAAAGGGTGGCTGGCCTCTCCCTTAGAGATAAGGCGAGGAGTTCAGACAATCGGTAGAGGCTCAGAGTAGAGATGTTGCTCCTCCACATCGAAAGGAACCAGTTGGGGTGGTTCGGTATCTGAGTAAGCTGCCTCCTGGGCGCCTTCTAGGTGAGGAGTATTATCTGTGTGAACACATCAATCTATTGTAACAAAAATACTTAAAGTATCTGGAAGAAATATTCTTGCTTCATGTTTATATATAGGTAACAACTTTATATGTACAGAAGCTGTATGGGTAGGTTCTAAAGTTATGCTTTAAGTAAAACGGCTGCTCATTGGTGGTGAACATGAAATTACAACCACTCAAAATGCTGCCACAACTAATCAATGCAATCATAAATCTATTTTTGACATTTGATAACAATAATCATTAATTGGCCTCACAAATCTAAATCTATTCCCGAGCTCCTGAAAATTCAAGAGGGGAAAAAAAAAGCTCTTACACACACACTCCCTAAGGTCAGGCTGTGTGCTGAAGTAGGCTGACAGGGCTGTATTTTGTGAGTGGTGTGTGTTTTTTAGAGCACTGAATGCATAATCAAGGCACAGCCTGCACCCCTGGGAGTTGATGGTGATGATGAAGCTTTGGCCTCCTCCTCCTCCACTTCACTCTGAGCTTCTCTTAATTCCTCCTCTTGCTCAGCCCCGTCTTTACCTTTCACCTCCTCTCTGTGTTTCTCTTCTCTACAGTGCTGCAGTTCCGCCTCAGTCACCGGTCATTCTGCTCTTTTCAACAGTCTGCTAATTCCGGCTCCAACAGTTAACACAGCACTCCAGTGTGTATCATGGGCAGCGGGCATTAATGCAGCATGTACTTCTAGTCTGGAGCATGTGTGTAAATGTGACTGCATGTGTGTGCTGGGGCACAATTGTATTTGTAATGAAATTCTTCCACTTTGCTGATCAGAAGCCTGGCTGTGTAAGTCCACTCAGTCAAAAGAAGTGCTTATATGTGAGGAACTCTAACCTAACTATATCCCTGGTGAACAGAGTATGTCTGTTTCTGTTCTTTTCATAAAGAATTTGCATTAAATCTCATGTGACTGCAAGTGGTCGCAAGCACAGCGTGTGCATTGCTTACAATGTCCAATACATATAACCGTAAATACACGTTAGCGCCACTTTTTATCACACCATGAAGCATCTGTCTACTGAAATACATCAAGAGATAGAAGTCAGTGCTTCTGACCATGAAATAATCCAGCACATAATTGCTGTAAAACCACAACCCAATTAATGCACCCATCCATTAATGCACCTGTCCATGCGCACAGGTATGAGTCTATCTGTGTGCAAGAAGAGGGCAGACACTAAAATGAGGAAATATGCAAATGTGCTTGAAAAGCAGTGAGCTCTTCTGGATGATGTTCTGCAGTCACATCATGACCTTAATATAAATCATGCAGTGATGTCAGTGACACTGTTGCAAATTAATGCAAATGATACAGTGATTAGAAAGGAAATTTCTATTAAAGATCCAGTCCACAGAATCAACAGTGGGAGAAACTAACTGGTGCAATTTATCAGACTGCTGAGGATTTTCGGTAAATGGCTCACACGGACTAAGCAGAATCCGGAAACCAGCAGACATATCAGCGGGCACAGATGGATATGCAGTGCAGTCTGGAAATATTAGGACAGGGACAGATTTAGCTCAGGTTTTCACAGGTTTGTACTTATATTTAAAATTTTCATTTTCATTTTCTGATAAGATTAACTTCAATCTGTTTCCACGGTGAGGTAGCTTTGTTCAGTGTAGGTTCTATTATTATTATTATTATTATTATTATTTAAAATATCAATATTAATAATTTAATTAGTGATTATGGCTGTAGGAATGTGAATGTATATAGGGCTCTTTGTGTTAGTCCTGCGATGGACTAACACATCTGCCATTAACTATTATTATTCCTTGCTGTTGTTATTTCTATTTTTGCAAGACATAAGCCTCAGTCACATTATAACTTATTGATTATAGGATCTTTAATCTAAACTAGTCATATAATTTATATGAAATGAAATTGGGCATGTGTATTTGACAGGAAGTCAACATTCTGCAGTCACAGAAAATGATATTGTGCTGATAATATCACTGTCTGACTCAAATCCTACATTTAGCCACCCCCTCCAACCCCCACCATCTTGCTCACACACACAAACACGCACGCACATTGTCGTCTGCTCCACACTCACAAACTCACCACACAGTCACGCAGCATCATTGTCACAGTTATTTAAGTGTCAGATCAGGAGTCTGAGAGTTTAATTGGCAGTCAGTTTCTGTGTGTGTTAATCATTTTGCGAGGACCTACAACCTGCTACTTTATGGGTCTGTGTCTTCCTTATGAGACAAAAAAACAAGTACCTTAAATTTAAATCCTTCCCTTTCGAGATGAAGAGCTCTTTATAAAGTTGGCTTTAGATTAGGGTTTGTCGTAAAGCATTAGCGTTTTGATAAGGTTAGGGTACGTTTCTATCAGATGAATGGAAGTTAATGCAATGTCCTCTGAAGTCATGGATACATGGCTGTGTGTGTTTATGGATGTGGCAGGTTACAAGAAAAAGGTTCAGACTATACATGTGTGTATTTGGATGCATGCATGTCTTGAAGGATGTATGTGGTTAATTTTTCCCTAATTAAATTTAACTCTCTCACATCCAGTGTCAGAGTGTAATGTTCTCCATGGTGCTGAAATCTATTTCTGATCCCAGTGCCAATCACACTCTAATCACCAGCAACATGATGCATCACAGAAGGAAAAATAGCTCTTTAGAGAAGTTGCTCGGAGGGATCTGATGTTGAAGCTAAGATATGAAACTTTTATATTTCTCTCTTAATTAAAATCAGATTTTGGTGAAGTCACAGGTGTGCAAAGAGTAAATATTAAAAAAGTAAATCTATTTTTTAGTTTAAGTGTCTGTTCTGTGTGAAGCAAACTCTGTTTTTCTTGAGTGACAGTTTACATACTGTATGATGAATTCCCACACAGAGACACAGTCCCAGAGGACATTACCTATAACAAGGCGACCCCATTTCTTACATCTGCCATCCCCTGTCTAACATATCCTGTCTGACTTTCATCTCCTAACAATGAATTCTCATAACTTTCACACACAAACACACACATATACAAGAGAGCAGGACACACGTAATGGATTCACTTTCAGCTGTGAAAAACTACCCAGAGATTGCTGTTTTCATTCAAGGTGGCATTACTCTTTTTAATAAAAAAAAAGCAGGTGTTTATTTTTGATGTGCTTCACGATTATTAACTAAGTATTTACGCCTGTTTCAAAAATCACAGTTAAGTATTTAATGGACAGGTCAAAATACTTTTTTTGGGGGAAAATGTGCTTTACTTGCTTTCTATCGGAGAGTTAAGATGACATAGTGATACACTGTCTGTTAAAACTACAGCCAGCAGCTGATTAGTTTATTGACAGCAGAGAGAAACAGCTAGTCTGGAAAAGGTAATATATGCATCACTTCAATTTGCTGAAGCATCTCACCTTGGTGTCTAGAAAAACATAAAAAGATAAGAATAAAAGTGTGTAGAATTGAGTAATGCTAGCCCTGGACTATTTCTGGACTGAGTACGCAAACAGAGCAAGGATATTATAACGACAGCACCATGAAAGCACTCAATGATCAGTTTAGACAGATGTGCCTCAAAAAGTATAGCAAAGGAAACACTAACAATAAACCATTCAGTATGTTGCGTAGTACTTTGTATGCAGCACTTTGGCCAACTGTATTCATACGGTGACAAAAATACTTGTCATAGTATGAATAAAAAATATGATCTTTCAAATATTAGCTTAAAAAACCCCCAAAATATTTTGACGACAGACCCATCTGCGTTATCTGCTGAGTTGTTTATTCATCTGTGTTTGGTAACAGAGTGTACTGCCCATTAACAGCAAAACTGCTGATAAACACAACGAGCATGTGTAAATGTGTGCGTCTGTGTATTCGTTTTTATCATTAGTTGTTTATGTGTATGCAATAGGTTTATATGGGCATATCTGTTAGGAACTGGGGTATATATGGGTCACTGTTTCTGTGTTTGTGTACATGTGAGTGTTTATTGGTTGTGGATGTGAGAGCTGCACTTACATGCTCAGAGTATTTCCACCCATGAGAAATAACCAAAGCCTTTTCCATCTGGCTAAATGCTCATCTGGCTAAATGTGTATATATATATATATATATATATATATATGTGTGTGTGTGTGTGTGTGTGTGTGTGTGCTTCACTGTAATGCTTATGCAGGCTCATTGTTTTACCACTTTCTCATGACAAATCAGCTGTAAACATGCCCCTTTGTTTCTCTGTCATGCTCAAAACACAAGCACAAAGGCATGAAAAAGTCACACACATACACATATATATCCTGGGGTGAACAGTGCATGCCAAGGGGTGTCAGCTTTGGTCAGCATCAGTTCTTACCCCACATATCTACTCCCTCTTGGCTTCTTCTCTTTGCTCATTTCTGCACCATCTCTGTTTCACTCTGTTTCTAATCACGATGAATCACTTTTTCCTTGTTTCCCTAGTAATAGATGCCTAATGTAAAGTCTTAAATTTAACATTTAATAATATTTCATGAATCGTGACCAGGTCAAACCTCTGGTGTATGTAGTTAAAAAAAAACAACTATAATTAATCAGTATATTACATCTTTTTCTGATATTTTACATTTTCTTTACAATTATTACTGGCCTACATTAATTTGTGCCATTTTCTTTTATTCAAATTGATGCATGCCCTCTGCATTCATTGTCAAAGTGTGTGGTGTTGGGATATTTGTGTGGACTGATTGCACTATGAAGGAGGCAAAGACAAACGGCTCTTAGTCGAGGCAGATTGCCGCCCCTCCCAGAGCCTGGTTCTGCCGGAGGTTTCGTTCTGTTAAAAGGGAGTTTTTCCTTCCCACTGTCCCCAAAGTGCTTCCTCATGAAGGGGTCATATGATTGTTGGGTTTTACTCTATATCTATTATTGTAGGGTCTACCTTACAATATAAAGTGCCTTGAGGTGACTGTTGTTGAATTGAATTGAATTGACTGAGAGAAAAGACGGCAATCATTTGATATAACTTGTGAGATGATCAAGAATGAAAATATGTGTTTAATAGAAGGGTGTATGGGACTGCATAGTGTTAACCAGCCCACATGGAAATGCATGTGCCAAGGCAAATGTAGTGTGGACACTACATTTATTATCTCACACAAAACAGAGCTTCTGCCATATTTGTAAGCAATCAAGTCGTGGTTAGAAAGTATATCGACCAGCTTTAGATGTACTGCGTATTAAAAACCACCAAAGAATATGTGCATTAATATATATAAGAATATTTGCATTTAAAGTGCTTTAAAAGTTACCAAGGAGTTAAGAGGTTCGGTTCAGTCACTACAGAATTAAAAAACTAGAAATAGATGATCATAAAAAAGTCACACTTGCACAGCTTTTCCTAAGGGTAAAAGACCAAAAAATGTTTGTACCAAGCTGCAAACATGTCGGCTATTTTAAGTGTAGTGTCTTACTTTGTAATGACATAAAAATAAATTTATAATGCAGTAATGCCAGTATTGCAATACTGTTTTTACTGTTGTAACTATTGTTACAATGTCTGCAAAATGGGCAGATTGGAAAATAACATGCCCTTTTTCCTTCACACTTGCTAATGCAAACTTCAGTGAAGGAGGAAAATAGAGGAGCATTCTACAACATTTGAGGAGTGGAGAAATTATTTTTATTTCTAAAAAATGACGAGAACATGAAGTGCAAACTGTGCCCAGGTCAGACAGAGCAACCTGCTGCTGATATCACAACACTGACTCTTCTGAAGCGTCTACAAAGACAACACACTAATACAAAATTAGTAGTGAAGAATCTAGAGTGATATTAAAGATAAGTATGCTGACCCCATCACGCAGCCTGTGTGATCTTCAGCAGGTAACCAAGCAGCAGTGATGAGCAGACAGGCCCATAACCTCGTATTTCTACCCTGACCTGTATCTATAAAAGAATCACTGTGAAGTGCTCTTTGGGCTTCATAACTTACTTAAAGACTTAAAGAAAGATCCCGTTTGTCCTCATTATGATAAGGTTTGCTGATGAACTGATGTTCATGTTATTGGCCTAATATAGCTGAGTTTTCTTCTTTTTTTGTACTTTTTTTTATTGTTTCTGAAAAGGACTTTGTAAAGTTATATATATATATATATATAAACTTTATTATTATTATCATTAACTGGTAACTAGTAATGTAAGAGTAATGTCCAATGTAGAGTCAACAATTACTTTGTCAAATGAGTAATTTAGTAATGTCATGCATCACTTAAAAACAAAAAAACTAAAGTAATACAATGTTGTAATATATTATTTTGAGTAACAGCCTCAACACATATGGGTACTGGTTCCCTTAAAGCAGGTTTCAAGCTGCAATTTTTACACCACATTGGCTTCATTTTTAAGGCCCACAGGTTAATGCTTATATTTAACATGAGCTACATCTACTTGCTGGAAAACAGGGGAAAATATCTTGAGATATACTCGCTTACGATGTAGTTACACGCTGCGGAAGACGACTAAACATCTCTTGCAACAACCTGTCATTCAACTGCTTCCCTGTGACTTTGCTCAAAACTATGTACAATACCTGCCAGATCATCATACTTTCATTTTGATTCTTTTCAGGTAAAAAGTGAGGCAAATACTTCGTCTGGACTATAAATGTGTGCAACACACTAACGTTTGACTTTTGAAACATTTGCTAAGAAAACTCTTAGTTGCTAGGCAACATTATCAGGCAGAACTTTGTATTTCAAAGCTTTTGGTGCCTGAGTCATATCAGTGTCAGGGCTGTAAATACATTGATTTACATGCATATTTAACTTTTCACATGCAAACATCATGCTCTCACTCTTTTTTTCAGATTCCTGCAGGTAAAACTACAGTGTGTATCAGATCCATCCATTTTTCTTGTCACTTGTGAAAATGCTTATCATGACCAAGCTTATCATGACCAAACCGACAGGGCACTTATCCTTATAACCCCCTGCCTGGGGGCAATTCCAAAACACTGTCGGGTGTTCGCCTCTCTCCATTCTCCACTCGCAGCAGTAGTTACACCCACTGTGAGTGTCTGTGTGGGTGGATGTTTTCAGGGTGACAGCATGAGTATTTGAAACAGAGCATAAGAAAGAGTTTGTGAGTTGTAGGGTGGATTTAGAAGTTTTTTGTTTTTTTTTTTTCATTTCAGGGAATGTGCACGTGTGAATATGTGTGAGAAAGAGTTTCGTGGCCCTTTGAAGCTGAAACAAAGGCGTGTCCTGTGACACGGACAGATGAGGTTAGACAAACAGATGTGAACAAATTATTGTTAACTGAGCTAGAAAACTCTTTGTGGACATCCTTGCAGGGAAAGACGGTAGGGTGGGGAAGAGAAAGATATGGGATGCAAAACAATAAGAGAGATGGAGTAGAGATGAAAAAATCTGGAATGGGTGTGAGAAAAACTGGGAAACTCTGGGATGTTGAGAAAAACAAGAGTAAAAGAGGAAACGATGGTCAGGACAAAAAAGGAAAGATGGAGCAGTGGCCACGACTACTGTGCAGCGAAAACAACAAGAGAAGCCCCAAGATATCTCAACACATGAAAACTGTGTAAGTTACACAAAAGAGCATATCTGAGTTGGGCTCATAAATATGCAAAAAATGTATTATTATGTGTGCATATATATATGACTCTGTGTGTATGTTTGTGTAAGTGTTCCACTTGCTTTGTTGTGATGTGCACAGATTTGTGCAAATTCATCATTATCTTGTTTTTTTTCCCATCTATTTCAAAGGCATAAACAAAGACAAAACATCAATGCAAAGCCATGACTCGCAACGCATTTAAATTTCCTTTGGTACTGGAGCTTTTTAGCTGGCCCTCACATCTTCACCAGTGAGTTTCAATGATCCTTTTAGGCCTTTGATTAGCATTAGCATCCACTTAACTTTTCCAAGAGGCTCTCAGGCATCTATGACTCAACACCTGTTGATGAGGGCAAATTAGTCTAATGGATACAAAGAAAAGGGACAAACAGCTCTCAATGATTTGTGCCTGAGTGAGTGAAAATCAGGGATTAAGTCTGAGTTGAAAAGATAATATGTTAAAATGTCTTAATGATGTTTATTGATATGTATGATAAAGGATGTTAAGTATTATACACAAACCAAAAAAGTCATCATATAACCCAGTATTCTGTGGATGACACTTTTAAGGATAAAGTTTGGTGTTTTGGCATTAAGGGTACCCACCTGACGGAAAGTCCAATCTAAAAGATCACTCTGTAAAGTTGCCTTAAAGAGAAGGGAGTCCTAAGCTGATTTTGTTTTTTGGGGGGTTTTTTGTTTTGTTTTCCAGGCTGAAGACCTTTTTATTTCTTCTTTAACACTAGAACCACCAACATGTCATTTTGACCCACTGGGATTTTAAAGTCATGTTAACATTGTTAAAAACCTTGTAACTCTGTTAAAATCAAATCCACCATCTCATAACTTTTACTAAATCAGACTTATTTACCAAATTCTGAATTTTGGGGTGTCTGGAAGAAAACAATTATGACAGATTTTACCTAGAATCACAGCGGACGTCATTTTGACCTGATAGAAATGAATCTAAAACCACTACTGCAGGATTTCCAAGCAATATAATTGTTGCTATAACATTAGTCAAAGCTAGGTGAATATGATTGATTAAAAAAATAAACAGGGGACTGTAGTTGTTTTTTATGCCTTCCGACAGGGTCAAACTGACTGCCCTCCAGTTCTAGTGTTAAAATAAAGCCCATCAACTGATATTACGTGACTTTTTTCTAAAATGGTCTTTTGTAAAACCACTGATAATGTTTTTGACTACATAGAAATCAATGTTAAATGCTGTGCTCAAGAAAAAATAAGAATTGTTTACACATTTGGATACGTGGAGAAATGGGTACATTGCTGGCTGTGCAGAGCAGCAGGGGAGCTATAGTTGAACTGAGCAGAGAGTCCAGGGTGTGGAAAACTAATATGAACTAATAATAAAGGAAATCTGAAGCAGGGCAGCCTGACGGACATGTGTCAGGCCTGAGGAGCAGAACTGAGGAGGGCTGCAGACTAAAGCAGAGCAGAGGGAACAGTGGATGAGAGAGAGACCTCAGGTCTGGTGATCAGGAGATAGATGTGGATGATAAACCTCTTCTGTTCTGCTTTTACAAAAAAAAAATTTCTTTTATATTTTGTTGTATCCAACTGTGAGATCATTTTTAAAATGTAGGCAGTGAGCTGTTCAACCTGTCTAACAGTGAACTTGTTGTTTTTTATGCCTTCTGCACAATTAATCAAATTTTAATCTCCATCGTGATTTTGGCTTCCCACAATAAAAGGAACATAACTGACTGATACTGAAAATGTGTGCTCCGCCAATTGAACACAAAGTCAATCAAGCGCTCCCTAAATCACCGTGCCGATCACATCTTCTCTGGGTAGCTTTAGGTTTCCTGGACTCGCCTGGCCAAGTCAAACTACATTAGGAGACAGACTTAAAGCAAAACTCTAACATCTGGCAAAGCAGAGGGCAAAAAAAAGTTTGTCCCTGAAAGTGGATCATCATCAGTTGTTTGGAAATACTTTGTGATGTTAACCAAAGCACTGCAAAGGCAACTTATTCAACCATCTAAAAAGCACACCATAAAAAGTATAATCAGTGAAGGACTAGAAAAACAATGCGGTGTTTGTTGCTAAGGTGAATCATCAAACATCAACTCACACATCCATAAATGTGAGTCTGTACAGCCCATTGGTGTATTCTTGTAGCTCACAAAGATGCAGTGAAATCACCAACACAATCACATACTGTTTGTTCAAAGATATGTGTCCACTAAACTCGGACAGTAACGATTGCTTCAGGAGAATGGCCAACATGCCCCTAATGCACTTTTTCTAAAGCAGCAGAAACCAGCGCTGTACACAAAATAAATGAAAAATGTGGAGGGATCTCACAGCTGTGGAGTGCTTTGCTACAGTGTTATTCACATCCATCAAGAATGAAAGACTTTATATTTTATTTCTACTAGATCAGGTCAGGTGACTAAACATGTTATTTCCCAGCAAAGATTTTTTAATTAACAGGAGTGGAGCACAATGTGAAGGTGAAAAGATTGCCCGTGGAATCGATTTTGAATGAGGTTTTTGTGTAATTCTTTTAAACACATGATCTAAAATTGATTTTAAACTCTTCTACAATAAATGAATTATTAGGATGTATAAGGTTTTGAGTTTTTTGTTGTACCCTTTGTTTATCAGTGGATTCTAAAATGCTTTCACCTTTACAATCTCTAAATAAAACACCCATTTCTGTACAAGAGTCAAAGCCAGCTGCTGGGCATGCTTATGTCTTTTGCGATGTCCAGGACATTACTGAGAAACTTTTATGACACATTGATGGCTTCTGCAATCATTTATGTAGTTGTCTGCTGGGGTGGCAGCACAGAGAGGAGGAGGAAATGACTTTGTAGACTGGTAAAGAGGGCCACCTCTGTCCTGGCCAGTCTCCTAAACTGAGGAGGTGGGTGAAAGGAGGATCTCAGCCAAGTTAATTTCCATTATGAACAACACCTCTCACCTGCTACATGAGACTGCAGTGGCCCTAAACAGCTCCGTGCAGCCAGCATGTAGTACCAAGCCCTATCATAGGTACTTCATTCCAGTCGGACGGTACAATACATGCTTGCTAAAATATACATGTTTCACTTCAACTGCACTTTATGCATATAAAAAATCTCTGTGTATGTAGGTTACTGCATGTATGAGTTTATCTGTGCACTGCTTTTCTTATTTATTTTTCTTATTTATTTTTCTAATATATCTCTAATTTGCTTTGTTGTACTGTGTGCTGCTGTAACATGTAGGAAATATTACTTATAATTAGAGCTGGGCGATATGAGATTTTTTCATATCACGATATGTTTTTTTCATTTCAGGCGATAACGATATCTATCACGATATAAGCCAAATAACTATATTTGTAAGATTTAAATGTGCCGTTGCTCACAAGTAAAATGTGAAATAATCAGCAGCTTGTTTTTAAATATTTATTTCCCATAATAAGTTCAACAGGGTAGATGTACTTAAGGAACATGAGACTTTTTCAGATAAATAAAGGCAAATATTGCAAACTACACAAAAGGCAGCCACTAAAGCGTTTAAGTTTCAAAATAGAACAAACGAAACAGACGACTAAATTGTCAATTCCACTTAGAAACAAAATATTAATTCTAAAAATAAATCTTAGTTTGTTTTACAGAATAACAGACAAAACTGACTAACTTTTGTCAATATCAAATAAACTGAGAACTTAAAGGAAATTCTCAATCTCTCCTTGTTGTATAGCTTAGCTTTTCAAACAGTGTTAACAGTTACTTTAGTCTGACAAAAGCCGAATGACGAATTAGCGCTTCCAGTCAGAGACTGAGGCTACGTCCACACGTACACGGGTATTTTTGAAAACTGAGATTTTCTGTTTTCGTTTTAAAAAAGAATCCCGTTCACACGTAAAGGCAGAAATGAAGGAAAACGCTGCTATGAACATGCCAAAGCAGCAGGTGGCGCTAGATTCCTAACCGTGCAGAAATGTTGGCCAATCAGAAGTCTAGAAGCCTCGGTGGGAAAAAGTAAACAAAGCTGCGGCATAGAAGCAGAACCGAGTCGTATGTGTGGAGGGACAGTAACTGTGTGTATATGTTAATATTTAAACACTGCAGAGAGTAGAATTAACAGTAACAGTATTGTAGAAATTCATTTCACTGAAACAATAACGTGGCGCACAGTGTGACGCATGCACCAGTTTATTGTCAGACTTGAAATAGCTGAAATACCTTCACACTACGGAACTTCTATGGCTCTTCCGTTCGACAATCTCTCCGGCATTGGAACCATCATCTGTTTTCTCTTCGGTCACGCTCGGTTGATTTTTCTAGTCGGCACACTCATTTCCTCCATTACGCGCTGGCTCCATTACCCGCTGGCTGCTTCCCAAACAAACACACGTGCGGCTTGGCACTTGTGCTGTACGTAACAAGTCACGCGACGTGACGCTGAGGCTGTGATTGGTTCGGCTCTGCGCTACTTAATTTGGATCGGCTGACCTTTTTTTTTTTAATTTTTTTTTTAAGAGGACAAGAGCGGCGAGGTCTATCGCGATAGCTTAATTTCTCTATCGAGTAAAAGTTATATCGCGATACATATCGTTATCATTCTATCGCCCAGCTCTACTTATAATTAAAAGGTTCTCAGTCATCCAGGTCATCGTAGTGAACCAGTTTTTGTCTGGTAGACAAAAACTGGTTCACCCGAAAGACAAAACGCCTAAACACAAACTTAACAATGTGGTGTATGCTGTACAGTGCAGCGAGGAATGCTCAGACCTCTACATTGGAGAGACCAAACAGCCAATTCACAAGCGCATGGCACAACATAGAAGAGCCACCTCCACAGGACAAGACTCAGCAGTCCATCTGCATCTTAAGGATAAAGGACACTCTTTCGTGGATGCCAATGTTCACATTTTGGACAGAGAGGGCAGATGGATTGAAAGAGGAGTGAAAGAAGCCATCTATGTCCACTGTGAGCGACCATCTTTGAACAGAGGCGGTGGTTTACGACACCAACTGTCTGCCATCTATAATCCAGTTTTGAGTTCCCTTCCCAGACGCCTTAATGCCCACTCACATCCTGGGCCATCTGACCTCAGGAATTCGCATGATAAGGTGGGGCCAGGTTTCACATTGAGCTCACCCGAAACCCTGGCTGATTGGGACCCACACCCAGTTTCACACCTTGGCTCATGTGATTAGGTAGGGGATCATCAGGGGTTCCTTTGTCCCTCTTTGGGGGGAAACTCCCACTGGATTTATATCTGGGACTCTCCACCATTTGACCTTAGAACTGAAGAAGCTTCTCGGATGAGAGGTGAAACGTCTTCAAGCAACTCAAAGAAGTCCAGACGCTTTTCTTTCCAAGCTCCTTAGACAATTAAAAAAAAACTAGATGAAAAAGAACTTAACTTCTTTCTTCAATACATGGCTTCTTTGTCATTGCTGCTACTATTGTACTTCTACTGTTAAGATGGGATTTTAATGTGTGAGTCATGGGACTGGCTTTGATTTGCTTTTGGGTCACTCTTACAAGTGGCTCTTTGTGAAAACTGCCTCATTGTTCAGTAGTGGAGAACAGCACCTTTAAGTTGTAAACAACTTGAATGAGTAGCATTAAATCAACAGTGAAAAATGTTATTTCCAGTCTTCATGCTCCTCCTGATTTGCACACAAACAATTTCCACGCTTTTTCAAACTAAAATCAAGACAAGCCAGTGTTTCGGGCGTTTAAAGACACATTACTTGTTTTTAAGTCCCTTAGAGAATCTTATTTTGACTGTGACAATCTCCCACATTACTTATGCATTACATAGAAGGATAATGTATTAATCTGAATTAAATACTCAAGCTGATTTACCTGATTTAACATCCGTAAATCCAAACAGGATACAGCTTTAGTCTTGTTTCTATAGCACTAAGTTAACATCTCTACATTCTCTTCGCCTTTTGCCAGTCCACTTAGCATGCTCCCATCCTCTGCAGTGATGTGCTCCTGTTTAACACCTTGGCTAAGCTCGCTGAATAATGCAGTGGGGGGAACAACTCGCTGAATCAGCACTGAGGACAGGTCAGCGGAGACACTGTGGTTTAGCGGCTCTGGCAGCCTCGACACATGAATGCAGAGGCAGTCCGCATAAGCAGACGCGACATATTCACATAAACACAGAGATCGTATTAGGGAGATGGGGCTCAAATGCATAATCAATGCAGATTAAAGCATTTTTCATAGTCAACACATTCCAACCACTTCACCAATACATCTTGACATACTAACTACACATATTAGAGCCCAATTTATGTCAGTAACTTCAATTATATTTGCCTCCTTTATTAAATACAATTCAAATAAACACAAAAATGCAGCATTACTAAAGCCAAAAACATTTTTATAACTTTTACATTTACTTTACAAGAACGTAGAAGTGTAACAAGCTAACTAAACTAAAACTTGTGGGTATTTCCATCAGAAGGTTTTTTTCTCCGACATCTAAGCTGAATACAGATTGTGGCTTATGCATAACATGAATAAATCCTTTTCTGGCCACAGTGTTGTACATGCTGTGTGGTGCCATACACAAATACAGTGCGGCACCAAGTGAAGGATGGAGAGGGAATCACAGCATGGTGTCTGATATCTTTTCCCATCTTGCTAAATAAGGAAGACGAAGCAAAAATTTCCTTGTAATTATGTTAAAAGTAAGACTGACAGGAGGAAAGAACTAGAATGTTGGAAGGTTGACGACTGAGTGAGACACGAGAGGAATCTGTGCCTGCAAGCGGGAGAGAAAGTGAGAGGAGAAAGCAGGTAGGTGAGGAGAGTCAGCTCAAGTTGTAACAACAGATTTTAAGGAGGTTCTGAGGGAGGGGTGGGACAGGGAGAAGGGAAGGATGAGGGATGAGAGGGGCTCGTCCCGACGTGGCCTCTAACTCCTTGATGCAGAGCATTTACTAAGCCCTCATAAGCAATACCGTCCCCATTGATACAGAGTTTTATTTGCCATTTTCATTATATTCCATTATACTCACTTTGTTTGATGAGGTACCTTTACAAGTAACATTGTGAACTGTTGGTTACTGTTTCTTGAAGGCAAATAGAAGGTAAACAGCTCAAAACTGATTCTTAAGATAAAATCCGTCATACAAATACAAATGGTAAATATTAGGACTGACATCTGGTTTTTATAGACCTCTTAAGCTGTCTGCCTGCATGGATTTGTATGTCCTGTGACTCTACATTTATCACAAGTCTGTGCATCTCTGCATTAAGAGTTAATGTGATAATGCGTGAGCTTGTGAGAATATAAAAGTGTGTGTTTGTAAGGCTTGTTAGAGAAGCAGTTGGCTCCTGCTGACAGCTACTGCAGTCTGAACAGCAGGGCTGACGAGGACAATCAATTAGCCCTGATTTGCCCACATACATACACACACAGTGATAATTGCATACCGATGCGCACTGATCTAAACACACCTTATACAGTATTGTATTATAAACAACATTATATACAACATGATCAACATCTAATGAATTTTATTTGCAAAAAAAGCATTTTTATCTTGAAATTTCGTCACCGTTCCAAAAAACACTCTAACTTTTCTACTGTATGAAAGAAGAAATGAGGAGACATAGTGCTGGGCTGTGGCACTATCTGCCCGTGTGTGTCTGTGCGTGTATGTGTGTTTGTTATGCCCCAGCTGGAGTAGCGCAAGTTTATTAAAAATCAGACTCGATCCCTCTAGGGGCGGCTTGGATGCTGTTTGCTCGATGTATGCTTGTGTGTGTGTTTGCTCTGAGCGCTGTGTGTGATCCTGAGCAGATGCTGATGTTTTGACAGCCATCCTGCTCTCAGTCTGTCCGCCTCACGTCAGCTGTGTGTGTCTGCAAATGTGCATTCGTGTTTGTTGTAGAAAGCATGCGCGCAAGCACAAGCCGTACGTGTGTGCACGTGTGTGTGTGGTCTTAGTGCAGGGTTAAACAGTGGTCTCACTGTCAGTGAGTATCTGACCTTCTATCTACCACTGGGATCACTTATCCTTCTGCAGGCTCCACAGTAGCACACGGCACCATCCTCCTGTCATTTCTTTCTTAGTTTCTCCTTCTTTCCTTTTCTTTTTCAACTTAATCTTTCTGCCACTCTCTCTCATTTTCCCTCTTTGATAGCCCTCTAACAATCCCATTTCCCTTTACTCCTATCCACGTCCCCTATCCCCATTTCTCTGCACTAATAAGTCCCTGCTTCTCCCCCTCAACACTTGCGGCTCCCTTCTCTTCGTTCTCTGCTGCTCAGATACCAATATTCATAGAGTTAATGATGAAATGAAAACAGAGGAGGAAAAGCTAATGAAGAAGAGGGAAGACAGGGGTAGAGGTAGGAGACAGTGTGAGGAATGCTGAGATACACAAACTGAGAATCAGACAGAGAGTGAATATGGGGCAGAAACGCTGACAGTAGGGGAAGGAAGGATAAAAGTGTTTGACAGAGGAGGAAAAAAGGAATCTTTTTCATTTGTGTCAGCGCGCCATTGTCAGAGTAACAAAGACATAGCTCTCACAGTGCACTGGAGGATTTGTCAAACACACTTTCCCTTTCGCACACTCAAACACACATATATATAAAAAGCACGAAACATAAATACACAGGGTGTTTATCTCTTTCCTTCAGCAGGGACGAATCTCCTGGGGTGAGAGCAGCTCCTGCTCTCATCTTTCTGCAGTGTCACTTCTGACATTTGTCATGTTCTCCCCCTCATTCAAGTTTCAGCAGGCATTGAAAACATCTGAAAGACTTTATACCTTTGTGTAGTTTGAGAAAATAATCTAACCACCATTTACCTACCTTTCACCCTCAAACGTGACCCATAAGCAACCCTTCACACACGATTAATGACTGGAATGCTAAATTCTGCATCATTTTTGCACAGCACCCTGTATGAGTTCTCACTGTACACGATGCTTGAAGTAAATTCTTTTTGCTGCCCACTGTTTTTTTTTGTTTTTTTTGGCCAACTGTATTGTAAAGATTTGTATGAACACAAGTCTGAAAAAAGATAACTTGGTAAGTTGACACAGATTGGTTTAAGAATACAGGATATGTTGAGTTGATTATTGGTCTCAAGGCACTGAGCTCATTAAACCACTGAAGGATGCTTCAGGGTCAGCACAGCAGATATTGAGGAGTGATGGGAATAATTTTTCCCCAAGGATAACCCAGCCCTTAAGAGAAATAGGTGGATAAATGGTAGCAAATAGGCTTTGCAAAGCTTTAGGATAGTAACACATTATTTTTGTACTGTTGCCACCACAGTGGGTTTTATATCAAACAACCAAGATGTGACTGAAATGCAGATTTTCAGCTTTAATTTACTGGGTTTATCAAAAAGGTATTGCATTAGCTGTTTAGTAATTGCAGCCATTTATATACACAGACTTTTCCAGTTCTGAGAAGTAATTGGCCAACTGACCGACAAGTAGTTGGACTGCCAAGTGAGTCCTGCTCTTTCACTATTTCGTCACAACCTAAGAAGATAGAAGATCTGGAGTTCATTCCAAATGTTGAGCTTGTAGTTGGTAGCTTTGTTTTCTGCTGAAATTCTAAATTTGAGGTCCAGTGGTAAAATTAGTCCTTTATTAGTCCTAAAAAACAAAATAAACCTATCAGATAAAAAAAAGAAAAAGAAATAGTGTACTGCCCAGCTGAATATAAATACAGCAAATTGCAAACCACTGGTTACACTCAACAACAAGAAGGTCACAAACTCTTTCCATGAAACCAAGATAAAGTTACGAGAACAGAAAAGTATTATGAAGAGAAAGAAACAGCTCCTGATTCAAAACCACAAAACGTTAGCAAGCTACTTGACAACCATCCTATCATTTCAGTGTGTGTGTGTGTGTGTCAAATATGTTAACATTTTTAAAGTCTGTCACCACCATGTTAGTATTATAAACTATTTTCAATAAATAAATATATTGCATGTGAATGTTGTGCAATTCTACTGATATTGGTATTGACTATTAAATTTCTGCTACTGTGACATCTCTAATGGATAGTATGCAATACAGTACAATTTATGCACTTCATGAAACCATTCTACATAACTCACCATTGTATGGCTGTCTTCACTTTCTTAGTTATAGTACAATAGCTGTAGTCTTTGATTTGGAAATAACTCAGGAAAGATCAAAAACAATTATGTTTTAATTCTTAATCCCATGTATAAAATGACTCATTAAGCAATAAGCAATTTGACCCAACTGTGAGCAGTTTTTAAGTCGCAAGTTAACCATTTATGCATTCATGCTAAAAACGTACACCTTATATTACCTAAAATACAATAATTAAACCCTACAGAGCCATAAGGGGAGAGGTCTGTGATGGCAAGGTCAAATTTTGCTTCAAAGCAGCTCAGCAGGAAATCATTTTCACTTGGTTTCAGTTCTTGTTGTGCCAAACTGAGGATGTTGTCATCTTTTGGTTTTATGCATCTATGATCTGCAGCGTGATATAGATCAGCAGCTTTCCAACTCAAGTCCAAATGACTGCCAAATAGCTGCACAACAGACTCTTTTAATTGCACCCTCCATCCCCTCAGAGAGCATGTTTCAAAGTACCACCTTGCACCAAGGGACATCGATGTAATTAACACACCTGCTGCAAGTACAACTACAGTGGCGTTGTTAATTAGAGTTCATTTGTTTGTGTAAATAGGAAGCAGAAGCTGTTCTGACAGGTCGTGGAAGTCAGGCGCCTTAAGCAGGCATTTTATGTTTTTATTTATTCATTTTACTGCATTTAATACTTTGTTCCACGTGTTACTTAATTACTCTGTAAGCTTTGAACATGTAAACTTCACTTTTCCACATGTTATAGACAACATTTGAGCTGAAATGCTGTTTTACAGGTGAGTAGCTTTAGGGAAAATGAAGGGATGTAAATCTAGATCAATAAATAAAACTTTTAGAGCCCAGTAGGTATTACTGGACTCATACCTACACAGATGCAGTCCTCCTCTCTTGTATCTTTAACACACTCATACAAACAGATGAGAAGTTTTCTCATGCATGAACTGTTGACTCACATTAGCTTTGTTTGTGAAGGACTGGAGCAGACTAAATGCCATGAGAGAAGCTCACCATCCAACTAATCTACTACCTTCAAAGTACACACTTCCATTTCTTCACACTATGTTTTCTCCCTATTAATATTCCTCATTCTTATTCATCTGCGTTTCTCTGAGGTTGAGGGGGTGCTGTGAATCTTTGTTCAGAGACTCCCTCCCTCCTCTCTCTCCAAATTTTTGTCTCCTCCTATCCTCTTCTTATCCCTCAATCTCTTGTTTATCTCACATTCACTGCTTATTCAGCACAACCCTCTCCCACTCATACTTCTCCTTTTTGATGCCATGCACTCTATATCACTCTTTTCACACCTCTACAGTCTCTCTCCATATCAATCACTCGGTTTCTGTTGTCTGAAGTTATCCCTCTTACTTTCACAAGCTCTCTCTTTCGTCTGCTTGTCAGCTGTTTTTGTAACACACTGGCAGAATGCAGCATCTCTCGCCACCCTTTTTTGAGCCTTTCCTCTTTGTTTTACCCCAGTCAACCTCTTACCTTCTATATAGTTATACATTTCTACTTGTTTAGCTTCCCGTCTTCCTTGTTTAGCTACCTTCACTTTATCTTATTCAACCTTCATTATCTTCTCTGTCTTTTATTTGAATCTGTTCTTTTGTTTCACCCACTAGTCCAACTGCTTTCTGTTTCTGTGCACCTCCACCTCCTTGCTCTTTCCCTCCTCTGTTATTTGCACCCTGCTATTTGGCAGTCCGATGGCTCAGCTGCCAAGACTGACACTCTACAAGGACTAAACATCTGTCTCCCTTTCTCTCTACCTCGCTCTCTAATTCTCCTCTACTGAGTCCCCAACTCAGCTCATTTTCAAAAGTGCATTGCTGGCTTGTAAATTCAGTTATTACAGCTAAGGAAGACAATGCACATCAACAGAGATAAATGATTCTGCACAACTCATAACAAGCTTGCATTAACAAGTGCCATAGTTGCCAGTTATGGGAACCCTAAGTAATCAAAGTCTATACACAGTATAGACTAGAAAGTATTACAAAATATTCTACCAATACTTTTGAATTATCCCACTTTTGGCATGATCGCACATTAGAGTTTATGTTTTCAGCTCACTTTGGCTGGAGGAACATTAAATATGTCAACTGTTTTCATACATATATCACCTCTTATGGGGGATAAGATAAGGAAAACATCAGAATATAAATATTCAAATGGAAGTGTTGTTACTCAAAATAGCAATCTATTACACATTAATCGTTACTTTCGTAATAGTAATACGGTATATTTTCTGGATTTTTAATTTGTTACACTACTCGTTACATTATATTATGATTACTCCATAAAATGACTTGAAATGCATTGACACATAATTTTGTGGTTCGTTTTTTTTCTTTCCGCCCCACACCTTTGTAAGCACCTTTTAAAGCAAGTAATAACATAGTTGTAACTGTCATTTAATTACTGGATTTAGTAAAGTAATGCATTGTAATGTGTTACAGCCAACACTGCCATATGACAATAATTTAAATTATGTATATTCATTATTTTGGTAATTCCCATGCATCTAGCACTCTCACTTAAACCATCCAGAGCATTTTTTAGTAGTAAGAACACAACTGATCTTCTTTTGTGTGCAACCTTCGAGAAAATGTCTGCAACTGTGTACAGGGATTCCCCAAACACTGTAATATGTTCATGTGCAAGAAAGATAAAGATAAATGATCACATCAGAAAAATAAAGCTAAAATGAAAATGTTTAAGCTTGGCATTGGTACAAATACAAACAAGCTATTTCACTCGACTGAATTAGATTATAAACATGCTCCTAAAACTGTAACATTTACTGCAAAACTTTCCTCATCACCACTTTTTTGTCATCGCGTTTTTCTAAATTGTTACAGTATAATCACATTTCTGCAAGACGATGCGGTCATGGTTAATTTTTTTTTAAATCATGAATTTACAGTTCTTGGGTTCTCACATTGCTGTGGTTAATGGAGCGTATTAGATCCTGTCATTGCTTCTTTTCTTTCTTTCTGTAAACTCCTGTAAACTTTGGATAATATTGGGGAATTCATTGTTCTTATTTAGACATTAGTATTTTAGAGAAGGGGTGAAAGGATTTTTTTTTTTTTTGCTGCATCATGCAAGTTTTAATCAAATACTGAGATATCAGGTAATCTGCTGGTGTTTGGCACTGTTCTTGATCTTGACCCCCCTCCCTCGTCAGAAATAGCTTATCTTTCCCTCCTCTATCAGTTCTGCTTACCTTCATCTTCTCTGTCCATTTGGCTTGCAATTGGTTTCACTATATATCTTTGGAAGCTGACGAGGCAGAAAAGTAGAAGGACAGGTCTTTTAACTTGGCATATCTCTCTCTACACACCTTTTCCCCGTTCTCCTCCTCTGTGCCCTCTAAGCTTCCTTTAAAACTACCACTTCTCTCCCACTGCCCTTGCTTCCTCCTCCTAAAATATGAGCACCATATCATACGTGACTCTACACCTAGACCCACTCAATTTTCAAGCCATCATTTCACCCTTTGCCTCTTTCTCTCCCTTACTCTCTCTCTCTCGCCACACAAACAGCACACACTCCTCTCCCACTACACTGTCCAAGTGGTCACCGCCCTATTTTCTTTTCTGTGCAGGGGAGGAAAAGACCGTCTGCCAAACATTTAGAGGTGGGGTAACTTTGGCTCATGCAAAGTGTGTGGCAAAGCATGCGTGTGTGTGTATGTGCGTGATGAAAAGTGTTTATTGGGGGATTCCCTTGAAAGGGAGATCCTGTAATTGTGTTTGATTCAGCCTGGGTGGGCGGGTGGGGAGTAGCTTCATGTTGGGTGTCCGAAATGTGACTCATGAATTCCAAATAACCTCAGTCATAATCCTCCCTGCTGTCACCCCTGTGTTTAATATAGTCCCAGAAAAACATTTGGAACCCATTTACATCCTGTCATTATTCAGTTTCGCCAGGCTTGTGTGATATCACAAGTCGGTGTGACATTGTGATGTAACACACAAAACAGAATCACTGAATTTTGGTTCCATCACTATCCTGATGAAGCATATGTCTAAATTCAACAAGGGAAATCTTTCACATCTCTATCTTCATCTTCACCACCACCAGCATCTAGACTCCTATCCTACTTCCTATCCTATTCCTGATCTGAGTCTAATTGCCAAATAGCTTTTTTAGACATGATTTTGATTTGAGAAGATATTAATGTAAAGTTCCACAATAGCTAGTAAATGAACACTAGAGAGGATATATTTTCACAAGTGATGCTTAAGAAGGTCAAGTATGTACAAACTTTGCATCTCAACTTTTAAGCCAACACGAGTAAAAAGAAGCCGAAAGTGGTCTAGGAAATGGAAAATGGAATACACAGTTCCATAAGAATGTGAACATTTGGAAAAGCTCCAAGACATCTACCAACGGATATAGAGGTGAAATTGTTTAGTCAAACATGAATCTCTACTTTGAACTGTTCTTCACAGGGTTTCCACGAGTGTATTACAAGTCCAGCGGTGCACCAAACCACAAGACTGTTTTGATGGGAGTGTGATTGTACCTCTGTGTGTCTGTGCTGTGTGTCCCTGGCCACACTGAGCACTCATACACACTGAGGGCCCGCAGGACATCACAGTTATTGATAATGCAAACAGGTGAGGACATTATCTGTACCAATATCTAAATGAATTGCTGTGGAGCTTGTGGCTTTTTGCTTTTTTCTCATAATCTATGCCCTTTTTTCAGTATACAAAGGTAAATAAAGGTCTATCAAGTGCATCCATAGTGTCTGATAGAATACATTTGACTAAATGTGTTATCCTTGTGCAGGTGTCTCTGTTTTGTCTTAGTATGCCTGTCTGTGACACTGTTTGTCACATTGTATTTGCCAACAGAGCCAACGGGGTGAAATAGCTTTTGATTAAAAACAGCTGAAACAGATGGGTGAAGGCTGAGAGATAGAGACAGACATGAGAAAGAGAGAGATTGAAAGAGGAGGATCTGCAGAGATGAAGTGATATGTAGTGAGGCGCAGACTGATAAGACGGCACTGAGAGGACGGCAAAGATAAGAATTATTGGAAGAAAGAGAAGGATTCAGAAGGATATGCCACGACTCTTCATAAAAAAAAAATATTGTGCTCAATACAAGATGCGTAATTTCTAATCTCTGTCCGCCAAAGTGACCCGTTGCACTCCATGACTAAATGATGGTTTTATGACAAAAACAGAGAAACCTGTATGTCTAACCTGTTGCTAGTAGAGAGCTGGTTATCACTGCAATTATGGTTACTCTCTATTTTTCATACTCCAAGTATAATAACTCTGTATGTGGTGCATGTTAGCGTTCGTGCTAATGGCTCAAACATAGTTGTGCTTTGGCCCTACACAGAGCCTACGCACAACTTTGCAAATCATCCACATGTTACAACTGTTTAGTGTCACCAGGGGGCAGTGTTACAAACAACCAATCTGTGGGCAAGTCACACTTCTGTTGTTGTTAGTCTTTCAATTGGCTGCATGTATAACATACAAAGAGCTAAAGTGACTGTTAAAAACAAGGAAAAGTGTCCATCATAGCCTCTGCCTGTGCTTTTCAGGCCCTTTTTGTCTCCTTTGAGGATTACATGCAAGCAAAAGGGACAAGAGTGTACAAATGCAGTATAATACAAGCCCCCTGAATATGTAATATGCTATCATATTAAGCTTCAAAGTGTAACTTTAATCCTGAAGCAAACAGTTAAAAAGAAGATATCAGTGCTCTTATATCGCTAGAGAATTTCACTTTACCGCATTCTCTCAAAGTCACATATTGTCTGCCTTAGACTTCAGTATGCTAAGTAGCTAAACACACCATGGTACATTTAGATTAGCCCAGCTGCACTAATAAATGTAATATTACAAGGAGAAATCTTAATATAATATATATGGCGTAAATAACTTAAAATTACCATTTTGACATTTTCATTACAGCTGACGTCAGCAGTTTTATTTTACACGGAAAATAAATTTTAGGCTATGATATGAGGAGTCTCACAAGGATTGTTGATGGTGTATTAAAAAGATTAATATTTCACCAAATGTCCCTCTCATTTTTTCTGTTTTTCCACATATACACAACATATCTACACACACACCATGTACACATGATTTAGACGACCTGCTGAAGTTAAAATCAACCATCTCTAAGGTTTACAGAGAAACATCTGAAAAAGAAAGAATATCCAGTGAGCAGCGGTTCTCTAGGAGTAAACACCATGTTGATGTCTGAGGAGAAAAACCCGGCTGCTTTGAACTCATAGGAAGGCAACAGTTACTTAGATAGCCACTCATTGGAATCAATATATGCAGAAGAGCATAAGGACTACAGCCGATAAACTACAGCAACTTAAGACCACAGAGGGTGCCACTCCTGTCAGCTACAACTGGAAAATGAGGCTCCAATTTGCATGGGCTCACTAAATAATGGGATAATAAGATATTGAAAAAATTATGAATCTCAATTCAGACGACGGGTTCAGCAATTGACATAAACAACATGAAAGCATGAATCCATCCTGCCTTCAATCAATGGTGTAACGGTGTGGAGGATATTTTCTTGGCACGCTTAGGGGACTTTGCTCAGTACCAGCTGAGTAACACCGTACCTGGGTACTGCTGCTGACCCTGTCCATCCATTTATGACCACAGTGTATCTATTCTGCAGGTTAACGCACCATATGAATCAGCCTAAATAATCTCAAATTGGTTTCTTGAATGTGACAATAAGTTCACTGTACTCAAACAACCTCCACAGTCACTAGATCTCAATCCAATAGAGCACCTTTGGCATGTGGTGGAACAGGAGGGGATCATCATGGATCTGCAGGCAACAAATCGTGTGATGCTGTCACGTCAACATTGACTAAAATCTCTGACGGATGCTTCCAATACATTGTTGAATCTATGCCATTCTATCATGTGCAATTCTATGCGATGTCGGATGGGCTTTGCATCCATCTGCTGCATTCTCAATACCTAAGGATATCATTTCTCTGAGATGAATACTGAGAGACGAAGTATTCATCAGAGACTGGCGCCACCAGGCCCTCTGACCACCAGTAGGGAACGGGTGAAGTGTCTTGCCCAAGGACACAACGACCGAGACTGTCCAAGCCGGGGCTCGAACTGGCAACCTTCCGATTACAAGACAAACGGCCAACTCTTGAGCCACGATCGCCCCTAGTTAAGTTATACCTCTGTTAAAAACCAGAGCAGAGCAGTCACCTTTTAGAGATGGACCGATCCGATATTGCGTATCGGTATCGGTCCGATACTGACCTAAATTACTGGATCGGATATCGGAGAAAAATAAAAAATGTAATCCGATCCATTAAATATCACGAAAGCACCTCACAAAACTTGCAACACGCCGTAACTCACCTCAGAACGTTAGCAGTCGGAGCAGTATGCATCACGTGATAGAGCGGCTGTGGGGACCTGTGGTCTGGATAGCATTTGGAGCTTCGCTAGCAACCTGGCATTTCATCTCCGACAAAGTTATCCCCGAGAGAAGTAAAGCAAGTGTGTAAGTCCATCTCTGAATGTTTGTAAAGCATTCCCACGTTAAGCTTAACAAGCGACTGCCTCTCGCTCTCCGGCTGCTACTTCAATCATGAAACTGATCAATGATCAGCTGATCGGCTTTTCTGTCGCGAGTCCGTGTCTCTTGTTTGTTTTTGGCCCACTTTGCACCAGAAAGAGGAAACCAGCGGCTGAACAACAGCAGAACGTTTAAGCTTGATAAGCTGTTGTTAGAATTTATTTAATATTACTTTCTACTCGAGGATCTTTTTCTACGTAGCTGACGCTGGTAACTGTGCAGGGGCGGATCTAGCAAAGTTTAGCCAGGGGGGCCGATAGGGCATGAACAGGGAAAAGGGGGCACAAAGACATACTTTTCTTTCTTATTCTCATTTAAAATGTCGAGCTTTTAATAAATAATTATCTGACACCCAAAGTTTTAATTTGATGTAAAATGAATAGAAGTCAATTACTGTATATAGTGACTATTAAGTCTAATATATATACCCTAGTAAGCTATAGTACTTTTTACTTTGGGAAGGTACCATCTGTGCAGTCTGCAATTTTGTTGAAGAAAGATGTTGAATCTATTTAATATTTCTTGAAAAATAATTGATTTCTGTGCATTTTTTTTTTCACACTGCATCAAATTAAGGTTGATTACGTCGATTAAGCATCATGAGGTGGCGCGTGAGGGGTGGTTCCCTATTTTTTATTTATTTATTTTTGTTGTTGCTGGGAGTTGGAACCCTATTAGTTAGGTTGCTTAATATTTACGCTAAGTACTCTTTAAAATACCAGAATAGGGAGGATGGTGTAGGTCTAAGTTTATTAGATTGATCAGTATTGCTGAACTATGAAATATTTTTTTTGTATACAGGTATAACAAAATAGCTTTAGTGTAGTTGTTGTTTTAAACTTGAGTATGAACTTGCAGACTTGCAAAATGCAGCAAGATATTTTAAAAAACAGTTTTGTTGATTAAAAAACACTATATCGGATTCATATCGGTATCGGCAGATATCCAAATTTATGATATCGGTATCGGTATCGGACATAAAAAAGTGGTATCGTGCCATCTCTATCACCTTTACCATCAGTTGCTCAACATTTCGCTGTATTATTAGTCCTGCATATTAACAAGTTCTTGTAAATTGTTATTATAATAATAAATATCTTGAGCAATAGTAGAGCGGTTCACAGAATACAAGCAGTATGGGAAATAGTTGAACATCTGTGATATTTTATGATGTTTTCGATGGTAGCAGCCGAGTCTGTGTATATGTTTGTGCTTGTGTATTAGTTTTTATTGTATTTGGGTCATCTGGTCTTTTCAGTGGAGATGACAAATTCCTCTGAGCAGAAAGGCCAAATAGTGTTTATTTTGTTGTATGTGTTTACATGTGTATTTTTGTGTTTCCTTCTCTACAAAAATACGCCGTCTCCCTGGCTACCCCCCCCCCCCCCCCCAATCTCCACACCACCCAAACCCCTTTAAAGCACACGTAGACTCACTTCAATAGCAGGCAAAAAGAATGAGAAAAATGCTGAACAAACACGGGAGGAAAATAAAACAAAACCTTGGCGGGAATTCCTTGAAATGAGCTAAGACATTCTGTCAGAACATTTACACACAAATACGCACATATGAGCACATTCGCAATGGTTAATGGATGAAAGAAAGCTGTGGAGGCCCTATCAGCTTTAGGTTGGAAACAACTCTAATCAGCTACAGTCAATCAAATAACAGAACTAAGCTCTCATATTCCACATAAGCTGGTTGTTTTGGCAAAAACTAGACACAAACACACAAGTAAAGATAACTTTGTAGCAGTGTATTATTTTAAGACTCTGCAATGGATTAAAGAGCTGTTGAATCTAAACATCTTGCAATCAGGCTGACTGGACAGCAGCTTCGGTTCCACGTGACTCGACTTCACTTTGATCATATCGGTCTGATTTGGTATTATTAGAAAATATGGATGGTTTGACAACTGTGTCAAGAGGCTCTCTTATCGAATGGCTGACCTCATCTCATTGAGTGTGAGTGTGTAAAAAAAGTTAGACTGATAAGACGCTGTTGTTTTAGTGACTAAGGAGTTTGGATTACAATACATGGGAAACAATGAGACTCTAGTATAACAGCTATTTTTTAAATGTTAGAGTAAAACAAGTTTGTGGGAGAAAAAAACAATTTACCAATTTATGAATAATCTCGCATGCATGTGTTGTATGTGTTGACTTGTGGGACTGATTTTTAAGCTTCAAACTTTTTATCCTGACTTTGTTCATTTAATAGTTGTAACAATACAAAGCTGTTGCAAAAAGTATATAGGGACCTCTAAAGCAGCGCTGGATTTGCTTCATTAACCCATTTTAAAGCAGATATAAGTGAGAAAAATCTTTTATTGTAAACATGATATGCTGGTATCATAATTTCTGTGTTTGAAACTTGAGGTATTGCAGCAAACCTCCCTGGACAAGGATTAAAGCTGAAAAGTTCCCCAAGACCATTCAATGGTTAGCTATGTTATTGTCAAAAAATTTCAAGAAGGACAAGAGCATAAATAACAGTATAATGTACAATGATGTCTGGAGTTCGACTGATGTAGGAACTTTAAGACTGATACTGTTACCAGTCGTTTGTGACTTAAAAATCCAATGTAATGGATGATGTTGTTTTTCTTTTCAACAGATGAAAAGGATTTCCGTAACAGTTTGTATGTGAATTTATTCATATGTTCTTACAGAGATAATATGACAGTGCATTTTAAAAATAATCTTGTTTTAATGTCACCACAAGGCTCTACTTAACTCATATCAGCTCGTTCTTGTGTTTGTGGTGTTTCAACAAATATGCTGACGCTGATAGTACGTTTGGAGGGTGTTCCTCCTGTTTCTTTATTTTTTTAATTTTCATTTATCAGCTGTTATAAATGCTTGTTAGAAAATAACTGTAAATATATTATTAGAGGTCATGAAGGTCAAAGACTATTATTAAATACTGTGTCTGGAATACTAAAAGAGTAGAACAACTGTGTTTACAATTGCAGTCTGAGACAGACTTCAGTAACATAAAACTTGAAAACAATAGCAACAATAGCAACCACCAAGGGAGATTTTCTACAGAGCTGTAAAAAGAAAAACAAAAGTTGGAACACGTATTAAAAACACAGATTTTAACAGTATTGTGAAAACTTACTCCAGTGTTAACGCTGCCTTCTTCTGATCTTTGCAGCTAATACCGTTTCTTTTCCTGTTCTGTGAGGGAACAAACACTTTTCATCCTGCTGCTATTTTGAACCTCGCCCAAAAAGATCTGATGCAGCTGCTGTCTTTTTAAAGCACCAACTTTTAATCTGCACCATTTCTTCCATCACTTTTCTATTCCGTCTGCTTGTCCTCATAATGCTGCTACAGCTCTGCAATGTTTGCCGTAAATACATGCATTTATCTAACGGGGTACAATGAAACGTCCTTCGGGTGGATGTTACACTGTTGGATTCAAATGATAAAACTCAAATACTGACCGTTTTGTTGACAGGTTTGGTTGAGATGATTCATAAAATTGGAAATGATGAAAAAAGCTAACAACAACAACAATAATAATAAACTAAAGATAGTTTAAGACGTGTCTAATAGGGTTTTATTGTGTCAGACTTTCATTCATGGCTGAGCTCCCCATGCAACCTTGTGTTTTCTACACTCACACAGGAGAGAGTTTAGTCAAACAGGCCTCAGGGGCAGCTATCCAGGTCAGAACCTAATACAGAGGTATTTTCATGCTTTCCAGCCAAAAGCAACGCTGCAGCTGTTTGGGTGTGCGCGCGTGGTACTCAGCGCTACTTCACCACGACTTTGCCCTCAGGCACGAGCGCAAAGTAAGCATGGCACACATCCAGAAATTTATACAGCCACGAGACTCTGAGAATCTGAAGACCTTATCTTAAATTATGTAGAGATGCATGATAATTATGCTACAAAAGGTGTTTAACACCCAGTGGGACAAAGTGATGCCCGTTCTTTATTTCATTTTCAAAAATTTCAATTGTTATTCAACGGAATTTATGCGCTTCCTGTTTCTCCATCGCTCATTTTTAGATCACTTAACTTTCACCACCAAGTCAGTCGTTTGCACACAAATCCACGTACACACTGTGCACCACAAAACATGTTATTACAGCTACATCGATATTAAAGCTAAAGAAAGTTTAAAAAAGGTGATCTCACCGTCTCTTCTGTTGTTGCCCCTCATCACTTTGGTCGTAGAGACCTGAGCCCTCACGACTCCTGTTAAAGTTCCCAAAATTAGAACCGTCCACATGTGGAAAAACACTGGTCCTCTCATGTTGCTGAGAATGATGCTAGGTTAAAAAAACGACAGCGGTAAAAATGAGTAAATGTCCTCTTCGTCTTCTAGTGGCTTAAGCGAAAAATGATGTACTTCAAAAGTTATCTAAAGCTTTCCATTAACGTTTGCAATAACTGCGAGCTTTGAGTAGCTCTCTCCTTTACCCGTAAATTGGAATCACTTGTTGATTCCAACGCTTGAAGTCTGACGCACTCTATGCCCCGTCTTGTTCCAAAGTGCCAAAAAATATGGAAGTCTTTGCTTTCTTTAAAAAGTTATGCGCGCACAGGCGTACCAAGTGCAAAACTCTGAAATAGCTCAGCGCAGGTGGAGGGTAATATAGCCACGCTCACGGTCAGACTGGAGACTGTAGGCGCCGGACGTCTTATCTCTGTGGAACAACTAAAAAAAAATCTATTCTGCCACTGAGAAATATCCCGCATAGTTTTCCAGTTTCTAATGCATCTGCACTTTTAAAGTTGGGGCGTCAAACTTTGCCAAATGAGTGGCGCGTGCGCACCGTGTGTGAGCGTCCAGCTTGCTGTGGGTGTGCGGGTGAGATGCTTGGGTGTAAAGTTATACAGGATAATTCAAAAAAAAAAAGAAAAAGAAAAAGAAAGAAAGAAAACCTTTCAAAAGAAACATCGATAAAATGTATGTAAAGTTTTCTTCGTATCTATTCTTTCTATTGATCCATCTTTTGCTTTCTGATTATTGTAATTAAGTACCTGATTGTTAAAACACACTTTGGAAAATGGAATGAGGAAATGAGCAAACGCAAATTTTTTCTTTAATTTTTATTTTTTTTTAGAAAATCCAGAGGAAATGGGGGGTGTCACCAGTTACATGAAAGGAAACGTGTCATGAACTTGTCCAGGACTTACTGGGAAATTTACTTTCCTCAGGTCTTAAATGTTGAATCATGCTGACGAAATATGAGATACAAGTAAATCCAGGGGATGAGATCTGTTACACAAGTTTTAACCAAGCAGTCACAGTAAGTCACAGCATTGTGCAATGCATGCATGATCATCTGGGTAAGGAAAGCTGGACCTGAGCATCTATGTTGTGTTTTTCAGTGTGAGAAACGTTTCATCACTTGGCAGTGACAACATCACTTTGCTCTGCCTGAGCGATGTTAATGTCATATATTTTCTGTAATTCAAAATGAGGTGTTGCGACCCATCTAAGATAACACAGCACATGTGATAAATCTGGAAATGAACTGTTTGGAATCACTCCCTAACAGTGATCTAACCACCACCGTAAAATATCATATGAGTGTGTTTCTGACTTGACTAATTGCGAATCACTGTTGTTTTTATCACTTTTTCCCTGGTCACACAAATACTGTTAGCATGTCTTGTTTGCTTTCATTTCTTTTGCACCATGTTCATGTGCATAGTCACAAAAATTATCAGAGTTATTTAGACTTTATAAGATGAACTTGCCAACTTCGGGTTTCTGTTGAGTCAGCAGAAAGCCTACCCATTACTGAGCAATTGGCTAATGACTAATGCAGCACCTCTAAAACTTGAAACCACTTAGGGAATTATATAGGTTATTAATAGGGAGAGAAATTTAATTAAAATTAAAAGCTATTAGACTACCCTGCTGAGCTTCAAAGGCATATGCACCACGGGAGTGAATTTGTAAGTACTGTATACATAGAGATCGGTTGTTGTCATACACAATGTGTATGGACACGCACACATGCGCACAGAGACATGAAATCTTCTTATGGTATTAAAACTTTAACCTGCCAAGAATGTAATAACATGGTAGCAATATTTGGATCTTAAGTGAACATAAGTTGCTCATATGTAAAAACATAGACAGCTGAGACCAACTAGCCATGTTGATGCAACTGAATTACCATGAATTTTAAAATAATGATAATCTGTGTCATTAGTTTCTATCTAGACTACAAACATAGATTAAAATGCAGTTACATTAGCAGGTATTGTCTTTTCACTTGTGTTTCATGCCTGTGTTAAGTGTCAGCCTAAGTAAAATTTTTTTTTTTTGCTAAAGCAAGCATGCATTGTATGGATGTGCTGTAGAACTAATGTCTCTTGTGTGTCTTTGTTTATGGGTGCAGTGGGCTATCCGCTTAATCTGTTGATTTAATCTTAAACACTGACAGGCCTGTTGAAACTTTGGAAGCTACTTGGAGCAAAGCTCTGCATAGTTCTGAGCCTGGTGAAGCAACACTTCGGCCTTAAAGTCTGAATATTCCAAACAATGATTTTAGCTTAACATTCACTCGATGGTCCACAGTGAATGTTGATTTCACCCTTGGTTTACCAGGATGTCTTCAGTGGTAGCAAAATGAAACTGGGCTCAGGAATGAATGACTTATGAATGAATGATTATAACCCATTGAACGCCACTGTTTTGTTACTGGTCCAAGAGAGGTGATCCACTATTAGCCTTCTGAAAATTTTAGATATATTTAGGAATACTATAGTTAGTAATATTTGCATGTTAGAGCCTCTATTTTTAAGTTTATCATTTTAAACATTTCTATCTTATTAATTTTCTGTTAAATAAATATTTTCAAAAACAAAATCACATGTGAACCAAAATATTTTTAAGGGTAGACTTCTCCCACAGTTCCTCTGCAGATTAAGGCTGCGCTTCTGTCTCATCATGTAATCCCAGATTGGGGCTTGGCTTGATGTATATAATGGGGTCATGCCGGGGCCAAATGTCTATTGCAGTTCTTTGTGAATGTGGGTAGATGATTGTGATTGCTGGCAGAATGGAGGAACTGCACAGATAGATAGATAGATAGATAGATAGATAGATAGATAGATGGTAAATGGCCTGTATTTGTATAGCGCTTTTCTAGTCCCTAAGGACTAGACTGTTGTCATTCCTTTAACCTCCTAGGATCTGGTGTCCACATATGTGGACATCACATTTTGGGTTATTTAGACCAAAATACTCAATGTTGCTCTACAAGTGCCTGATATCCACTTACGAGGACATTATACTGCTACTGTTCTATCAAAATTTGAAACGAATATCCTCATATGTGGCTCTGATTTTTCATAAAAACAAAAATAAGGTAAAAAAAAAAATCTGGTAATTCTTTGTTTTTACATTCATCGGGCCCCAATATGCCCAAATATCAAAGAGAAATTAAAAATGCATGCTGTGGAAGAGTTCAGGTCTTAGGAGGTTAAACAACCAGTCATCCACCCATTGGTGATGGCAGCTACATTGCAGCCACAGCCACCCTGGGGCGCACTGACAGAGGCGAGGCTGCCGGACACTAGCGCCACCGGGCCCTCTGACCACCACCAGTAGGCAACACGTGAAGTGTCTTGCCCAAGGACACAACGACCGAGACTGTTCAAGACGGGGCTCGAACCGGCAACCTTCCGATTACAATGCGAACTCCCAACTCTTGAGCCACAATTGCCCCTAGATAGATAGGTGTGTGTGTGTGTGTGTGTATCAGCTGCGTGCTCTAATGCTGCACCCACTGTGGTGTAATGACGATGCTGTTTTCAGCTACCCATATCTGGTAATCCTGCACAGTCATACCAAGAAACTAGTCAAATTGGGAAACTCTGTAACTACAATCCACTTCTTTCTCTTTCAGACACACACCCACAGTTTCTGGTTTGGGCCAATTAGGCTAGGGTTTCTGAGAATTGGTGTGGTCTTCATAATATAACCATGAATGCGTGTTTTTGTGACTCTGCATGCATGTGTATATAAGAGTGAGGCTAAGAAAAAATGCAAGTCTTTCTTGTTTGCTGTCTGACTAGACTCATACTCATATAAATAACAAACTTCCTTAGCTTATCATGATATAACATAAAAAGTGAAAAAAGGGATGGAATGGAAATTCAAAAAAGGATGTAAAGGGCAAAAAGAAAACAAAGAAGCCATAAAAAGTAGTCAAAAGAGAGTCTGTGTTACATCTGAGAATGATCACATACAGTATAGTAATGAGGTCAGAGGTGATCCAAATGAGGTCAGACAATGTGTTTTTACAAGGTGAAAAAATAGAGAGTAACTTGAACTTGAGTTTGTTTAGTCAGATAGGTTTTTAGGTTTTGCATGTATTCATCATTAAGTCTCGAAATGTGGCAGCCTTCATGATTTCTAAGGACCGGACACACAAAAAGGTGTATCTGTTCTCCCTCTGGGCTGTATTTTCCTGAAAGTAGTCCAGAGACAATCAAAGGAAGGAAAGAAACTTAGAAACTGTCTCTTTTAGTGGCTGAGTGCCTCCATGAAACTATTGCATCTTTTTAGGTGCTTGTATTAATGCACAATTCTCTTAAGTTTAAGTTGCATGCAAGCTTGCATAAACAGTCAAAGCTTTGTTACAAAGCTTAAAACTGACTAAAAACTGGTGATTAAAACTTCAGGTCTGCGTGTTAAAATGTTCAAATTAACAAACATAAACTAATTATTTGCCTCAAAATGTCAAAATCTCTTCAGACACATTGCGTCGGATTAATAGCCAGAGGTCAAAGGTAAATAGGGCAAAGAGGATTGTTATCTTTAGCTTTTCTCTGCTTTGTTCTGTCTCCCTGTCTCATCCTCTGTTTACCTCCTCATCCTTCCATCTTTTGGCTTAGCATCAGATGAAGGGGGATTATGTTTTAGCAGATGGAGACGTGCCCAGTGTTTTAGTGTGTGTGTGTGTGTGTGTGTGTGTGTGTGCTAGCATGAGGGCAACTTGGGTATGTGTGTACAGATCCCCCTGGGAGCCATGACATGAAAACTGAAGCAATCTTTACTCATTAACTTGTACAAGTCAAACTGTAAAAAGTGAAGCTAGTTATAGGTTGAACAGTCCAGGTGAAACAACAACAGCACTTTGTGGAAGCAGTATTTTGAGCTAGCTGAAACAATCAACCTGCTTTAACAGAATTAAGTTTACATTTGTATGAGTGTGAAATATAGTGCGCATACAGGAGTGGATAATGTTGAACAACTACTTGTAGATGTTTCTTTATTTTCCCGTAATGCATGCTTTCCTATAAATGTCATAAAACTAACCAGTCATGACCAAAGCCATTAGAAATTTGCCAAAGCCTGGCAAAAAGACACTAAAATCATCAATTCTAGGATAAAGTATCAAAAAAAGTAAAAAAAAAATGTTCAAATCAATGTGGAACTACCTATCAGTGGTGTATGGTCCCTCATCAGAATAAAGCATCATATTGTTTTCTTCTGTTGTTTTATTTCCTGTACATAATAGATGTGCATGTTTAGGTCAGTAGAGTGGCAGATTCCTGGTTCCCACAGTAGCCTGTCTTTCTTGGCTGCCCTCTGAGAATCTCTTAATGAGCTCAACATCTCTCAGTGTGTGCATGAACACACAAGTGTGTGCTTACCCACGTAGCTGTGTGTGTGAGTGTCGCAATGTGAGCAATGAGGCACTTCCTGGTTTCTTGTGCTGTGCTTGCACTGTATGGGTGTGTAGGTGAGAAGAGAGGTGAGTGCATGTCCCTGGAGTATGTGGATGTGAATTCCTAATTGAGTGCTGCATGTGTGGGTGTTTTCTCACAAATATGTGTGGAACATATTGTTTTCTATTTTCAGTTTTCATCAATTAGTAATTCCATAACTGTAGTGTGAGTAATGGCATCCTGTGTCCAGCTAAAGAGGTTGACCATCATGTGTAACAACAGCCTGGTCGAAGAAACACACACAGAGACAAATCAGCTCTTATTTTTGACAAGGGTTTGATTTTGACACCAACGATATAAAGCATTCATTAGTAAAAAATGTTTGCTGTAATCAAAACATAAAATTTGTTCTACCTTTTGCATTGTAGTTTAAGTATATAAGACTGAATTTTTGGGGGGAACAAACCATGGACAGCCAACAGTGACCCAGCACATGAACTTGCTTTGTCCGTCTTTCCCTATAGTGTAATATTACTTGTTTACGATCACTGATGCCGATATTTGATTATATGTTTAAAACATGGTTCATACATAACCACTGATTGCAGCTTTTGAGAATGCATGAAGCCAGCTGTGCTATTCACCTAAATGAAAATATGATCACTCCAAGCCTTGCTGATAGTTTGATAACCACAATGTCCTGTACTACACTCATGCATGCCTGAATTCAGTGAACGGCTAAAGGCATCTCTGCTGAAAGGCACGGAACTTCTCAGGGGAATCTTGGAGCAGTCTCTGTGGGAATCTTGGCATACATCACTGACTTACAGGACTATATAGGGTAATGTCTCAGAATATCAAGGCTGAAATTGTTAATCCAATCAATAATGCCTACAGACAAAAAGTAATCTCTCTAGGTGCCAGTAAGGTTAAAGAGGAAAGCTAGCATAAGTGGTGATCAGGTCATAATGCATAAATTAAAGAGACTGAACCACTAGTCCAGCTTGTGCAACTCACAATATCTGTCTTGCACTAAATTAATCTGTTAAGACAACTTCCTAGAAGTTTCTAACTTATGCTTAAGTGTTGGGTGTGGATAAAAAAAAACATGGATCATCCAGCTCTGGTTTATGAGCTTCCAAGGAATTCCTACTGCTTATCCACAAAAGGCAGAGGTCTTCAGTGTTGTTATTGTTTTTTTCTTTGTCCAACTGTGCAAAGAGTTTGCAAAACCTACACATTAACAACCCGTTTTCTTTGACTTTTTAAGATTGGGTATTGATTGTGTATCGAACTCTGCAAAGTTTGCTTCCTCTGTGCCCTTCAGAATACTTTTATTTGTACTCCAGCCCTTCCAACAATAAATGGATAAGCAGTAATTTGATGGATGTGTTCAAATACATTTTATTTTCAAGCAGTTCAAGCAAAAACGTTTTGTGTAGTGTTATAGCAATAAGCATCAAGGATTTTTTTTAATAACAGTTTGTTTTTGTATTTCTGATAGTGCTAGTTGTATTCTATTGTCATTGCAGTTACTCTATACGTGTGTTGTGTGTATTTTGTGTAGGGTTGTCTGTTGTCTGATGCGTTGTGTTTGGAGCAGATTATCAATAGGTAGGTGTTCTTAGCAGGTTTGTTACAAAAGGCAATAAGGCAAATGGAGAATTATTCTAACAAGCATTGTTTTTGCTTCACTGACAGAGTTCTCTTGCCTCCAACTTACAAAATCACACACTTACATTCTGTATATAAATTAAACTAGGAGACATTAAATGCACACAAACACACTCAAAGACATATATTAAAATGCATACATTCGCGTACGGCATATAGATATATGTAGGTGAGTTATTCCTGATTCTCGTGAGGGCAAATAAACTTTGAGATGAATACAAGAATAGTAGTGTTTAACAGGCATTGTGCGTTGTACTGATCCATGAGGACCAATGCTCTAGAAAACTCACAATACACAAACAAGCACTTACTGGACATGCTTGAGTCACGCCTGAGTCAAACAAATGCACATGTGAAAACAACATAGCCAAGAATATATTCATATCCCCCCTTTTCTCTTTTGCTTTCGCTCTCTCTCTCTCATACACACAAACACACACACTATATGCAAACAAAAGATTAGTGTACACAGTGCTTCCCGACACAGATGATAAGGCTTAATTGCCTTAGTTCCTTATTATCAAGCACACAACAGAGTCACACAATGTGAAATTAAATCCTTTACAGTCATTACATGAATTAAAAAAAAGAAACTCTTTATTTACTTCCTAAGCATTAAATACCAGAATGTCACACATGGACAAGTTATCCACCGGCATCTAAATGCAATTTTCATTGAATTTAAAAGTATAACGCAGAGTTACTTTCTTAACTTTAAATGACATCTCAGACTCTACTTGATTCAAAAACCCAAATCGGTTAAACAAGAGTCAGTAGAAATGCTGATTACTCTGTGCAGCTTGAGCAGAATAATCAATACTAACATTCCAACAATCTCACAATGACAACACGAGCAGGGGTAAGATTTACTTAGTGCATGTGTAAGTATGACAATGGGACTATTAGTTTTGTGGGTATTTGATTATATTCAAAGTATTGTATTGTGAGAAGGCACGGTGACTGAACGTCTGCAGTTAAACATGTGGCGGTGGATTTTCATCCCTGGAACCACGCTCCTTGCTTGGCTCGAAAGACACTGATGAAGAGTGTAAGGTTTGAGATTAAAGGTTTCAATAAAAATACAACACACAATTTCAGCCACCAAATTAAATTTCAACATTACATTTTAAATCGAACGCAGCTCACTTCACCCATGGTAGATAAATGTTTGTGCGTATTTCTAGTTTATTGTGATGAAGTCCAAAATTGTTCAGCTACTGTTATGTTCTTGGCCTAGGAGTAAATCGAACGAAACAAGAAATGTGACCTTCCACTCACGCACCACCCAAGAGAGAGCCAACACTACAACAACAACAACAACAACAATCTTTATTTATAGAGCACATTTAAAAGCCTTGGGCATACCAAAGTGCTTTACATAAAACAATAAAAGGTTCAAACATTGATAACGGATAAAAAAAATAAAAAATAACGAGTTATGTTCATAGATAAAAGCTACCAATAAGAATGACTACAGCACATGGGTAATAGCAAGATAAAAGCTGTACCACCATAATAAAAGACACCAATAGAAAGATAGGAGGGAATTAATACAAGAGGTCAATAGGTCACAGCAACCAAACAAACAAACAAACAAACAAACCAGCAATTAAAAGGTGGAGAAGGCAAGTTTAAAAAGATATGTTTTAAGCTGTGATTTAAAAGAATGAATAGAATCAGATGCCCGGATGCCAATCGGGAGATTGTTCCACAGCACAGGTGCAACAAGAGCAAACGATCGATCACCTCTAGTCTTAAGTCGAGATCTGGGCTGAGCCAGCAGTAACTGTGACGATGACCTTAAAGCCCTAGCAGGAGCATAAGGGTTTAAAAGGTCCTTACCAAAATGCTATGCAGCCATTTATTGACGTCGGCAGTGAGCAATGCCAAAATAACAAACAAAAAAGGTTACAAAGCTTCCCTGTCAAAAAAAAAGTCAACCAAAAGACAATTTGCTTACCTAATGTTCTACTTCAAAACTGAGAAGAAAACTGAGTCAACAGAAAAGGCTTCTCACTCCTATCAGGCTGCTACATTGGACAATATATACAAAGTGAAAAGGGTACAAATTACTACTTTACAAAGCAATTTACAATTATTTACAACAGTAATGTTCTCGCATCAGACATGCACATCAATTTATACTTACTAATATACTAATTTGCTAAGTTTTCAGTCAGAGACACTCAAAGTAACAATCACAAACCCAGACTGTTTGTTGGGTGGTGGAGGCCAGGAGTGGTGGTTAAGTACTGGTTGATCAACCAATTATCCAATCCCGGAACAGGAATGAACTCAATCCAACCACTCAGCAGGCACTGGTCTCCATTAATACACACCCATCTCCATTAAGACACGCCCATTTCCACAGCTGAGAGCGAGGGAAGAGAGAAAAACCCCACAGCCATCCTCTGGTGGGAGGAGTCACACAAACACACACACACATATGATCCACATGATCTTGGGTCATAACACTACATATACCCAACAGTATGATTACATTAATTGGTAAACTGAGTGGTTTGAGTGGTGTGGATAATAGGTAGCAGTAGGGATGTTCAATATAACGATATATATCGGATGAAATATAAAAACGTCTATCATTTCATTTTACGCTATCGTTTGTTTCGTGGTGTCGCAAAATAAACTGTTTACGGCAATATTTTTTCATCGTTTTGATGGTCACTGTAGTGGCTATATTAATTTCTTAAACTTCTCTCTTTCTCTTATATTTTATATAACCACACTATGGACGGACAAGCGCCTGTTTTTATGCGTTGTGGTTAGCAACAACCACGGTAAAACCATCGCGTGTCCGCTTGTTTATGTTCCACATGAACCTTTCACAATAAAGCTCAAGATCCTGTTGAGACTTTTCAAAATAAACTGAACCACGTGAAAAAGCAGATTATTTATGGATGAGAAGTAAAAAAGAGCCGCCAGGTGCTAAAAAATAAACCTTAGACTCAAACATTAGAACAGGCTTTTCCCCGCAGCACGCCGTTTAATAAATACTCACAAAGAAAACGGCGGCCGTTACAACTTGTGTCTAAAAATGTATCGTTTCATGCATCGGTTAAAACACTCGACTCCAGCTACATGACGCCCAGCTGGAAACACTTCCCACAAGTCGAGCTGCCCGAGATTCACAGAATTTACAGAAAATGTTACATTTTTGTGATTTATATCGTTATCGGACGATAGATGTCTTAATATCGGGATATGAGATTTTGGTCATATCGCACAGCCCTAGGTAGCAGGTTAATGTGTTAAACATTTTCTAATTAGTGAAATGTTTCAAAGACAGTAAGAACAAACTATGATAAAAAATGTTTTTCTAAATGTATCCTTGGTGACTCCATATAAATAGTTATAGCATGATGTTACGGTATACTTTTAGCCGTTTGAAAGAAGATGGTGACTTCTCTTGAACAGCTGTGAGATTTCGCATTTGGTAAAAAACAAACACCAATGCATTGATTGGCAGCCTTTTGTTTGCCTTTTGAGTTTTCCTATATATTTTCTTGTTATGGGTTTCTATATAGCAATTTATATAGCAATACTATAATTCTAGCTGTGTTTGGAAAATCATAGATTAATGGCCAGTAATTCTGCATGCCACGCAGAAGTAAACTTTTACTTTGTTTGATTAAGTTCTATTAAATGTAAGGGTCTTTTAATTTGGTAGATATATCACGGGTTACAAAGTGCACGCACTCTGAATAGTTTAGCAAATAGAGAGTTTGACTAGATTTATGGATTTATTATTATGTGTGCTTATAGTACATTATGTCACTGGAAATCCATCAGTCAGCTTTATTTACCAGCATCTCTTTCTCTGTTCGTACAATTTATTTTGTGTGTGCATGTGAAGAACATTTGTAATACAGTAGCTTGGCATGTATTTAATTTTCAATTTATAAAAACTGTAAAATAATTTTATGCACCTGCAGTATAACAAGTATCATTTTTGTGTTGTTCTGTGTTGTTTGCCTGTGTGTTCATGTTGGCGACAGTGGAGCGGGGCCTTCCAGGGTTGTGTTTCTTGTTCTCTGCAGAAGAAATAGGCTTCAGAAATGTCAAGTAGCCTCAAATGGCCCATTAATCCCCGTGCTTGGCTGGTGGTGGTCTGCAGAGGTATTTACTCTGCTATATGACAGGATACCCTGATCCTCAAGCACACAGCCGCATAGTTAAGGCAAGAACATCCATTCAGACTTCAACATCCATCCGTGAATCTTTGCAATTATTCTTAAAATATTCAGAATTTTTTTTTTCTCTTTTTGGGTTTCAGTGGAAACAGGTCTGTGGCCTATTTTGCCTTCAGTGATAATTTTGTCAAACTTACTTCTTATTTAAACAGTGTCCTATTTCACATTCATACACACTTGCATTTCGCATAATCACAACAGGGGGCCACCGTTGATCACTGAGCTCCTCCATTGAAGCAGCTGGAGTTTATTTGCCTTGTTTTTTTTGTTTTGTGCTATTTATGTATTTTGCTTTTTTTGAACTTTGGAATCAAACTGATGATCCTCTTCTCAAATGGCCTTTTCTCATATTTAGGTCACCACCATTTAATCTAACACAGAACTCTACCATGGCAGCATTTGCAGTATGTTTGCTTGCTGGGAATTGTTTTGTTGTAGAGAGTAAAAAAAACCCTGTTTTTCTAGTGCTTGGACACAAAGTGCTTTTCATTACCAAAAAAATAAGTACACCAAATTCATGATATACTGTAATATAAGTATGGATACTGTTTTAAACTAAATTAGACCAGTTATGCACTCTGCTTACAGAGGTACCGTATATTTGATCATTTCATTAAAAGAAACTGTCAGACATCGTTGACACGTCAGTAAAAAGAAAAATTTTTACAGGCTTATATTTTGAACAGATGACCCGATTACAGTGATAACACAGTGCTGGACTTGTGGAAGACATACTATGTTTGTTTCTCTTCTCTCTCTTTCGGGGTTAATCATGCTGCCTTTGATGATGTTTGGTCAGGCTTGGGCTGAGGATACCACAGTGATACGTTAACGTCTCCTGGGGCAGTCGGATTTCTGCGCTTGCTATTCTAAGACTGAGTAGTGCATTTTTGTCAAGTAATAATAGTTAATAGCAACTTAAGCAATAGCAGAGAAAAAAAATCCCTTTCAGCTCTTACTGGCTGTCAGATCTGCATATGCTGCCATGGAAAATCATAAGAATAAAATGTGTGTTATTCTATCGGAAGCACTGCCATGAAAAGACTACATAAATATGAAATGATGTCACTGAGGAATTCTTTACATTTGCCATAGAGGTAATTTTTCTGCTAATGAATGCAAGATCACCATTGCAGTAGGTCAAAGTTATGTCAGCGCATGAGAACCTACAGGTTCGACTCTCAATCAGTATGCCAGGCTGTCTTTTGCCCTTCTTTTTTTTCATGTAACTATTTTATTTTATGAGTGGTATATTCCCTCAGGAGGGGTCTTTTTCTTAACAGTATAGCAGAGCAGTTTTAAGCAGCAACAAGATAAAGGGCTGGTGCACTTTCGTGTAAACATTGTATATTGGAAAGAACTGACAGTAATTTGTCCTTGCCCACGCTCAAACTGTTGCTGAATAACAGGGAAGATTGATATTGTTTTGCTTTGTCCCACCCCTGAGACAAACAAACTAGACAACAACTGCTTGTGTTCATTGCCCAATTATTTACCAGCTAATTATTCATTCCCCTTTGGCTCGTAGTGAAGCTTGATTGGCACTTACGAAATGCAAACTGTAAATGAAGATGGTGATATCCTTCTTCCAAGCAGTTAAAAAAGATGCACTGCTTGCCAGTCCAAACTCTGGTGTCAGGCTGTTACTGCTATTTCACCCACTGCACCTCTAGGCATTCTGAATAAGAGTGCCCACTTACATTCACTTAGTGTTTATTTCATTTTACATTTATATTTTCTTTCTTACATTTAAGGCTGCAGGGTAAATCATTTTTGGTAATTTGTCCTGCTGAGGGAAAAAAAATCTTATCTAGGACCTTTTTTTATGGTTTGGATGTAAAAGGGACAGGATTGGAATGCGTTAGTGCTGGGAAAGAGATCCTTAGAAACAGGGTAAGCAAGGGGAGAGAGTGATACATATAACTGGATTGCAGAGTTTCGGCATCAGTTTTTTTAAAATTCAGCTAAAGTACATGGCTGATTCAGCTGGGATGATCAAACGGTCTCGTCTCGAGGGCACTTTATTCTCTTTATCTTTTCTGTCTCTTCTGTTCACCCTTACCCCCCTTCTTCCATTCCCTCATCTTTTTTCTTGTACTCTCAATCTTTGTTTTCTTATGGTTACAAAGCTTAGTAGCACATAAGACTGCTTCCTCTAAAGTTTAGATTTATGTGCTGTAGGACAAAGGTTCTTTGCAGCAACTGCAAAGGTCTTGTTCACACTTGTTACTGCTGGATATGGAAATATTCCTCACATTAAAATGGATAATACCTTTCATTGAGCAACATTTTCTTTTGATCTCTGTCTTCATTATGCATTTTTTTTTTCAATTTATCTTCAGTGATTCTTCCAGTGACTGAGGCTGCATTTGAAGTATTTTTAGCGATTAAAGATGGCAAGTTAACTCTATCCATCACTAGTTTGCACGTAGCTGGACATTTTAACATTGCTATCCTTGCTAGTCAGAGCCAGAAATACTGGTCAGTTGAATGTATTACCCTTATAAAGATGCTACATCAACAGTGGCCTCTACCCAGGAATACAGTTTTCACAGACGTCTCTCATGCTGTCTTTGTCTCTGTGGAAGTTCACAAGTGCTGCCCAGCAGTACTTTTTACCCCCACAAAAAATAAAAAGGGAGCAGCTGTTATGTCAGCTTTCTTAAACTGGAATATAACCAAGAAACCGAAGCAATGTGTAACCACATTTTGCACAAGGATGTTGATGCTAGCATAAAAAAACACTAATGCTACTTGCACCTCAAGGGTCAAAAAACTCCACAAATTATTTTGCCACTGTGTGTGTTTGCAGCATTATAAACAACCAAAAGTGCAGCTCGTTTCACCAACAAATGCTTGATTTGATTAACGGTTGGAATCAATATAGCTCCTACAATACACATAAAATATTTGTTTAGCCAGTGTTTAACAAGTTTAAATTGTGCTTATTTTTAAAGGTTTTCTCATGGCATTTTTGTCATTTAATTGACTATAGTCTAATGATTTGTTCCCATTTTAATTAGCAAGATAGTCACCCCTGTTGTAAAAGGTATACATCACAGCACACTCTGCCAAATGCAAAAAATATGTAGACAGAGGTGTTAAAACGCAATAAACACTATTCCTGCTGTTATTTTATTCACTAATGTGTAATTTGGGAAGTTGTATTAAATAAGTAAAAATACTTTTTCTCCCTGGAAAGCATCTTGGTTAAATTACGTTACACACTAGACACCAGTAGAAGTGGTGCATTTTTCAAAATGAGCTATTAGCCAATACCTATCACCAGCTAAATGTCCTCACAGACATGTTGAACACTTTTGGCATCAGTGCCTGTTGTGAGGAAATTTATCAGCTAAACTTATGAGTGTCAAGTCACATTTGGAATATTATTACCTGCGCTTGGGCTTATTATGACCTGCCACTGCACAGTTTAGCATTATTGTTAAGCAGTCATTTCAGAGCCCTGCTTTTCTTGCAAATGGATACTCAACTATCTGGTTAAATTTAGCTTCTGGGTAAAATATCTATATTTGGATAGATTCTAGTCACCTGTGCACAATAGCTTTACTATATAGCTTGACTGCTTTGTATCAAGAAACCTTGTAGTTAGAAGTCTAGTATACTTTTAGTGATTTCATAATGAAGTTCCTCACCTGTTGTCTTGACGCATGCTGGTGTTAAGCCACAAAGTGATCTACCAAAAAGCGATTTACCAAAAGGTTTCCCAGTATATTTTTCTTGGTGGACCAGTTCAGTTTTGTTTTTCTGTTTTGTGCAGCAGGGTCTGATAGTTGCAAGAATAAAATATGTTTTAGAGTTGTATAAGAATGTGACAAGATGAATGGAATATTATATACACACTTTACACAAAATTTCAGCCCTCCCAGCTTTAAGACCCTTTCCATGGTTCTAGTCACTGGGAACCTCTCCAGCCTGACTAAGTAAACTGGTCGATCTCCTGACTTCATCAAGGTTTACATTTTCATAAAATCACAAAAATGTAAAGTAATGTGTTCTAATCTGCAAGAAGCTGGAATCTGTGTTTAGTGCAAGGTATCAAATGTTCGCACATGTACATGATAGACAATGAACATTACATTAACATTAACATTTTACATTTTACCTTACAATTTAGCTTCTGGTATAGTGGACCACAGAATGACTCTAGTTTTGCATATCTATCCCATTTATTTGTGACTCTTATCTTTCCATGATCGAACTTCTCCTCATCCCATCACATCCATGTCTCTTTCTTTTCCCATCTGGTTCTGTCACTGTTATGCCCTCTAAGTTGTCTCTACTTTACTCTCACCCTACACCTTTTGCCATCCTTTACTCCTACCTTCCATATTCTCCCTTTCCATTGTTTTTGCTCCATCCTCAGTGTCTTACATCCTTTGTCCCTCTGTCCCTCTATGCCACCTCCATCTTTCCACTGTCCTCTAATCATCTCTCCTTTTTTAATTTCCCTGGCAGACAGCTCTGGTGCTGGTCCATTTAGTCACAGGCTTTTAATTAGAAGAAAGAAGATTAGGAAGGCCACTCTCTACCCTGCTAATGGTGAACATGCATAAAAAGTCCCTTCCACTTTCCTCTCACCCTCACATAGGCATCTATGCACATACAGTACACAACCAGTGCCACATATTGTAAGCGCCATGTTCTTTATTTAGAAATTTTTTTTTATCATGTTACGAGAAAACCTATGAATTTACTTTCAGTAAGTAGCCCATGGTCATGTGACTGTTCTTACAGGAGACATGCTAATACAAAGAAGTTGCAGTAAGTAATTAATAAACTTGCACTGTGATGCATTGTGACAGCAGTGTCCTGTGGTGGTGCAGATCAGCAACCATATGTTTCCTTGAAAAACATTAGATAAATAGTGCAGATAAGTCTTTTGTTGCACATTTCATGTCAAATGAAAACGCTATAGCAATAGAGAGTTGTTCAAAGGAACCAATGATTGGTCGATTTTGATTATAGTTGCATATGTTCTATTCTATTCTATTCTATTGTTCTAGTTAGTTATAGTTCCAGCAAGTTGGCTATACCAGCTAATGAGTCATCCAGGGGCTTTGAGGGATTTATAAAAATGTTAAATTATTGATTTAAGAATTGTAATGACTTACTGTTAAGTTAAAGAGAGCTTAAAGATAAAAAAGGATAACTTAGCATTATGAAGTCAAAATAATAACGTGACCATCAGCATTTACAAGGATACAAGCAGAAAGAGATTCAAGAATTCAAGAAACGAAAGAAGAAGGAACATAATAAAATAAAAATGAACCCTACACAAACTTCATAAAATTAACTTCCAGACAAGATTTCAAAGCCTATAGCAGTAGTGGAAGAGTCTGACTTATTAGTACAAATTGGTGTTTTAGTTTGGTTTCATGAATGTTGAGATTAGGTTCAAATTGGGATTCTTCTTCTTGCGGTTGTGTATTTGACAGCAGCCAGGCTGTTTTGAATCAGGAGCTGCAAGGAAACAAGGATGGACAGTTTTCTTTTTCTCAACACATACAGAAGAAATTCTTTCTGCTAAGCCAACATGAATGAGTAAACTTGCGGTTTCTCTCCTAATGTTTTCGTCTGCCCCTCCATCCACCTCAACACCAACTCCGGCTGTCCTTTTGTAGTTTCATATTTGCCCAAAACAATATTGAAGCGAAGTTATTGTTTCATAAAAATATATGCTTTACCTTATATCTTTATTTAACATGCTTGCATATTTATCTTTGTCTTTACTATCTGTTTTGCTGGTAGCTACTATATTGGGGGGTGGGGGGGGGGGGAGTGCAGAATCTACTGACGTTTAAGAAAATAAAATCTACTTAAAAAACAGGAGTGAAAAGAAAACTTTATGACTCATGGAAAGTGGTCTTTAAGCAGCATGTGGGAGGAACAAGATGCAGCTGTTATAACCACATCTACGTGAAAACGATACCTAATGCAAAGTTTAAATATGAACGGAGTATGTCATACAGTAAATGTGAATAGCTTGTTAAAGCCACACATGTTCAAGGCAGTCATAGTCTTGTTATCTTCATGATTCTTCAGCAGAGTTCAGGTGTGTCAAAGTTTGCTTGAGCCACATTTGTACACTTTAGAATATATTAAGCGCCTCATGGCTGTAAATGTATTTGGTGAAACTGTACACATGTAAAATTCATGCACATTTTTTTGTGTGTGTTTCCAGCGCTGATGGTGGTATGAAAGAACTCCTTTGCTAATTCCTGTCTGGCTGGGGGCTACAGTATTGTAGCAGCATCACCAGCTGTTCTTGGTGCTACAGAACAACAAAGGCAGAACACGATAGGTCCTTTATGAGCAAGTTTGAGTTTTCTATTTGAATATAACTGAGTTGTGACTACATTATGGAAAAGGTAATGTGCCAGCAGAATTATTAAAAGTTGAGTTTTGTGATTCTCTAACCGCTTCTTTTTATCTAACCTTGACTATCCAGTTTTTCTCAAATATTTCTGCTGCTGTTTATTGCTGTTGAAATTTGCACTTTTGGAGTCTGTCAGATTTCCTACACTTTTGTTTTCCACACACCTCCAGATGCTAAATTGGTTCTATTGTTTATCATTGCAGCGATTGTGATTCATACTGAGTGAGTCACAATCACAAAGGGCTGGCATTTTAGCAATTTAGAAGAAACTTCCATTTTGTAAATTGGTCTTTAAATGATGACCTTATGATACCAAAAATACCACACAACTTTTATCACAGAGTATTTTTTCCTCTGCTTGAATTATACCAAATAGTGATTTTTATTTTATCTTATTTTTTACAGAGACAGCTTGCCCCTGAAACCAATTTACATATTTTTCCTCTGCTGCAGTTTCTCCATCTATATCATTTTGTGTGAGTTGCCCAGTTTTGGAGATATTGGCAATATAATGAGACTAACTGGCATTTGCCTTGTGGTGCTCGCAGTGCCAAAAAAATAAATAAATATATAAGTCTTGTAGCGATGTCTATTTCAAGAGAAAAAAAAGACTGTTAGTGTTACTGACTGTTCCTCACAACGTTTCACAAAAATCTGAGCAGTTTTTGGTTGAAACTATATTTTCTTCTGCACAACCACACTCGCCAAAGGTATCACTGCAGAAGGAAGCAAGCATCTGTTTAGTGAAAACAAGCTCATGCTCATGTCAGTGTGATAGGATGTACAGATTAATAGCATCCCTCCACATCTGAGCTGTAAAGTTGTGTAATGGAGCTGCTTGCATGTAAACATGTGTGTAAAAGAAGTTACAAAAGTTTGCATTTGGTAGTTGTGTGTGTGAATGTTGTGTTTATGGCTACTTGCCTGCATATTGCCTCTGAAGGCAATAAAAGAAGCACATCTAATGCAGGAAGGGTGGGACAACCCTGTTTCCACATGCACACACACAGAGAAACACACATACACAGAGGGAGGGAGAGAGAACAAGTTAATAATTCCACTTTTTCTGGGTTTGTTCAAACAAGTAATTCTCCTCTGGACCACTCTCTTCTTGTGTCTTTCTTACAGCCTTGTGCCTGACGCAGTTGAGGAGCAGGCTTCTCTGTTTTTATACCTGATGTTTGTACTAAATCAACTTGTATACCTTTGATTAGCCCAGTTGGATACTATAATTATGTAATTTTTGCTGTCAAAGTAAACAGCAAATAATTTTGTCGAGTCCAGTCAGAACTACAGAAAAGAATAACACTAAAGCAATATATATATATATAATCTTAGTTTTTTTCCTAGTTTTTCTTTGACTTGCGATCATACTGAAAGAGACAAAGTAAGTTCTTATAGTACTTACAGCAGGATTGTTATGGGTTCAAACCTGTTGGTATGCTGTGACCCTTTTCGATTTTGCATGTTCTTTTGGAGAAGGTGGAATTCATGTCCAATTATACGAATGTTTGGTTAGCTGGTGACTTTAAATTAATTGCAATCTTGAATGTAAAGATGAATGGTTGAATGATGGATGATGGTTTTCTGATTTCCTGGTTTAGCCTTGTAATAAGCTAGACACTGCTTCTTGCCCAGTGTCTGCTGTGATAGGCTCCAAGCCCACATGACAGCTGGGTAAGAAGTTATGGATGAGAAAATGGATAGATATCCAAAGCACAAGAAGATTTGTGCAGCAATCACATATGGCCAGTTTATGAGAGGTAAAACTTTCCAATTAATTCATCTGGAGTTGTCTGTCTACATAAGTCTAAGTGGAAGCAATGCGCTTCATCACTGGATGTGCCCTGTTGAGGTAATAAATCGCAAAGCGTTCACATATGAACAGGACTATACCAAATGACCTGGTAGACAGAGGAGCAAATGTGTTAAAATGTGGAGCAAATGTGGATAAAAAGATTGTGAATGCTGAAGAAAAACCCTTTATCACTGCAATGTAAAGAATGCTTTAACCCTTTAAGACCTACCATAGAACCAAGTCCGCCAGAGCTTATATTATATTTTTAATAATAATAATAATGGATTGGATTTATATAGCGCTTTTCAAGGCACCCAAAGCGCTTTACAATACCACTATTCATTCACTCTCACATTCATACACATGCTGTGGAGCCATTTTTGGGAGCATTTCAAGTTGCTATACATCAATACAACCATTATAGCCCAGATTTTAATAATATGTGTTCATTAAGTGCATAGCAATTACATAAATTGCAAAAAAGTGCAATAAACTACAAAAAAATTGAAAATCGTTTTTGCTTTTTTAACATATATTTCTACTTGGAGAAATTTAAGAGGCTTATCCCTCAAAACTGTAAATACAAAAAAGTTGCACAAAATAGTTTCCCACCACAGGAAATTTATTTTGAGTGTCTTCATAGTTTTATTTTTGAAATACACCAATTTCTATACACTGCAGGAAAAACGAAAATAAATATTATACTGCAAATTTGCAAAAAAGCAGCATATGCATCAAAATAAACTATTTCCAGCAGTGCAATACTCATATTGAACTGCTAAGCATCCCAGAAACGACACAGAAAGTCATAAAGTCAAAGATAACTTTTAAAAAGACCAGTATAGGCCCTGAGGCCCTGATGGTAAAAAAGACTACATTTCCGCGAAAATGACGTCACTTCTGGTTTCGGGCAGGTAATGGCGGAAATGCAAAAGTTCGTGCTGACGTCTATTCCAACGTAGGAAGTGTTATGAACAGCTGATCGGATCGGCAAAGCGTGTTTCTGGAATATTATGTTTTTGTTGCTGCAAGTGCTTTTTATGTAGTTTTTGCAAAGCTTTATGTGGAAGGAAACCGTGACCGAGGACAAGCTGATGGCATAAGATGTAAGTACAACTCCTCCGGTATCATATGCAAAAAAAATTTTTGCGCTAGCTTACGTGGTTGCAGTGCCGGGATTTAAAAATAGTTACGCAAAACAGAGCGTGTCCGCTCCGATCGGCTCTAAAGGGTTAAACAAGTGAGGTGTCTAGTTAAAATGACTTAAAACAAAGATGCAACTTCAGAAGAACAATACAAAGGAACATCTTGTAACTCAAAAAGTGATTCAGGTATGGCTTGAGCATGTTTGCCAACCAATGGAAATGGTAAAGTGGCACCGGTACTGATGACAGCACTGCTAAAGAAGAGAGTTTAACTCATCCTGATGAACGCATAAGTATAAATAGGTACTCTTTGGCGTAAATCTTTTTATAAAATGCATCAAAAAACATATGGCATTTGATCATTTGATGACAAAGGCAAAGCAACAAAAAGACTGGCACAAAGAGATGGAGATTCCTTGATGATTCTGAAGTGCATACAACTCACTGAAGACTAGACTGAAGGCAAAGACACTGCACAACAGGTGAGCAGCAAGCAAAGGCTGAAGGTGGCTTCATCAAAGACCCGTGAGAGAGTCATGACAGTGTCTAGGGTCAAACCTGTCACTGACTGCAAATTATTTTTCAAAAAAAAAAAATTACATAATGTTTGGGTTTTTTTTTTCTTCATACACTTTTTTCCTCTGACTGCTAAACTAAAAAAGTTGTACTGAAAAAACTGGATGTTAACCTTGAGAAATTAAAACTTTAGCAAAGCAATGAGGATGAAGAACAATGCTGTGCATTTATTGGTCTAATAAACTCTTTCTTAACAAAATGAAAAGCTTGAACACAGTTTAATTCACTTTATGAAATTCAAAGGTTCATTTTGCCAAATGTCAAGAAAGCACTTTTTTTTTCATTTTTAATGACATAGCTTGTGGCATCTAGCCATGCCATTAGCTGCCAAATAAATGCCACTAGACCTGGCAAAAAAAACAAAACAAAAAGAAACAGATAGTTCTGGCTTTATTTGCCAACGTTTTATTGATTTATAGTGCCACCCTTAGACAATTATAGTTAATCAAATTTTCTCTGTGGTTATTACAGCATTAAAAATATCTCTTTTATCAGTGTCTAAGTAAATGAAGTCTAGTCAAGTATGTGGAAAATAAACGGTAATGGGGGAAAAGAAAAAAAAAACAGTTGAAAATCTGCCACGTTTTTCCTAGTTTGAAAATCATGAGCAAAGATTAGAAAGTTGTTTTTATTAGGTGGAGAGAGGTTTATCTATCAAAAATTCAGTTCAATTCAATTGCATTTTATTTACATAGCACCAAATCACAACAACAGTCACCTAAAGGGGCTTTATATTATAAGATAGAGACCCTACAATAATACAGAGGAAACCCAACAATCACACCCCCTAAGAGCAAGCACTTTGGTGACAGTGGGAAGGAAAAACTCCCTATTAACAGGAAGAAACCTCCAGCAGAACCAGGCTGAGGGAGGGGCAGCCATCTGCCTCGACCAATTGGGGGTGAGGGGAGGAAGACCGGACAAAAGACAGGTTGTGGATTAAATGAAATGCTCTCTTTAGTCTTTAAGTGACTTCTGTCTTAAATTCATCTATGATCTATGATCACAAAGTTTTTCAAGTCAATCTGAATATTTTCTACATTAAATTGGACCAAATCTTCACCTAACTTTAACAGTGCTCTCTTTGTCTAAACAGTCAAATTAATAATGCTGTAGTCTGTGCAGAAGAAAGTCTATATTTTGAACAAGTGAAACTGTAGCAGACCAAAGTTAATCAAAAAAGCTCATTAAGCTGCAGTTCATTCCACAGACAAGACAAACACTTGCCCTGTCACTTCATCTCTACTTCTTCATCAGCTCTCAAGCTATCTTTATGAACTAATTCCTTCAGTTTGTCCCTCTTGACACACATGCAAATGTGCGCAATATATATAAATTTTGTACTTTCCAGTTGTCAGCCGTGAGCTACGCCATGCATTTTAAACATTGGTAAGAAACAGAGAGCTACTTAACATTTAAAAATACATACAAACCCCACATATGTGCACACACAGATGCTACCACTTCAGCAAATACCGCAGAGTGGCTTCTTTTGAAGGAGACTGAGAAATTTCTGCAGTGCCATTCTGTCTGTGAATGTCAATCTCTTTTTCTCCCATTCCACAGGAAGGCTGGCGTTACCTTTGGAACAACAGTCAAGGTTTTCTTTTAAGTTTTATCAGACTGATGTATTAGTCATCACACACATTCTCATGCAATTACACAAGCATAAAGCCCTCTAGAGGAAAGTCAGAGTTATGGGCAGAGTGTGTGGTCCAAGTCTTTCTCTGACAGACAAGAGATTAAGAAGCAATATTTAACAGTTTACATGCGACTGTGTTTTTGTGAGAGAGACAGAATGTTCATGCTGTGAAATTCTGTGTAAGCCTCTGGCTTGCATTTGAGATAGATAGATAGATAGATAGATAGATAGATAGATAGATAGATAGATAGATAGATAGATAGATAGATAGATAGATAGATAGATAGAGTGGGGCAAAAAAGTATTTAGTCAGCCACCGATTGTGCAAGTTCCCCCACTTAAAATGATGACAGAGGTCAGTAATTTGCACCAGAGGTACACTTCAACTGTGAGAGACAGAATGTGAAAAAAAAATCCATGAATTCACATGGTAGGATTTGTAAAGAATTTATTCGTAAATTAGGGTGGAAAATAAGTATTTGGTCACATCAAACAAGGAAAATCTCTGGCTCTCACAGACCTGTAACGTCTTCTGTAAGAAGCTTTTCTGTCCCCCACTCGTTACCTGTATGAATGGCACCTGTTTGAACTCATCATCTGTATAAAAGACACCTGTCCACAGCCTCAAACAGTCAGACTCCAAACTCCGCCATGGCCAAGACCAAAGAGCTTTGGAAGGACACCAGGAAAAGTATTGTAGACCTGCACCAGACTGGGAAGAGTGAATCTACAATAGGCAAGCAGCTTGGTGTGAACAAATCAACTGTGGGAGCAATCATCAGAAAATGGAAGACATACAAGACCACTGATAATCTCCCTCGATCTGGGGCTCCACGCAAGATCTCATCCCGTGGGGTCAAAATGATCATGAGAACGGTGAGCAAAGATCCCAGAACCACACGGGGGGACCTGGTGAATGACCTGCAGAGAGCTGGGACCAAAGTAACAAAGGTCACCATCAGTAACACACTACAACGGCAGGGAATCAAACCCCGCAGTGCCAGACGTGTTCCGCTGCTGAAGCCAGTGCATGTCCAGGCCCGTCTGAAGTTTGCCAGAGAGCACATGGATGATGCAGCAGAGGATTGGGAGAATGTCATGTGGTCAGATGAAACCAAAGTAGAACTTTTTAGTATAAACTCAACTCGTCATGTTTGGAGGAAGAAGAATACTGAGTTGCATCCCAAGAACACCATACCTACTGTGAAGCATGGGGGTGGAAACATCATGCTATGGGGCTGTTTTTCTGCCAAGGGGACAGGACGACTGATCCGTGTTAAGGACAGAATGAATGGGGCCATGTATCGTGAGATTTTGAGCCAAAACCTCCTTCCATCAGTGAGAACTTTGAAGATGAAACGAGGCTGGGTCTTCCAACATGACAATGATCCAAAACACACCGCCCGGGCAACAAAGGAGTGGCTCCGTAAGAAGCATTTGAAAGTCCTGGAGTGGCCTAGCCAGTCTCCAGACCTCAACCCCATAGAAAATCTGTGGCGGGAGTTGAAAGTCCGTGTTGCTCGGCGACAGCCCCAAAACATCACTGCTCTCGAGAAGATCTGCATGGAGGAATGGGCCAAAATACCAGCTACTGTGTGTGCAAACCTGGTAAAGACCTATAGTAAACGTTTGACCTCTGTTATTGCCAACAAAGGTTATGTTACAAAGTATTGAGTTGTATTTTTGTTATTGACCAAATACTTATTTTCCACCCTGATTTACGAATAAATTCTTTACAAATCCTACCATGTGGATTCATGGATTTTTTTTTCACATTCTGTCTCTCACAGTTGAAGTGTACCTCTGGTGCAAATTACTGACCTCTGTCATCATTTTAAGTGGGGGACCTTGCACAATCGGTGGCTGACTAAATACTTTTTTGCCCCACTGTAGATAGATAGATCGATCGATCAGCCTGAAGGGGTGTGGACAGACAATTCCACACAGGCAGTTGTGATTGTGTGTGTGTTTATGTGTGCTTTTGTGTGCTAATTTGCATTTACAGTGTTGTTCCCCATGCAGTAAAGTCAGAACTGCAATAAAATAACCCAATTGGCCTTGAAAGCCTGTGAAATCGAGAGGACAGTAAGTAAAAAGAATGTAATGTGTTTAAGAGGAATGAAAGAGAGAATGATACTCTACGTCATGGTACAGTGCCTGCCTCCTCCTCCTCCTTTCTTCCTTCCTCTCTATTTCTCTCTATTGTCTTCTCCTCCTCCTCTCAGGTGCAAGACCCTGAGAGGGGGCCAATGGGTTCATTTTGACCCCCTGGCGATTCTACTGTTAAACATTGGCTAGTCTCTGAGTTTGCGTTTGTGTATTTAACCTTTTTGGTTATTAAATTCTGACACTATAAGGCGGTTAAGCAATACCTGATGGAGCATGACTGAGAGCCATTCTGAATTTCAAACATTACCAATATACCCGCTGGGACTGTACAGGAAGGAAGGTCATTTTTTGACACCAATTAGCGCCAATACCAGAGACATACAGTACAGCTAGCCTTAATTAGCTTTAAAGTGAATTTAAATATTTAGTAGACTACTCAGACTAGTTTTCTGTTTGGTACATTTGTGATATGACCTGATAATAATAACTCAATCTACTACAATGTTTCACGTAAGATAGATCCATAAAGGCTGGGGTCTACCACACCAGGCAAGACTCCAGGTGCAGGCTGTGCAGAGATGCCCCTGAGACAATCCAGTACATAACAGCAGGGTGCAAGATGCTAGCAGGCAGCGCATACATGGGATGCCATAACCAAGTGGCTGACATAGTATACAGAAACATCTGTGCTGAGTGTGCCCTGGAAGTCCCAAGGTCAAAATGGGATACGCTTCCTAGGGTAGAATGCCAGGCTAAGATCCTGTGGGACTTCTGGAAACTGTCAGACAAACTAGTGATGGCTAACCAACCGGATATAGTAGTGGTGGACAAGAAGAGGAATTCGGCTATAGTTCTTTGCAAGGCCATCAACCCCCAAGGGAGAGGACCCAAGCTTGCAGACCTGTGCCTGAAATATTACTCAACATCGTGCCCGTTTATTTACCACTGGCACAATTTATAGACTGAAGATCATACTGTCACTAGCTTCGTGTGTAGTAGTTCTATTTTAGATTTTTAAGACTTTTAAAACTGATACTGACAAATTTGTCGTTTTTTGTTTTTCGGTGGTCTTTTTTTTTTTCCAGACACACAAACCCTAAAGATTCCCTGAGCTTTATTCTTCCCAGTTATTTCCCTGTTGTCAACAGGGAAGTTGCAGAGTGGAGAATACTATGCAATATCAACACTCATAATATGATTGACGCTAATATTAATTTTTCAGTTAACACTATACTTTTCAGGGTCTAATGTGCAGTCATATTTACTCTACATGTACTCTACAAGTATTCTACAGGAATATGGGTCTAAATGACACCTAATTTTATGTCCCCAAAAGTCCTGTTGAAATTTTCCAAAGCAAGCCTGTGACCTGTAGTACTAAACATTTCTGATGGATCGGGTAGTCGTCTTGCTTTACTGTCACCTTATGGACTGGAGTTAAATGGAGTAATTTTGGCTAATCTTATGTAACCAGTGTAACCAGTGTTCCAAACAAACCTCTTTGTTCATTGAAATTCCTTTAACTAAAAGTTCAAATTAGCCTCCCATGGATGAAAATGGTGTTTATCGGTACACTGACATGTTTATCAGAGAAACTCATGCATGTGTATTTAGGTATATGTTTGTGAAGCAATGTACAACTTTTTTTGTATGGCTATGCAAAAAGAGACGATACACATCTGTCCATGCATATGCGAGTATACATCACGGCATGAATCATATCCCATCTTGGATGTGTTTGTGTGTCAGCGTATGTACCCGGGCCTTCGAGGTTCCCCTTGTCATGCATTCTGAAATTTGCCCTTAGGCTGTTCCACTGAACAGCTGCTCTCTCCTCAAAGGCTGTCTCGCTCTTCTTCTGCTCTCATTCCTCTCAAGACCTTTCTCTCTGTTTCTGTCTCTTTCTCTTTTCCCTCTTCATAGCTGAGTTGGTGTTATCCTCTGGTTTGCGGTGATGTACTTGCATTTATTCCATAAAGGAATCTATGGCCTTGCACCTGGGTACCTCTCAGTCCTCATTACAGAATCCAAACCTTCACACACTCTGTGTCCTCTAGATTTCTGTTAGTTATCTGATCACATTAAAAATGACCCAGCATGAGTTTCATTTCCTTGTCCATTTCCATGTGCTGTTGTATTGTGTTGAATACCCTCTTATCCAAAAATCTTGAAATTCAGGTTCAAAATCAAAGAGGAGTGGCTTTAAGTCTCTGGATTAAAATGAAACACCCTTTTCTTAACCTTAAATGACCCAGAAGTTTATCCAGTCCTTAGTATTAGAGAATTATAGTGAACCCCCTCCCCCCCGCACACACACACAAAAGATGCTGTGATTAAAAATAACTTCAATTAGTTTGAACAAATTAGGCATCCAGCCATGTGCAGAAAGCAAAACGGAAGAAAAGTTTATATCATATGTCTGATTTCCTCCTAATCAAAGTTTATGGTTGCAGTAGGCTTAGATTTCTTGTTTCATCCCCAATAGATCTAACACATCCAAGCTTCTTAAATAAGGAAAGAAATGCAGTTTTCCATCCATCCCATCCCTTTTACTGGCTTATCCAGTTTAGGCTTGCAGGGACTGGCTAATAGGCTAAACCTGACATAGGGCAAGAGGCAGTGCAAGCCTTGGACAGGTCGCTAGTCTAATGCATGACTGACAATTTTCATTTGCAATGCTTTATTGACTAATTGTGTTGGTTCTACTAAAAGTTTTGAAAAATCGCTAATTTGTTATTTGTAAAGTGAGAATAACTAAATAAATAACGGAGTTGTCTTACTACATCAAGATGATTAAAAGTGCCCTCATGTTCAGTCCAAAGAGAGTAAAGCTGATAACATGTCAGATGGCAAAGAGGCTATTTTCCACAGATATGATTGCAGGTTTGCTTTGAAATTTTGACTTGCCCTCTGGTGTGCCTTGAGCACAAAATGTCTGAAAACCACAGGAATCAGAGATAACTGTGCATTGTACCAAACTGTTTGGACCATTTACTTGCGTTTCAAATATTTTTATCGGAATCATGAGAAACACTTATGTGTCTGAAGACTGCACGCTGCATCTTTTCTATCCTGTGCTTTGGGTATTTTCAACTTTGTCTTAAATATAAGGTTTTAAATTGATGGTTCTAAAAATATTCATCTTTTGATTACAGCTTTCATCAGTGCCTCATCTACATTATTCCTCTCTTTTGAAACCCCCACCCAGTACTTCTCCACCTCACTTTTCAATTACGGAAGAAATAGAAGTGAAACATGACAAAGAGGCATTTATCTATTTCTGCTGGCCAAAAAGGGGAAAGGCTATTGAATACTGGATGAGACCAGAGAATAAAGAGGCGAAGTGGGCAAGCTGGTTGCTGCTATGTGATGTAAGTGACATGCTCCTCTCTCCTGTGTGGTACAAAACAGAAATACCCCACTGCTCACTCTCTATGCCTCAATTTTTCATTGTACCTAACATTACTTTGTATCTCTCATCATCGCTGTCTCCCCTTAAATCTCTTTTACCTGTCCATCTCTCCCTCTAATCTCACTCTCTCTGTGTTTCTGACAACCTCTTTTTCCATTTACCCCAACCCCCCCTCACTTCATGGGCTCTTTAGATTTTTAATGAGCCTATATTTAGACTTGCAGGATAAGAGGAGTGTTTCTGAAGTGTTTTAGCCTGAACAGCATTTCTCCCGTCACCTTGGACATTTTTCCCGTCTGCCACATGCAGTTAATTCTCAAGTGTCTCATCCTTACATATCACTCCCTCTATCCATCTTTTAAGAGATTCATTATGACATATTAGATGCATTAGTAGATGGAATAAGGGCTTGCATACACTTGTATCCAAATAGTAACAAGTTTTGTGCATTAGGAATCCCTCTTTCTGGCCTCTTTCTCCGGATGTAAGTGTGGATTATTTGCCTGCATGAATGTCAATATTTCAAAGGTCCAGCAGCGATTTTACAAAAAGTTCATGGGAGTCTTTCCAACTTTCTTGAATAGCAGACTCATTCCTGAACACGTGATAACAGGAACCATAATCTGTTTTGTTTTTATCACATGCACTTTGCTCCTGTTTTTGTAATGAGCCATGAAAGAAATCAAGAACTACACTGAATACTGTAACTAAAATAGAGATTTAATACCTACACGATAAACTCGCACACAACTTTGGAGAAATTAATGACATCATGATTTATAGGCAAGATCACCTGGGCATTTAAAATCAGGAATACCTATTATGACAAAAAGTCATGACCTTTTGTGGAACACACCCACACTGCTGGGTGGACGTTGAAACAAAATACAATAGCAGGAAACACACACACACGAACGAAACTGTGGAAAAAGAATGGCTGAAGCGTTAATGCTCAGGAGACAGGACAAACGTGCTGAGGTATGAGAAGACACAAATGAAACACATCCTTTTTCTCAGCTACTAAAACTGTTATCCAGTGTTGCTGGGGGATCGGTGCAGTTCCATTAAAATTTAAGGAGAGTTTGCTGTCAGGCAGTGGCTTTTTTATCACCTTTGGAGACTACATACAAACATGATCACCTTTTCTTCTCTTCTTTAAATTCCTTCACTCCTTCACTCTCTATTCATCACCTCCTTTAGATCCTTGTTTTTTCAACAAGAGGAGAGCTGATCTCTGAGATGCCTTCTCTCAGGTTGTCTGTTTTTTTTCTCAGTATTTTTTAACCACCTTCCAGTCATGGGTTACATCAATTATTCATTCACTTACAGTCAAACTTAATGGGTTTCAGCCCTCATTTAACATTTTTTTTAACTACATGCCTGAGTGACAGGAAACAACCAAACCAAATCATCAGCACGACACATCCTCACGCAGGCAGGCTTATACAATTAAACTGTAAACTAGAAGAAGTTACATTTTAATATACGATTCAAGGTTCAAGGTTCTTTATTTGTCACATGCATAGTTATACAAGTATAACACACAGTGAAATGTAGCCTGACACGCTCCTCGACATGTGCAAAAATTGGGGGGGGGGGGTGTAGAGGAAGAACATTATATATATATATATATATACATATAGTATATACACTGGGCGAATGTGCAGTAGTAGCAGCAAGCAGGTGAATTCTGTACATTAATATGAATAGACATCTGACGAGTGAAGCAGTGTTAGTGTTCAGATCCTGTAGTTTAGATTCAGCTTGCTAGTGTTAACCAATTAATGTGACATTTAGATGAAGAAGATTCCATGATAATATTTAATAATCACTATGTCCAAATGATGTTTTATTTTATTTTTAAGACTCTCTGTACTGACCTCGGGTCCTTTTTGCCACAGTTGTCTTTGCAAATGGCTGACAGAGCATCATTTGTCATCAAGGAAACAGTCTGACCTCCTGGATAGGGGGAGGACATATACATAGATAGCTGCACACTCACCTTTAATCAGGAAAGGGATGGGTTCCTTTTATAATATATCACACAGCTGCTTGACAGTGTGTGTGTGTGTGTGTGTGTGTGTGTGTGTGTGTGTGTGTGTGTGTGTGTGTGTGTGTGTGTGTGTGTGTGTGTCTTGTGGTCTTGCAGTACCTTAGATTTGGTGGGCCACAAAAGCAGGTGATCTGGAAAAAAGGAAATCCAGGAAAAACATAATGGGCATGGGAGAGAGCAAGCACAGGAATGAGCACGTACAGCAAAATTGTTGAGGTTGTCCATAATGTAGGCTTTGTTTTTTTTAAGTAACAATAAAAAGTTGGCTATTCCATCCCTGACAGCTTCACATGCTCAAGTATTCATCGGCTAGACTGAAGATGCATCATCTTATTATCATTTTCAGACGTTCCAGACAGAAAATGTGTTTTCATTTTTATTTTTTATTTAACCTTTATTTATACAGGTAGTCCCATTGTGACTCAATACCTCATGTACAAGAGAGACCTGTTTCAGACAAATGTATTAAAATGACAACAATAAAAGAAACAATAAAATAGCTAAAACTGTCTAATGTTTACACAGTCATATCAAAAACAGGAATGGGTTCCCAGTGATGATTTCACAAGGTTATTTGTACATCTTTTAAGATCTGCTAGTGAAATCAATCGAGAGAGGTGCAAGTCCTTCTGTAATGTATTTCATGAAGACGGGGCAGGAGAATGCCTTCTTTCTAGACGAACTGATGGAACAGTGAATGTAATGATTTCCTGTGACCGCAGACTGACTTGTTTATAGTGACTATGATCATATTTGTGTGTCTGAGAGACTGAAACAGAGCACATGTTGCAAAGTACAATGCACAGACGCTCATAAAACTAATAAAAAATGATGACATGGTTTCTAATTCTAATAAGAAATTAACTAAAATACACACATTTACATTTTTAATTGGCAATAGACCCTAATTTCAAGATTGTAAAAGGTGTTAGTCATTCACATATTCATTGCAAGCTACTATATGTTTAAAGGCTGGGACTGGTTAAAATAGCACCATACAAGAAAATAAGACTCACAACAAGGAGCATACATACATAGTTTATTAACATGCTTAAATTTTTAAAAATGTTAGCTTCATACAGCCATTTAACACATCGTTTGGTCAACATAAGTCATCAGTAAAATTTTTAGCCTTTATTACATCAGGCGAAGAAAAATACTGCATTCCAATTGTGTTTTCACATAAGCTATTATACAACTAGCTTAAAACAACTTTTGTCTCAAGCCAGCTAATGGAAGCATGGTGAACAGAACCAAATACATCATGAAGTAATAGAAAAATAAACTATCTCTAATTTTGTTCTTTAAAATATTCCTAGAAGTCTCTTCACTACCACAGGCATCCAAATTAAAAGTAAAAAAATCTTTAATCATGTGGTTTGCCTTTACCACACAGCCTCTCTGTCATAAATAATGAACCTTTCCTCTTTTCACTTCAGGTACCTTATGAAGCCCTCTGTCTCCTGTGTATGACTCTACATCTGTGGCGGTGCGTGGATTCAAACATCAAACAACCTTAAAAAAAATTAATTGTGGCTACAACTAGTCAGCCCCGAATTTATCAAGGAGCCAGATTCAAATTTACAAGAAGATGGATTTGACCCTGCAGGTTTTATTTTGACACATGTGGATGAAAGCCCAAAACAAGGAACTGAATCAAGCTGATGAATGTGTTCTTTGATTTTGTATGGCGCTACTTTAAGGCGGGGGGAGACAGGGGAACTGGATTTTTTGCAATGTTTTAAAGCCAGTTTCTCAGTAACACAGTTGCTGCTTGTTGTCACAGCAGCTGAGTTGGTCCATGAGCTGTTTGTGGTTTAAAACAAACAGCAATCAGCACAAGCTGAGAATTCACTTCACTTTGTATCTACATTCAGCTTGCTTGTTATCTTGGCGAAAGAGAGAACATAACACTCTGATTTAAAAAAAAAAATAATGCTACTCTGAGGCACTTTGCTCCTACTGTGCTGCTCACTGAGCCAACCCCCCCCCCCCCCAAAAAAAAAACATTTTGCTGAAACTGCAATCATCTCAATCATCTTCTCATTCCATGTTTTATTTTCTTTTATTTTTTACTGCTGTATTACAACATGTTTGTCACACTACAAACATACAAATATCATGTTTTATAACGCAAAGAGAAAAATGATCCTTCACTGGCTACCCTAACGTTGAAAACTGACAGCCTGGACAGAAGTAATGCCTCACCTGGGAAGGCATCACTGCCACTTAATAAATGTAAGGTCACTGTAGTAGGTGAGCACGTTTGTCCTTTATTTAAGATATTTGTTCATTCTGAACAACTTAATATTATCACAAAATCACCACAGGTGTTGAAGGTGTATGGCGGTGGGATATCATTATTTTCCTATTACTGAGAAGTATCTCCATGGAGTCATGGGAAGCAACGCCAGGCAGCAGCACATGAAAAATTAGCTCATTCAATATTAATATGAGTGAGCAATATGGTAGCCGGGACAGGCTCCAGCCCCCTGTGACCCCTCTGCCAGAGGTTTCTTCCTGTTAAAAGGGAGTTTTTCCTTCCCACTGTTGCTTGCTCAAAGGGGGGCATTTTATTTTTGTGGTTTTCTCTGTTCTCTTTGTACAATTGTGGGGTCTTTACCTGACAATATAAAGCGCCTTGAGGCACCTGTTGTTGTGATTTGCCACTGTGATATGAACTCAGTTGAATAAGCAGGATACTAGATAAGCAGGAGAGGAAGGAAGGAAGGAAGGAAGGAAGGAAGGAAGGAAGGATGGATGGATGGATGGATGGATGGATGGATGGATGGATGGATGGATGGTTGGATGGATGGATGCATGGATGATTAACTAGAGGTTCCAGAATACCAATCCTGGATTGTCCCGGCCCATTTGTACTCTGCCATCTATAGTTCAGTCTTTGGTGATGTACATCAACCACTTTTGGGTATGTTTGTTGGGTAACAGTTTCTATCTTCTGTGAGATGCTGGGATATCAGTGAAAATCAACAACTTTAAGTGACCACAGGTGAAATAACTTACTTTTCGTAGCTTCAAGGCAAGTGAATGAAGGGACTACCTTCCTTGATTGACAAATGATAGGGTGGTAAAGACATTAGAGGGTTGCCTAGGCAACCAGAGCCTGAAATATCTCCTATCGACCAGCCTCTAGCTTCAAAGCAAGTCATTTCTTATGAGGGCATCCCTTACAAGAGCTTTTATCACATCAAGTTTCTAAATGGATAAATAAACCGAGCCTTTGGATCACGACTATCTTTGACAGCCTTCAATGGCCTTCTTGACACCCCTACTTTGGGAACCCTTTGCTTAGTAGTTAGCCATGGATCAGAAAAAGTACTTAAAACCTCCTTTATCGCTGTTTCCTTTATTGTACAGTGTCCTTTAAAACCACATTTTGCCATAATAGGAGAGACACATACGTAGACATACTGACAAGCCTGCCAAGCTGTGGCAACTGGTAATGACCACACTAGCAGGTGTAACAAGAACAGTTCTGTACCTGTGATCAGGTGGTATAATTATGTATAGGGATAGTGAGTTACGAAGGCGGGTTGGGGATGCCGAACTTAACCTGCTGTCTGCAAGAGTGGGAGAATACTGATGAGACAGTAACAGACAAATGGTGTGTGAGAAGAACAGAGAGGAGAGGAGAGACGGGGAGCCGGGAGAAGATGACAGAAAACAGGGGGAGGTAATGGCTGTGGTGAGAGAGAGATAAATGGTATGAGAAAGTTAATAACAAGCATTGTGGTTCCTCAGCTCCGAGTGGAGGAAATAGCAGAACAGAGTAGAAATAAAAAGAGAGAGAGGAGAAGAAGAAAATGGCTGAAATGCACATTTCCTTTGTGGTCTCTGTGGTGATGAAGGAAAGAAGAAAATGAGATGGACAAAGTGACAAAAAGATGTATGAGGCAAATAAGGTGAGAGAGACAGATACCACCTTCTTTGATCTGATATCTTTTTTAAACAACCATAAAGGATAAAATAATGTTCATGGATATTGCATTAAGCTAAGATCACAAATGGAAACAAGGAGAATGACAGAATGAACAAGACAAGCAAAACAAGCCCTATGCCACGCTTAACAAAACCATCTCCATATATCACTGTGTCTGTGATAGCATTAACATGTAGCTGAAGCCTTATGTATGTGTTCTAAACAACATGTAATTTCTCAATGACAATTCAGGAAATGTTTCCTTCTTCTTCTGGTTTATTGCTACCCTAGTACAGAGAGAAGAATTCAGAAAAGTTATCTTCTGGCCTGTGACCTTAAGAGATTTAAAAACTTTTAACAACCCACCGGAACACTGTTCAGTTCAGTGTTTTTCAAATTGAAGACTGTCAGGGTTTCTTGCTTTTGCTGTCTAGAGGAAAACAGCTAATGGTTCTTGTTGTGAAACACACCATTTGATCTGTCAGATATTTGGAAATGTTTTTGTTACATATTGCGGCAACAATAGGAACACTACTTGGTTGTGGACTATTAAGAGTTAGAAATATGTCTCTTTTTGTTATCGCTGTATTTTAAGGCCTTTGGTCATTTTCATTTTGTTTGTGCAACTATTTTTATAGATTTGGTCATAATGTCTGTCACAGCTAAAGTTAAAATCTGTGTTTCGCCAGGGTACCTGCACGCATTGTCAGAGTTCATTGAGACAATTTAAAGATGTTACTACAATAAACATTAAGTGGATCTATTTTGTGGCTTGAATCTTGCTAAAAGGATTGAACTGGAATCATATTAAAAGAATTGTGGTCTGCAACTGTTACTGATATATTATGATGTGAGAACTATAACCAACACCATAAATTAAAATACATACATGGAAATACAGTTTATAAGGCAAACGAGAGTTTATACAGTTCTAACAACATTGAAAATCATTATTTGGTATGACCACCTTTATTTTTCAACACAGCCTGAACTCTCTTAGGCAGGATTTCCTAAAATTTCTTTGAGTAGGACATCTAAGACTCTTCTTTGGAGCTGGCTGCCTTTTGTTCTGTTCTCTGTCAGGATGATCCCACACTGCAGTCCTGGCTCTGGGGAGCTGATCTATGTCCTCCACTGTATGTTTTTCTATCCAGGTATGGTTTTATTGCATTGGGAGTGTGTTTGGGATCATTGCCAGCATTCCATGTGGTATAGCATGGTGGATCAAAATCTGATGATACCTTTCTGTGTACATAATTACATCAATTGTGTCAAAATTCCCAACACCACTGGTTGAATGGCCATAGGTTCACAGGTTAGTGTTAAGTAGCTTAACAAACAAAGATATTCTTCTGAAAATAGTCAGGTACAAGGACTGGACTGAAGATGAGTAAATAATTTGTAATGCCGAAAGTATACCTTTGAAAGATCTTCAGAAAACCTGGAGAACTATTAATCAATATCGCTTTATTAAATTACAAGACAGTCTTCGAGGAAAAATAGCTCAAGACCTTTATACTGTACTCTAATTGAAATTTGATATTTGTTGGAGGAAAATTGAACTTTAGTGTTGTGCAACATTGTAAATTTTGGTATCGATCTGACACCAAAAAAACATTCTTTGTTTACAGCATTTTTTCTCAACTGCCTAAAACCTTTGCACAGTACTGTATGTACAGACAAGCCCACAATAAAACCAAGAATATGGTAGAGGGACAAACTTCTATTATGAATGTATAGTGATAGTCTATAATTACTGGACCAGTCCACACTAGTTTAATACTGTATATTCAAGTCCATGGCAAAATTGGGGGATGGTGCAAGTGCACTGCAGGATGGCAGGAAAAAGAGATAACACTGGATTGCATGATGGCTGGTCAAAGAGAATAGTAGCAGTGAGCAACAAGAGACAATAGGAAAGATAGTCCCAAACTGGCTCAAGTTGTCCCCAAGTTTGACAGCAGGAGCAAAGAGGGAGTGAGAAAATGACTAGTTGGAGCATGAGAAGATTGCATGGGCAAAAATGAAATGCGATGGCATTTCGTACATACAGTACTTTTGTTTTCTGTCAACTTCCTTAGAGTAAGAGAAATAAAAGCTAGCTAAGTGGCCAGAGGGGAGCTGACATAGACAAATGCAATTAGTGTGAAGCAGAAAAAAGAGTGAAAAACAGACATTGACACTGAGGCATACAAGAGACACCTTGAAAATTATGGGAATGGGGGTTATATAAGGAGCAGGTAAAAAGTACATAAATCATTGAACACTCATTAAAAGAAATACTAATAAAAAGCACTTCATTTCAAAAGCACCACAAACATCTTTAAAATGATGTCTCTTGTATGAGCTCAGAGCCAACCAACCAAAAAAAACAAACCAAGTAAAAAGTAATAATTTATGATTAGTATTTTAAATTTACCAAACTTACCAAAGCTGACTGCAGTTTTGAAACGGGAAACACGTATCTGTCTCTTTTATTGACCTGAGTTCTCCAACCACACACTGAATATCTACATTATGTTCTTTAAATATCCAAAGGTTAAAACTGATCCAATATGTTTAGAAGAACTAAAGCAATAAAAAAAGCAGTTTTAATGCACAGTATTCTCTATTGCAATCATCTTAAATCCAATAAATACTTAGAGGCACTGGTTTTCACACCTTGTGATCTCATTGTTTTTGGGAGGTCACTCTCACATTGTAAGCCGAACAAAAAAAGAGCTTATTGCATGCCTGCTCTCCTCAGTCACATTAGATTCAGCTGTAGATGCAGTTAATTAGCTAGAAGCACACTGTAAATGCTGTAACAGTTGTTCCCTGATGATGGCTTATGCTCTACTGAGTGCATTCTGTTTGCAAATGTTACACAGCATGTGTACTCAAATTGCTCTTAGGCTGTCCACTGCTCTTGTGTGGGCGCATCTGTGTTTGTTTCCATGTTTTCAGACAGCGTATTATTCCCTTTTATGCATATGTCCTTGTACTTTTTTGTAGTATGTGTGTGTACGTATGTGCTTGGAAAATTGAGTGTCCATACAGACGTGAGTGTGTGTGTTAAAGTGTGTATAATGAATGTATATGTTCCACACTGCTATGTGGCCATCGTATTTCAATCCTTGAGGCCCTCAGGGTTAACATCTCAGAGGAACAGGGAGAGGGAGAGACTGAGAGAGTGACATAAAAGGAGGTCTTAAAAGAGCTCCTGCAATAAAAAAAGAGCTAAAGAAGGGACACGGCAGACAGAGTATTCTAAAGATGAGAGCGTGACTGACATTTAAGGATGAAGAATGAGAAAGACGGCCGTGTGTGTGTGAGGGACTGACGTGTGCGTGTGAGGTAAGTAGGGGAGGTAAGTGACGGAAGTGACGGGAAAAGGTAAGCGACCCATGTTGTAGGTGACGTCAGACGCCGGAGATTTGGCGGGGAAAAAAAGTGAATGGTAGCATAGAATTTAACAAAATTTCTTCAAGCTTCAAGTATACCAAATATACTAATCAAGTGTCATATAACTAACAACATCTGTCTTATCATCTCTAACACCCTGGAGGACAAGTTTAGAGTTTAGACGCTCTCCAAGATTACATCGACCGGTGCTTCCAACATCTAGTAATGAAGAAGGCCCAGAGTGCATCTTCCCCAGCAAAAATTGAGACGCCGTCATCGAAAAGATGTCACCCGGTAGACTCCCCCGGCACAACATCGCCTGCCGGCAAAGACGTTGCAGACATCCTGGAGTCAATCGACAAGTGATTGTCCAGTTTCGATGCGAGGCTGTCCCTGGTGGAGATTTTACACCGAGAATTTAAATCTCTGAGAGAATCCCTGGAATTCAGCCAGCAGCAGGTGGAAACACTTGCCGCTGAAAATGCCACGCTACAGGAGTCGGTCAAATCTCTCACCGATAATGTGACCCAGCTAAACATATAAAATAAAAAAATAAAAGAGACCGTTATCGATCTATAAGCCCGTAGCATGCAAGACAACCTTGTGTTCTCTGGTATTCCAGAATCTGAGGAGGACGTGGAAGCAACGGTGAAAAGCTTCATTAAAACCCACCTGAAGCTGCCGGAGGACACCATGAAGAACATCGCCTTCAAAAGAGTGCATCGTTTGGGGCCGTGAGGTTACCGACCGGGAGACCACATCCAATTGTGGCCAAATTCGGCCAATTCAAACAGAAGGAACAGATGAAGAGTCGCGGCAGGGAGCTGAAAGGAACGGACTTCAGTTCCCCAAAGAGATCCTGGAACGACGCAAGGTCTTGTTCCCAGTTCAACGTAGCTTCATCCAGAGAGGCTCCCGCGCTGTCATCACCGTGGACTGGCTCTATGTGGACAGACAGCTCTACCGCGATCCCGGCACCACTCCGTGGTTATATTGACTGCACTCCATATAAGAACCTGCTACACTCTTTTCCTATCCACTCACACTCTCTCCTCTAACATGTGTTTAACCTAGTAATATCAGTATGATGTCATAGCAGACAACCCCCCCGTCATTGCTTTAATTGGAATGTTTCTGTTTTTTTCTTTTTTTGTTGTTGTTGCTCACCATTCTCGTGGTGTCTTTCTTTCTCTTTTCTTTCACTGCAGTGATCACCTACTTCCCCACTCACCTACAAACAACACCCTCTATTTCTGCATATTCACACACCACGATCACGCAAACACATGCGCTCAATGGCAGCACATTTACATCAGCCTCACAGCACACACAGACTTACAAGACACACACGCAAGCGACGCTTGCTCATATTAGTTAATATACACACACATAGTCAGACTTATGGAGCCTCTCACCATAATTTTTTCTCTCTCTTTCTATTTACAAACAAGTGATGTTTCCACATTCTCTTCACCCGTCTAAACGAAACACCCAGCGTACATCATTAGACATACACACACAATTATGGGCACACTAAGGTTTGTCACATGGAATGTAAATGGAGCTGACACCATAGGAAAGAGGTTAAAGATATTTAACCAGCATAAAAAACTACAGGCAGACGTTGTTTTATTACAAGAGACTCACAAGCCTGTCACAGGTTTAAACGAACTTAAAACACCCGAGTTTCCGAATGTGTTTGCAGCCTGTTATAATTCTAGACAAAGGGGAATAGCAATATTAATACATAAAAATGTTAATTTTACAGTACTCGATACAGTTATAGATCCAGAGGGTAGATTCCTAATTAATAAATTATCAATACTTAACAAAAAGCTATGTATTGTAAGTATATATGTCTGTGAAGGTTCTCAGTCATCCAGGTCATCGTAGTCAAAGGAGCTTGGAAAGAAAAGCGTCTGGACTTCTTTAAGTTGCTTAAAGACGTTTCACCTCTCATCCGAGAAGCTTCTTCAGTTCTAAGGTCAAATAGTGGAGAGTCCCAGATATAAACCTAGTGGGAGTGACCCCCCACAGAGGGACAAAAGGACCCCCCTGATGATCCTCTAATCGCCTGAGCCAAGGTGTGAAACGTCTTCAAGCAACTTAAAGAAGTCCAGACGCTTTTCTTTCCAAGCTCCTTTGAGTAAGTATATATGGTCCAAATGTTGATGAACCCTCATTCTTCCATGGATTTTTTAGTGCACTCTCTGAACACTTAGATGGCACACTTATTCTTGGAGGCGACCTCAATCTGGGACTAAATGAAGAAATGGATAGGCTCAACACAACAGCAACTCAGCGCAATTGGCAGTCCACAAATATAATCAAACAGTATATGAGCGACTATGGCCTTTGCGATGCATCAGAATCAGAATCAGATTCGTGTTTATTGGCCAAGTATATGTGCAGACACATACAAGGAATTTGGTTCCAGTAGATGGTGGCTCTCAAGCACAGCAATGTAAATCACACACACACACACACACACACACACACACACACACACACACACACACACACACACACACACACACACACACGTGTCTATATATACACATTGCACATACTTACACATACATACACAACGCTGTGTAAACCAACTATAAATAACTAATCTAAACTTATATACATAAAATACAGAAATGAAGTGCAGGCATGCCAAAGGCATGGTATTCCCTTCACCCCAACAGTAAGGAATATTCTTTCCTCTCACATGTCCATCACTCCTACTCTCGACTGGATTATTTCCTAGTCAGCAGCTCACTGCTGAGTAACATTACAGACACTGAGATTCATCCTATAGATGTCAGTGATCATGCTCCTGTATCTTTAACACTAATACATAAGAAGAACGCTACACCAAGTAAAAACTGGAGATTCAATACATCACTGCGCAAAGATGAAGACTTTATTAAATATTTTTAAAAAAGAGTGGACTTCATATTTAGACTATAATGACACTCCCGGAACATCAGCATCTACTCTATGGGAAGCAGAGAAAGCTGTGATGAGAGGTAAAATAATTTCTTTCTCATGACATAAAAAGAAAACAAAATTATTCAGGAACTAGAAAAAAACATCAAATCCTTAGAAGAAGCCAACGTGTCCGACCAAGATCAAGAACTAATGAAGAAAATACGCAAAAAAAAAAAAAATTGAATTAAATGAAATTATTAATAAAAAAACACAATTCCTAGTACAAAGACTTCGCTTGCATAATTTTGAACACAGTAACAAATCCAGTCGATTTCTAGCAAACCAGTTAAAAATAAATAAAGAAAAAACAACTATATGTGCTGTTAAAGATTTATCTGGGAACACAATATATGACCCTGAAAGAATAAACAACATTTTTAGGGATTTCTATGAAACTTTATATTCACCACAAATAAACCTGTCTAAAAATGAAATTCTTCTTCTGCCCCGCTACAATCTGGAAATATTAAATATATAGGTATTACAGTTTTTTACAGTCGCTAACAAGCGCCTACCCATACTTCAGATACCTTTTCTAAACTCTTAACACAGACCCACACCTACAAAACACAATTGGCCAAATGGATAATATCCTTCCCAAAAATACACTTTGTTAAATATATACTAACTCCTCATTTCAAAATTAGAACACATCTTTCTCTGCACACACTAACTGTACAAAAACACTATAAATCTGACTCAAAATGAAATTAGTCTGTCAAAGAATAACACTTGTTTTCACTTCACAAGGTACATGCAGTCAATCAAAGTACACCAGGTTTCAAAATACTGGCTATTATTGACATTACAAAAACTGCATAGACATTTATGTTTCAGTTTCACAGGTATTTGCATGCGAAACATGCAATCCACCATATTGACACCAGAAATGTCTTGGTTGGTAACTGTATGTCCACATGTACAGTAATGTTCACATTCAAAAGCATTCCAGTAAAAAGCAAACAAGTTTTTGTTTCTTTACTGTTTACCACAGGAGGTACAGTAGAAACACGGTATGATAGGACAGAGAAAGTTTTACAGTATTGCTTACAGTGAACAAAATATCCATGAAACACACAAGAGCATTCTGAACAAAAAAACAACAGCAAAAAGCCAAGATAAAAAGGGGGGGAGGGGGAGGGGGGCTATAAAAAGGCAAAAGATTTGCATCTAATCTCTGCGATCTTCAGGGTTAGGCCACATGTTTTCATCAACATCACATCTGATGTTATCCAAGTCGATGCACCTGGGATAAAACCGCCTGGTATGTCGGATCCACCGACATATCATTGCAGAAGCAGAGGTTTTTATACTGTATCTAAGGTTTGGGATATTGTTTTTGCTATTGTGGGATGTTGTGTGTTAACATTCGTAGATACTACAAAAACAGTTCATGATTTTGCTGGGAGGTATAGCTTGTCTGTTAAGAAAATGTAAGCATTGTGGAAATGTGTTCACTGACTGCATATTGGGTGAACATGACATGAAATGTGTGACTGGTATGGCCACAACAGACCGATGCTGTGCTAATTGTGTTTAGAGTTTTGCAAATGTGACAACTGTTTGGACAAACGCTTGTTAGCGACTGTAAAAAACTGTAATGTCTCTCCTAAGCTTTCAGACTTAACTAAATTAAACCACATCCCACTTCTAAAGAAGGTAGAAGGCGATCTGACTAGATGGAAATCTCTACCCATATCACTCATGGGAAGGGTCGCCACTATAAAAATGATGATCTTGCCAGAAATAAATTATTTATTTTCAATGATCCCGAACAAACCATCACAAGATTGGTTCAGATCTCTGGATATGTATATTTCTAAATTCCTTTGGAAAGATAAACCCCCGCGTATCAGCTTAAAAACGCTACAAAGAACCAAGGATAAAGGAGGACTAGATCTGCCTAACTTTCAACAGTACTTCTTAGCCAACAGGCTTCAGTTCATCTCAGGATGGTTAAAACATACCTTCTTAGATGAGCCCTGGCTAGATGTTGAACAGGCCCTATGCAATAATCTAGAGATTTCAGACCTACCATTTAACAGCTCAAACATCAAAAGACATGAATGCTTTAAAAGCATCAACATCAGCTCTTCTCTGACAGCATGGTGGGAGTTTCTAAAAATAACGGAGTCTTCATTAATCCCATCTATCTGGAATAACCCTGACATATTACAAAACAATAATATGATTAATTTTCCAGATTGGAGTTGTAAAGGAATTAAATACTTGGAACATATATTAGAAGGAACAGACTTTATTCCATTTGACAGACTAGTTATACAATATGGGATCAACAAGAAAGGATTTTTATAATATCAACATATTAAATCCATAGTAAAAAAAGAAATTTAACCTCTGCCAAGTTGAATTACAAACACCACCAAGTGTGGTACATTTTCTTACTCTTATATCCCCCAAATTATTGTCTAAAATATACAGAACACTTTCTAAAATAGATGAATCAATATCCCTTCCTATAGCAAAGTGGGAAGCAGATTTATCAGTCAGCTTAGACCAAAACTTCTGGTCTCAGGTATGCTTAAAAACCTTTAAATTGATTAGAAATCCCAGTCTGCAATTACAGTTTTTCTCGATTGCTTAAACACTATAACCAGGCCTCTAAACTAAAATTTCAAAACCGTAACGCTATTGTTCAAAAAGCTCACCCATTTCCCTGAACTATAAACACTATTCCCTGCTTTGACACATGACTCAAATTTGGTGAACTGTTACTGCAAAACTCTACACACAAATCCCTACATTTTACAGTGCTTACACCATGTAGTCATTTAGAAAGCACTAGCATGCAATAATGTTAACTTAAGTCAGCATAGCTTGAGCTCAATTAGCACACAATTAACCAGGTGGAAACACTAGGAGTCAAAATTTAGGAGTCAATCAGAACCTGCGATGGATAGATAAAAGGGCCAAAGTCAGCTCATTCAGGTTTGAAACAATGGATCCAAAGAGATGCAAAGGAAGAGAACGTGGTGGAGAAAGAGGACGTGGTGAAGGAGGAGGACGTGGTGAAGGAGGAGGACGTGGTGGAGGAAGAGGACATGGTGAAAGAGGAGGGTGTGGTGAAGGAGGAGGACGTGGTGGAGGAAGAGGACATGGTGAAAGAGGAGGGTGTGGTGAAAGAGGAGGACGTGGTGGAAGAGGAGGAGGAGGTGGTCTAGGACAACAGGAAGGTGGTGGAGGAGGAGGGAGAGGTGGAGGAGGAGGAGGACGTGGTGAAGGAGGTGGAGGTGGAGAACGACGGCGACAAGGAAGGGGAAGAGCAAGGGCAAGAAGACAGTCAGTCTCGGATGAAATTCGAGCCACTTTAGTTGACCATGTCCTTGTCCATGGGATGACTATGAGGGAGGCTGGGCAACGAGTACAACCAAATTTGAGTCGCTTCACTGTTGCCTCCGTCATCAGAACCTTCAGGGAGGAAAACAGGTAGGTGTACTTGCAGTAAGGCTGCTTTGTACAGTAACGTTTAAGTTACTGAACTTATGTGTCTTGAGTTTCAGTATGTTTCCATTATTTGCCTGTAAAATGAATGTGTGACAGTTACAGTAATGAGTGCTTCTATTTTTGTAGGACACAGAGACGACCACCTGGTGGAGGCAGGTTAAGGCTTTTGTCGGAGGAGCAAGAGAGGGAACTTGTAAACATGGTAATTGCAAATAATGTAATCCGCCTGCAAGAGATTCAAAGGAGAGTGATTGAGGATGATCATCTTTTTCGAGGCATAAATGCCATCAGCCTCTCCACAATTGACCGCATCCTCCGAAAGTATCAATTCCGGATGAAACAGGCATACCGAGTCCCTTTCGAACGAAACTCTGACAGAGTGAAAAACCAACGTGTGGAATATGTTCAGGTATGAGTTTTGATACTGTATAAAGTATTGTGTACCATCACAGCATGGCAGTTTATGCTGCCATTTCAGCACTCTTGAACTGTGGTTCAGGGTACCGATTGACTCTACTGTGTTATGTGTTTTGCAGAGAATCTTTGAGATTGAAGGACGGCCTGTTCCCCATGAAATAATCTTTGTGGATGAGGCAGGTTTTAACCTGACCAAAAGAAGGAAAAGGGGGAGGAACATAATTGGCCATCGGGCTATTGTAAATGTCCCTGGTCAGCGTGGGGGGAATGTCACTATGTGCGCAGCCATCAGCCAACGAGGGGTACTCCACCGCCATGCCGTACTAGGACCAGGGCTGGACTGGGACAAAAAATTGGCCCGGGCATTTTGACTAGAGACCGGCCCACCAGGATAAAGATTGAAAATGTGACGTCATTCAGGGGTAAAACCGCAAAGGATTCTGGGAACTTGTGGCAAGAGGTACTAGCGATAAAAAGAAACCCAAAAAATGCCAAGAAGCTGTTGTATTATTAACTGCAATAGCTGGTCGCATGACAGCCATGGAAAGCCGACGGGTAAAGAGATCGTTTTTTTTTTTTATCGGATTACGTAGTTGAAGAGAAATTTTTTAAGCCATGTTTCCGAAGTAAGAGCCGACGGATGGTCTGGATATACCAAATATAACGTCCCAGAACACTCCAGCTCACAGGTTAGTCTGCTCCAAGCATTCCCACAAAGATCAGAGTTTTGTAGTAGTTAATACGTCCTTTTTCTTAACATAATTGGTGATATAGGTTACAAGTCTGGCGCTGAACAGAAATTGTCGCGCTATGCTCCTTTATTTATTGTGCATAAATAGTAAATTGTCCTGACACAATATTGCGTTTCGCTTCTGTTATTATGGTACATTGACAAAAACATATACTTTTATTCACAGGATAAAACAGTTGTTTTGTATCACTAATTGTCCAGTGCGATTACAGCATACAGTATTATTGTCACTGCTACATTTCTGTAATGCTGCCAGAAATTATTTCCACTACTAATTAATTACCGTTGAGCTCAAAGGTTATATTAATAAACGGTTAACGAATGTGTATTTATGACGACAATTTGTGAGACTGGTAAACTTACCGTTGTTCGTACGATGGTCTTTCGTTCTACTCGGTGCATTTCAAGGTCCTGTACCCATCCGTCGGTAAACTGTACCTGGGCTTGTTGCAGTGACCTGAAGTTACTAAACTTCATGAGTGTATGCACTCACTCCAAGAACCGTATAATTATAAATCTGAGCGTGGTGAAAGTTGGGCAGCACGCTAACGTCTTTTGTCCCTCTGTGTGCTCGTAAGGGTCTGACCCTTTCACTCCTTTGATTTTTCCTCGTATCTTTTCTTTGTCTTTTCGTCGAGTCTGTCTTTGTACGGACCGGCATTGTTCTCCTTTTGTTCTGTACATTCCTTTTTTGTGCGGCAAAGAAAAAACAAGAAGGTATTGGAACCGGAGAATGAACGTTTTGCAGTGCTGCAAACGCTTGCATTTGATGCGGTACTTGGATTGTTTTGCCACGAGTTCCCGGCATGCAATGCGCGAAAATCACGTGATTGCTAAACAGGGGGGAGGGTGCATCCGGCCTCCTCGGCTGTAATTGGTCCAGCCCAGAGTCAATCATGACCAATTGGCCAATCCAACACCTTTCATTATATATACCCTTCCTAAAAAAAAAAAAAAAAAAAAAAAAAAAAAAAAAAAAAATCCATCGGCCCATAAAAACAAAAAATCGCCAGCGGCCCACCGGGCAAATGCCCGGTATGCCCGATGGCCAGTCCAGCTATGACTAGGACCCTATAACACTATGCTTCTCCTTGCTTTTCTTGATGGTTTAAGACAACATATGTTCCAGCTGGACTACAGGGAACCAGCACAGCCAGAGCAGCCTCACTACGTTGTTGTGTGGGATAACGTCAGCTTCCATCGCGCTGCTCTGGTTCGTGACTGGTTTACCCAAGGTTTTCTAATATCTTTCTGCCTGCATACTCTCCCTTTCTAAACCCGATAGAGGAGTTATTTTCGGCATGGCGGTGGAAAGTGTATGACCGAGAACCTTATGTCCGTGTTCACCTCCTTCAGGCCATGGAAGAGGCCTGCCTAGACATATCAGTAGATGCATGACAGGGGTGGATCAGGCATGCAAGAGGATTTTACCCCCCTGCCTGGCTGGGGCCAATATAGCCTGTGATGTGGATGAGATTCTCTGGCCTGACCCAGACCAAAGACAAGATGCTGAGGTGGGATAATGTTTCTGGTGTGTGTTGTACTGTATAGTACATGAATGACAATGTGCCACTGTACATACATTGGTTGCGTCTTTTGTGTTTATCATGTGACAAGGGTTTTGAAGGGGAGAACCATAAGCAACCTATTTGTTTTGGAACTATTGTTTTGAATTAATTGTACCAGTGTGCAAAACTCTGTTGTAGTGTATGTGTTTTTGAGGGCTTGTGTTTGATGTCTGAGGGCAAAGTTTGGTTTTTCAGCAGGAGTGAATAGTTTTGGGTGTAGAGCTTCATTTTGACCTGGAAATAGGATGTTTGGGAAATTGAGTGAGATGTTATGGATTTGTGTTTACTGTTGTGAGGATATGAGGCGTAGTTTCAAGAAATGTGTTTTAGCAATCGAGAAAAACTGTAATACAATGCAAAATACTACATAGAGTGCACTATACAGGTCATCGGATGTTCCAGATGGGCTTTACATCTTCAACGAACTGCTCACACTGTCAAGGCAATACACCAGACAATTACATCCTTGCTCTTTGGTTCTGTCCACCAGTTCAGAAGTTTTGGCGGGGGATATGTGAAGACTTATCAAAGTGTCTGAAATGTAAAATTCCAACCTCCCCTTTAGTGTGCTTGTTGGGCAAATTGGATGATGTCACTACAGAAACTAATACAGTCCACATGGTTTTCACTGCCCTTTGCATTGCCAAGAATGAAATAAGAAAAATAAAGAATAAAAAATAAAATAAAAAATAAAAATAATCTTAATTCTAGCCAATATAGAAACCATCTAATAGATCACATTAGCCTCGATTAGAGATGGACCGTTCCGATATTATGTATTGGTACTGGATCGGATATCGGAGAGAAATAAAAATATGTAATCCGATCCATTAAATATCAAAAAAGCACCTCACAAAACTTGTGACACGCTGTAACACGCCTCATAACCATAGCACGTCGGAGCAGTACGCGTCATGTGATAGAGCGGCTGTGGCGTGCCAGACCTGTCGGTGGTCTGGTTAAGCATTTGGAGCTTCGCTACCAACCCGGCATTTCATCTCCGACAAAGTTATCCCCGAGAGAAGTAAAGCAAGTGTGTAAGTAAAGCATTCCTGCGTTAACCTTAACAACCGATATATGGAGCGACTGCCTCTTCTCTCTCCCTCCCTCTCCTGCTGCTACTTCAATCGTGAAACTGATCAATGATCAGCTGATCGGCTTTTCTGTTGCGAGTTAATCGCCCACTTCGCGCCAGAAAGAGGAAACCAGCGGCTGAACAACAGCAGCACGTTTAAGCTTGATAAGCTGTTGTTAATATTACTTTTTACACCAGGATCTTTTTCTACGTAGCGGATCTAGCAAAGATTAGCAAAGGGGGCCGATAGGGCATTAACAGGGAAAAGGGGGCACTGTGACAAAGTGGGTGAGAAGACCATTTGTCTACATTCTTAGTTAACATTCTTGTTTTGATTTAACCATATATCACATGTAATCTGCAATAGGCAAACATCTACTATCCCGGGTTTGTTTATGTTCTGCACTTTTACAGATTATATAATATAACATCTTGGTTTAAATCAATTCATGCAAGTTTGTTAAGTTAACATGTTATTTATTTCAACTGTTAATTTGTATTGTTTGAACTTACCTTTACCTACCTGTCTTCCAGAAGCAAAAGGAGGAAATGTAGTTCTACTTCCTGCTTTATACCTTCTGGGTTCATCTGAGGTCACAGGAAGAGACCAAGGGCAGGAGGGGAAGAATTCTTATAATTTAATAAAGTTGATTTTAAAGGGTTTATAAAGAAATAGATTTAATGTTGTGATATGTATTGATTACACCAGAGTTTATGTTGCCAGTCAAGAGGAGTAGTAGAGGATGAATATAATCATGTTCATCTCACCTACCTACTGAATGGAATAGTCCAGAGGAGAAAGTGTTTGATTAAGGGGACTATTTAAGCAGACGAACTCAGGTGTTTCAGGAGAAGGGTTCAGGTCAGTGTAGCTGTGTGCAGTTTGACCTTAATTTCCGTTGATTTAAGTTCAGTTATGTTTATTTGAATTGAGTTAATTATAGAGTTGAGTTTCTTATTTGTTTCTTTGTAAATATTCTTGGGCCACAGAATGGTGAATAAATCACTTGCTACACTGGACAGCATCAGTCTCCTGCACTTCTTTGACCGCTTAAGTCGAGTCCTACCACAGGCACAAAGACATACTTTTCTTATTCTCATTTAAAATGTGTAGCTTTTAATAAATAATTATCTGAATCTTGCACCCAAAGTTTTAATCTGATGAAAAATGTATAGAAGTCCATTACTCTATATAGTAACTATTAAGTCTAATATACCCTAGTAAGCTATAGTACTTTTTCCATCTGTGCAGTCGGCAATTCTGTTGAAGAAAGATGCTGAATCTATTTAATTATTCTTGAAAAATAATCGAGTTCTGTGCATTTTCTTCCCCCACTGCATCAAATTAAAGTTGATTACGTCGATTAAGCATCATGAGGTGGAGGGTGGGTGGTTCCCTATTTTTTATTTTTTTGCTGGAGTTTTAGAGCCCTATTAGTTAGATTGCTTGCTCTTTAAAATACCAGAATAGGGAGGATGGAGTAGGTTTAAGTTTATTAGATTGATCAGTATTGCTGAACTATGAAATATTTTGGGTGCAGTTTATTTTTTGCATACAGGTATAATAAAATAGCTTTAGTGTTTGTTTTTTTTGTAACTTGAGTATGAACTTATACAAAAAGCAGCAAGATATTAAAAAAAACATTTTTTTTGATTAAAAAACACACTATATCGGATTCATATCGGTATCGGCAGATATCCAAATTTATGATATCGGTATCGGACATAAAAAAGTGGTATCGTGCCATCTCTAGCCTCGATACAGCCTCTGCCACCACATTAAATCAATCCCTCTGGGCTCCTTTTATCGGCTCCATCACCTAGCGGGGGTGGGGGGTCGCGGTTTGGTCCCCCCTTCGCTATTGTGGTTGATGTGGAGGTTGGGACGGGCTTAGGGCGTCTGGGGAATCCCTAGGGACATTATCCCTGGAGGGCGCTAACCCGGGGGTTGTGGTCATAACCTGGTTAGTGGCTCTAGTTGCTCTTAGAGGGTGTTTTCCTCGTGGCTACGTGCAGAAGGGCTAGGGGAGGGTCTGTGCTGGTAGCCTGGCTGCTCCTGAGTGGATCTGGGGCAGGCGTGGGGGCTTGGGGTTCGGGGGTGCTTCGTCTTTGTGCTGGGGCTCTGGTTGGGCCTTGGGGGCTTCGGTCCTCGTTGGTGTGTCGCCGAGGTTGTGGGCGGGTGGGTGCACGGGGGCTCAGCCCTGGCGCAGGGGGCCTCTGGTGCATCGGCCTAACTGGGGGGCTCTTCAACTGGTTGTTCCATCCTTGCAGGAGTCCACTCTGCAGGTGGGGGAGAGACATAGGAGAGGTGGAGAACAAACTCAACCTGGGTGTCTATTGTCTTGTGTAGTCTGGGAGATGATTGAATGTTGGGGTGGGTACAGTTTCCTCTGCGGTGGGGTCGGGTGGGCTGCCCCGGGTCCTGTGGGGCTTGGCAGTGCTGCTGCCGTAGGTCCCGGTCTGGATGGGCCTGGGCCCCCTTGCCTTGGTGGGTGTCGGAGGATGGGGGTGCCTACTGGGGTCAGTGGGGGAGCTGGCCCCAGGGAGGGGCTTATTGCCCCTCTCTTTTTCTCCTCCCCATCCCCGACTGCCTCCCTCTTCCCGCTCCACCACACCCACCCACACAAGTAGGGCCTTGGGGTGCAGGTGTGTCACCAGGGTGCAGGGGAGGCATTCCCTCCACCTCTGTCCCCTTCTGGCCACCTGTGCCTCAATTTTATTCCACAACTTAGACATCCACATCACTCATACTCTCATAACACATACATATAGGGCCTTGAGGGTGGGCACGTTAACGGCATCCAGAGGACGGTCTGTGTATTCAACCCCACCTCTGGCGCCGGTGCCCACCTCTCAATTTTAAATCCATGTAGACATTGAGGGTTCTCGGGAGGGGCCGTGCTAACACCTGCTGCTCTCTGGCAGCAGCACCATGCCCTTCCATGTTTTAAATGCACTTTAGAACAACACGCAGCAACACTACACATGAGCGGGAGGAGGGAGGTATCGGGTCTTCATAGACCCCCGTTCTCTGCTGGCCATCGGGGCGGGGGGGCTGGCAGGAGGTGTTGGCCGTCCGATTGGGATCTGGGATGCGGGGCCCCCTGCTGCTGCGGAGCCGGGGTGGTCTGCTTGCCTCCACCCTTGGGGAAAGGGTAACATCTCCTGGGTGTAGGTGCCGTTTCCCCCTCTGGGGGCGAGGGTACCTGGACCTGGGGTACAGAGTATGTTTGGGGAGTGTGATTGTGTGTACAATGTCTGTTTGTGTATATCTTTATGTTGGGTGAGTGCTGAGTATTTGTATATGTGTGCATGAGGGTGGGAATGCACGTTTGTGTCTGTGTGTGCCTGTTTCTCTGTGTCTATATGTCAGGTTGGGTCTTAGACTCCACCTCTCTGGGAACTCCCAGGCCCTCCAAAGTATGGAGGCCTATCTCCCATCACCACACTCCACGTCGGTGGCTGATGCCCTCAGTGGTCGGTGCGTTGGTGGTTCTTGGTGTCTGGGGCTGGGCGCTCAGGTATGTACCAGCTCACTCCCGGTGACTACTTGGCGGGGCCTGGCGCCTGTTGCTCAGTCAGGTCTCTTCCGGGGCGTGGGGGGCCCTCGGGCCTCCGGCCTCTGGGACTGCGGCTCGGTTCACTCTGGCACAGCTGGCTGCCGGCAGAGTAGGTGGACACGCCAGTGCAGCCCCTTCTGGCTGCTGCGTGAACCCTCGTCTGGGGCTCTCCTCAGCTCTTTCCGGGAGGGTGGCACGGATGCCCCTCCAGTGGTCCTCCTTGGGTTCAATCAATCAATCAAAATTTATTTATATAGCACATTTTTAAGACCGAAGTACACCAAAGTGCTTTCCATTAAAATCGCAGTACAAATAAAATCACAATAAAATATAAATTACAAATATATAAAATATAAGATAATTACATAATCTAAATACAGAGCCAGATGTAAAATACCCTAATTTGCCTTAAATGCTAGATCAAACAAATACGTTTTTAAACGTGATTTAAAAGACTGAATGGAATCTGACGCGCGAATATGAAGAGGGAGAGTATTCCATAGCCTGGGTGCAGCAACGGCAAAGGCACGGTCTCCTCTGGTCTTCAGCCGAGACCTAGGTTGCACCAAGAGCAGTTGGCCCGATGATCTTAGTGCTCTCTGAGGGCTGTACAGACAGAGGAGATCAGCTAAGTAGTCAGGTGCCATATTGTTCAGAATTTTATAAGTAAACAATAGAATTTTAAAATCAATTCGATATCTGATAGGAAGCCAGTGTAAATTTTTCAGAACAGGGGTGATAGAGTCAAACTTTCTAGTGCCGGTCAAGAGACGTGCTGCGGCATTCTGGACCAGCTGCAGACGCTGCAGAAGGGAAGATTGTAGACCCAAGTAGAGAGAATTACAATAGTCCAGTCTTGACATAATGAAAGCATGAATGAGTTTCTCCATATCTTTGTGTGGTATGTAGGGTTTAGCCTTAGAGATTAGGCGTAGTTGATGGAAGCTAGTTTTTACCACAGTAGAGACCTGTTTGTCAAGTTTGAAGGAGCTATCCATGAAAACTCCAAGATTCCTGGCAGTATCAGTAAGGTGGTTAGCAACAGGCCCAAATGTGTCAGTCAATTGTCCCAGAGGCATATTTTGGTCAAAAACAATAATTTCTGTCTTCTTTCCATTTAAAGTAAGAAAGTTACGTGATAACCAGTCCTTGACATCACTCAGACAATCAAACAGAGGATGTGGTGAGGATAAAGCATCCCCAGTCAGGTGAAGGTAGATTTGAATATCATCAGCGTAACAGTGAAAAGAGACATTGTGTTTTTCAAAAATGGAGCTCAAGGGCAACATATACAGAGAAAACAACACAGGACCCAGTACCGAGCCCTGGGGCACACCACAGCGGAAACGGGCAGAAGAAGAGGAATATTTTCCCATCGAGACGGAGAACGACCTCTCAGAAAAATATGATTTAAACCAAGATAAAACATTTCCTTAGAGGCCTACTACATGTTCCAGTCTTGCCAAGAGGATATCATATTCAACCGGTTCTCGCACTCTGGGACCTCTGGATGTCTGGGGCCTGGATCTCATCCATGCCTGCTTCATGCCCTGGGGGACGGGGCTATGGCTCCCTACACCCTCTAGCAAACCGTTACATGGGGAAACCTTTTGAATACAAGCGTGCTGATCCACACAGGTGTGCACACGGGTGTTCACTGTCCATAGACATAAACTACACCTTTCTTGGCTGCTTCCTGAAAGCACATTGTGCGCTTTCGGCCCTGCGTGCTGCACCACAACATTCAACATTTAGTATTTACTACTGTTTACACTTAGCTAGATTAACGCGATGGTGTTGTGTTTATTATGTTGCTCTGTTTTTTTTTTGCTTGTTTTCTTTTTCTCTCAACAGGTGATCCAGGAGTTTTTTGTGTTTTTTTTTCTTCATTCTCGCTTTCTCTTTTTAAGTGCCCTTTCTCACTGTCCCTCTTCCCCTCTGTTTTTTTCCTTCATCTTTCTTTCTCCCTTTCCTATCCCCTAGTCATGTCTGTCCCATCTGTAACAACTGAAAATAAAATAAATAATAACCAAAAAAAAAGAAAAAAAAGAGAAAGACGGCCTATATACACACAAGAAACATAACATTTTAATGTGTTTTTAGTATTAATGCAAAACCAGTTAAACTCAGTTATTTATTATTCAAAAGCATTGTGTCAAAAAAGCAGTTTTCCTAATTTCTGCAAGGATGATCATTTGCAGGTAATACACTAATTCATCAGCCTGTTTTGCAGTCTGTCCACATTCATATAGTGTATATGGTGCAATAAAAATGAATTTATGATGAGAGCAGGAGATTAATTTCCAGGTTCTGGCCAAATATGAAATATGGTTACTATCTGTCTTGCTTTTTCCAAGTTGTGGCATTGAATAATGGCTACAGAAAATAAAAACAAAACAAACAAAACTATACTGTCACTTTAAGTTTCAACCTTTACCTTTTAGGATGATTATGCCTTTACCTTATCTTTTCATCCTATTAGTCATTTGTGGGAAATTGTGTTATAATTCATTCATTTAACTTTATCAAAGTGAGCATTTGTGAGCAAAGTAATAAAGATTTCATAGTGTTACTTACTCAGTACATTCAAAGGAATAAAAGATATGAGGTCAAAGTGACCTTCACTTTTAATCACCAGAATCAAATAAATTATTCCTTGAGTCTAACTAAACATTGCCTTCATGTCTGTTCTACTACTGGAAACGTAATGTCTAGAGCCATAGCACTATAGGTACGTGGATGTTAATGAATGAAAGAAAAGGAAGAGAGACTACTTTGAAGAGGCCAACACTAAATCCACAGAGGTGTATAACAGTAAATTTTATTTTTTACCAAGAAATGATTGAAATAAGAAACAGCATTTTTATAGATTATGAAGATAACAATAATACAGACTCAAGACTAAAGTGCAACAAAAGATTTTCCAGTTGTGACTCGGGATGGGTATCGTTTAGGTTTTATCCGATACCAGTACCAAACCGGTACTTTTGAAACAGTGCCGGTTGTTAAATGGTGCTCGAACCGGTGCTTAAAGAATGGAGAACACAAACTTTGTCCAAAAACCTCTTGAGTTCTTATTTTTAGAAGTCTCTTTTTTTCTGCAAAATGATAACCAAGTTAGCCTTTTCTGTTGATACAACATACCTCCTTTGGTTGGAACTGGTGCTTAAACAATGGAAAACACAAACTTTGTCCTAAAACCTCTCATGTTTAGCTGTTTTTTTTTTTCTGACAAGAAGTTTAGCCTCCTGAACTGCTTGAAGAAGAAGCAACGAAAGAACCCCTCTTTGGCTGCTTCTTCCTCAAGCAGTTCAGGAGGCTGCTTCTTCACTCTTCTGCAACCTGTGACCTCAAGAACCTTGTGTTAAAGTTTGTGGGGGGTCTTCTTAATCACTTTGTAGGACCCGCCTCACTGGAACATGCATCATGGGAACAACCCATTCTGGTGCTTGTAAATCACTAAAAAAAACTTCATCAAATGATGAAGACAAAGTAGAGTTCCCAGACCAGACTAGGAACAGCCTCTCTAGAAGAAACTCTAGGCATCATAAAATATTTTATTTAATTACCTCTGACAGTAATTGGCAGTACAATGTAGTATTTGCCATACATTTTTTATCATCTCCAATATTGTATACTGCAGATCTGGTAGCAAAAGATAAACAAACAACATGATTTGCGGAGCTGCAGAGCTGTACGACTTCCTCATGTTCATTATAGACTGATTTCTACAATTTGACTAAAAACATTAAACACAAATCCATCAGCTCATGTTAAAAATATCTTCATTGTCTGCATGTTTTTCAAAATGTGGCTCTCCTGTGGTGCTCAGAAAGGGAAACTCCAACAAATACATATTTAATGAGGTCATCTGCAAAAATAACCATGTCCATGGGCAAGATTTACTATCACTCTGCACCAGAGTAAAACCCTCATTTGGCATTAAAATATTTGCAGAGCGAAAGATGTGGACACAGGTATTTTGTTTGCTGCCCTTGTTGTGAATATATATTTGAAAGTAGAATATTGGGTGTAGAAAATTTAAATGAAGGTTTCTGGCATGCAGTTTAATACAAAATGTAATGGTACAAAAAGCATGTCTTACCTTGGTTGTGGGATTTGTGATGGTTGTAGTACCCATTCATTTGGAATGGAAATGTAGGATGAAAAATAGATGTTATCAAAATGAGTGCACAGCTGTCCCTGGTGGAAGACTCAAAGCTCTGAATGCTGAGTGCTAGATTTTGGCTCTCTTCTGTATCTCTTTGCTCAGTCCTCACTCTGCATGTGTTACAGGTGAGTTCCTTTCTGCTCTTCAGTAATAATGCCTGTACTTTACTGAAACTAAGTAGAACTCAGTGCAACTGTTTCTTGATGCATGCTAAATCATCCAGGTATGGAAATCCCAAAAAGTTGATTCTGTTCATCTGGATGTCGCATTTCAGGTGGGAAAAATGTTTCGTCGCTCCTGCAAGTGACTTCTTCAGTCTTCTTAGACTGTAACACTTCCATCAGTAATGGGGCACAATGAATGGTCAATGATCAATGGTCTTTGATCAGTGGTTGTTGGTCAGTGATCATGACAATTTGCATATTACTGATCAAGAGACTGACCTCACAGCCTAGTGTTGCTAGTTCCAGTCATTATGCAAATGTATTGTTCATAAGGTTGGGGAAACCTGCAGTCAGCTGAGAAGTCACTTAGATGAATGATGAAATGTTTCTCCCACTGATAATGTCACGTTTAGATGAACAGAATCAAATTTTCGGGATCAATGGAACTGTGTTACAGCATTTCGGTTGCATGTCTGCACTGAGAGTGGCAAATAATAAAAATTTCTGCATGTTTTTTTTAGTAGTGCGCACAAACCATAAAGCTTTTGTTTTTAAAACTTCTCTCTGTTGGAGCGATACAGGTACCATATTAATAGATACCTGCAGCATCACACAGCCTACAGGAAAAACAAAGCAATGCTTGCATTTCTGTGCTGATGACATTCAGCTGTATATGTTTTTAAGCCTCATGTATGTTTTTTTGTTTATCCCAGATAAGTGACTGGCTCTCCAATAGTTACATTGTTTTCAACTCAAACAAGACTAGAGCCATGATTATCGAGCCATGATTATCGTACATTCAAGAATCAGTTAAGTGATTTTTTCCTTTGTTGCATCTTCGAAGCATACTATTTGACTCTTCTCTGGGCTTTGCTTCATATGTAAAATCTCATGTTCAGGTTTCTTTCATTTAAGAAACATTTCTAAATAACAGCTATAGCCATGCATTTATCTCATTGCGCCAGATTAATGTTATGCCCTATTTACTGGGCTAGAGTGAGCCAGACTATTTACTCATTCTAGCAAGCATGCATTACCACTGTTTTATGCTCTTTACACTGGCTCCCAGTTGATTTTAGAATTGATTTTAGAATTTGTTTTAAAATTGTCATACTTACATATAGAGGTCTAAACTGTAAGTGGACTAATTTCAGACTGTTTATCTCAATTTCTTGTTAAACACACAGCTGGCTGCTGTCTTTGTTAAGTAAGTTCAATATAAATTAGTTATATCTCATAGAAGATTGAAGACGAGGGAGGTAGAGCTTTTCAGTCTGTGGCACCTTGACTTTGAAGCAGTCTACCAGCTACATTTAACTAACCTGTGAATTTTCTGTTTAACTAGGACTTCTGTAGAGTCTCTTGTTATCATTATTTTTCTTTTAATCAAATTTTTTACTATCTGTTTTATGATGGGGGGTTTTCTTTTGCCATAGACTGCGTTTCAATTTTCTGTTTTATTTTACTGTATGTATTCCTAGTTTTTACTCTTTGTACAGTGCTCTGTGACATGGGCTGCGAGATTGAGACCCAGGCATTAGAGCCTCTTAATGCGCGTTTTGTTTAAGTTTCCACCAGCGTGGAATTACCATCCAAAATAGAGAGAGCATAGCCTAATATATGAAACAGGAAAAGACAGCAGTGTAATCCATTTATTTCAACAAAGTAACTGTATTCTGAACGGTAACTGTAACGGAATACAGTTATTCATATTTTTTAAATACGTAATGGTGGTACATGTACTCCATTACTCCCCAACACTGCCGATGAATAAAACCATTGAGATGGCATAAACAGCTTTACAAATATGAAGCAATGCAGAGCAAAGACTCCCCATTGCTTTATATTTGTATAGAAATGGATAAAACTAAATAAATAATTAAATAAATAAATCTGGTGTTTTTATGTTCATATACATTTATATTCCTCTATAGTGGTCCGCTGCATGAGTTTGTGTGCCTCCAAGCTGCTTGGGAAAAATCTGCGCCCATAGCTGTGTTCTCTGTGCAGCGAAGAGCGTTGAAAGCTCAATGACATTTCTGCCATGTTGACTGCTAATAACTTTGTACTTGATGTTGATACAGAGCTTCAGATGGCCAGTAGAAGTAGTACTCACAGAGCACTCATGAATGCAGACGCATAGAGAAGGCCCTCAACCAGACACAAATATGTGTAAGCAAGCATGTGAGCACATTTGGAAGTCCACAGAAGATGTATTACGCATAAAGCCCTTAACATGTAAACACAGAGAGTACACAAGTAACACATAAAAAGACACAATAATGTGGCAAATGCAAATATGCAGAAACAGTCACTGTGCTGTCTCTTTTGTGAAGTGATCTTTCTGAGCCAGAATGCCACCATAACCTCATCAGTGTGAGGTTTCACCTGCCTTCCTCACACTGAACAGCTCTACAATCTATTTGAACCCCAGCTAAAATCGGGTAACATTTCTCTCCTTCACTTCCATCTAAGGCAGTGATCACCCTGACAAGCAAGACTTTTCACATTTGTAAGCTATATTTCAAGAACATTCCTTACAAATATACCAACCTATATATTCTACATTGAGCTGCTGAATCACCATGACTGAGCTTAGCTTCAGTTTGCACAGTCATGGTTCAAGTGTTTTTATAACGTAACAAATATCTTTATGCATTGAATTTCTATTTTAAAAAGCTAGCTTGATAGATTTTGTGATAAACAATACCAGTTCTTAGCAGACCCTGTTTTTTACTCTCCATTCCTCTGGGATTGAAAAAATGCATCAAAAACCTCAGTAAAAATGCATGCATTTGCTCTTTTTTTCGTATTTTTTCTGTCATTCTCCTTTTGCTTTTTCCTTTTCTCTACCTCCTTTCGCTTTTTGCTGCTCCCTACATTGCTGTTCTTCTCTTTGCTTTACCATCTCTTCTTTTGCTGTATGGTCCTCTCCAAACTCTTTGTTAGCTCTTTCTCCTTTGCTCTCCCTCTTTGCTGCAAGGAGAAAATTGAATGAGAGTGAATGAGCATTGTGGAAATCCCATCAGAGATGCTATGGTCTCCAACATTATTAATTAGCTGATATATTTACATCAACGTAAGCAGTAAGGAGGGAAAACCTGCATAGAGATTGAAAATGTATACACAAATGCTTACAAATACTATAGAGTACAGAATAATCTCTCGAGACAAGTAGGAAGAAGTCTTATCGTGTACAATATTCAACATGTACTGAGACAAGAGATAATTAGGCAGAGTGGGCGGGGAAGGAGACAGGGAAATGTGAAGAATGGGGCAAAAACTTGGGATTTGAGACCTTGTCCTTGGAGGTCTGGGATTCAAGGGAATATTTTGCCAAATGCCAATCTGTTGGGTTTCACATGCCAACAGTTACCAATTTAGCTCGAGTCTGGAAAACAGAGAAAACATTGAACGCGCACATCGTGTAAGGTCCTACATAACAGCTCCAAACAAAAGAATGTATGAGCTAATTTACAGACACCACTCTGAAGTTCACTTCATCCTGCAGCATCTGGACTCCCCAGGAACCTACGCCAGGATCCTGTTTGTGGACTTCAGCTCTGCCTTCAACACCATCCTTCCAGACCATCTCCGAGACAAGCTTTCCCACATGAATGTGCCTGATCCCATCTGCCGGTGGATCACTAACTTCCTGACGGACAGGAAGCAGCATGTGAGGCTGGGAAAGAATGTCTCGGACTCCCGGACCATCAGCACCGGCTCCCCTCATATCTTTCTCCTCTGCTCTTCTCCCTGTACACCAACTGCTGCACCTCCACCCACCAGTCTGTCAAGCTAATCAAGTTTGCAGATGACACCACCGTTATTGGACTCATCTCGGACGGGGACGAGTCTGCCTACAGGAGGGAGGTTGAACGTCTGGTGTCCTGGTGCAGCCACAACAACCTGGTGCTGAATGCCCAGAAGACAGTGGAGATTATTGTGGACTTCAGGAAGCACACAGCCCCACTCCCCCCCATCATCCTGACTGACACCCCCATCACCTCTGTGGACTCATTCCGCTTCCTGGGTACCACCATCACCCAGGACCTGAAGTGGGAGCCCACCATCACCTCCGTCATCAAGAAAGCCCAGCAGAGGATGTACTTCCTGAGGCAGCTGAAGAAATTCAACCTGCCAACACGGACGATGATGCAGTTCTACACTGCAATCATCGAGTCCATCCTCACCTCCTCCATCACCGTGTGGTACGCTGGAGCCACTATCAGGGACAAACAGAGACTGCAGCGTGTTGTGCGCTCTGCTGAGAAGGTGATTGGCTGCAGACTCCCATCTTTGCAGGACCTGTACACCTCCAGGACATTGCGGCGTGCAGCTCGGATCTCAGCTGACCCTTCTCACCCTGGACACAGTCTGTTTGACCTGCTCCCCTCAGGCAGGAGGCTCCGGTCCATTCGCACCAGAACCTCTCGCCATAAGAACAGTTTCTTCCCCTCTGCTGTTGGACACATGAACAATAACCATATGACTGTTCCCGCTACTAACACATGACCCTACGCTGTGTCACTGCATCATTTCATGTTTGGCACTGATCACCACCTGCACTCATGTATATATCTTTCAACGTAGCACTCTTAATTCTTATTCTCATGTATATATCTCATGTATATCTCATGCACATATCTTTCCACGTAGCACTTTTAATTCTTATCCCTACTTTTATTTTTTTCCATGTCTATTTAAGTGCTATTTATGACACTATGTTTGCACTGAAGCACTGCAGCAATTTCCTAATGTTGTAAACCTGCTCAACATTTGGCAATAAACCCCATTCTGATTCTGATTCTGATTCTGAAAAATAAATGAGCCTAATTTGCTCTCCTAAAACTATTTTCTTCCACAAAAGTGCCCAAAGGCAAACATATCATATGTAAAATAGCATATGTGATAAATAAAACTGCAAAACAGATAATAAATAAGTACATGAAAAATGCCAGTAAATACATGAATAAATAAATACATTACATTTGATATTGGCAACAGCATGAACTGAGAAGAACCTCAAACAAGAATGCACATTTTACATGCTGCACATGCACAAGCTGCTGGAGCATACATACACTGTATTTCAGCTCACAAGGAGCACTGGAGGCTTTCTTCAAATTTTGCTTTCATCCTGTAGATTTTCCTATGACGACACATGCCATATGATAGCAAATTACAACTACAGTAATTTTGGTGTTATCGTTCTTTTAAATGTTTTGAGGTGACTTATTTGTGTATGCACAATATTAATACAAATGACCAAAAATGTCATCAGTGAACATAAATGGCTGGCGATCCAGAGGTATGATATGCAACAAAGGTTCTTGCATGCAATCAAACCAGTAACACATGTTTTATTCTGTCTGCGACTTAGAAATCACATGCTGTCACACCTGGCATGAAACCTACTGAGTTTGCACCTGTTCGCATACCTTACAAATAAAGAGTACTCAGATCAGCTGCGAGCTGTGTGTACAATCAGATTTCTATTAAAAAAACAAAGAACAAATGTCATGGCTGTGTACAGGCAGGTAGGAAGAGAGGGGGCAAAATGCAGGACTCACGGAGGCAAACGTAACTCAAAATACTCAGCTTTATTGCTGGAAAGCAACCGAACAAATAAAACTAACTAACCTGAGAATACACAACAAACTAAACAGGCAGGCTGGCAAACGGAACACACAGTGAAAGTGAGGGTACGACGCGACAACGAGTAGGGGAAGACGCAGACACTAAATACAAGAGGTGAACAGAACTAAGAGGAAACAGCTGGGAGACATGGCTGACGCTGATTACACTGACGAGACAGGGAGAGCACGGACAGAACACACTGACAAAAGACACAGACCTTCAAAATAAAGCAGGAAAAGCACAGACTGGACTCAGAGATGCGGTACAGACAGGACAGAGGGGGCAGATGGGCAGACAACACAGAGGGGCCGCAAAACCAAACCTCTTAAGAACCAAAGGGTGTAAACCAAAACACACAATCAGCATAAACTAGAACAAAGGATCATAATAACAACAACAAAATAATAATAATAAAAAATAAACACAAAACACTGTGTCAAATGACCCAGGACTGTGACAACAACTTTGGGAAATTTGCCTACAAATACTGTATCATTAACTATTAGATAGTTCTCTGTGTAAGAAATACTGGTTTGGGCTAGACTTTTGCCTTTATAGCGCTTTCAGGAGTCAGGGCACAAGGAAACAATTTGTTAACTGTGAACAACTTACTGTTGTCTCAATTTGAAGTGGCTTTAAAGACAGCAAGAAAACTGTCAGAAAAACAAATAAATGAAAACCCAAACATGTTGCATTATCACTGAAAAACTTGGGTGGGCTCCAAAAAATTTCAAAATACGTTGTATTACTGTTAGATTTAGGATTGTCTGTTCTATGATAACAAATGAGGTTAAATCTGTATTTCCTCAGCATGGAGCTATCCTGATCGTGCTGGCTGCACCAGAAGTTTCCTCATACAGAAGGTCTTCAGACAGGCTGCTTTCTAATGCATCACATAAATATGCTTTTGTGTTTGATTCAAATACTGTGAAAAAGTCTCGAGTCAGTCTTCATTTAATTATGTTTTACTATGATATGGGCTATGGAAAATAGTTCCAGCGATTTATTGAAATATGTACACAGCTTTCGGATACTGTTCATCTGCTCTACATAATTTTTAAGGCCTTCCACTTCCTCTTTTGTCCCCGACTTCTCCAATGTCCTTAGTCTTTTTTAGGACACATTACACTGAGATATGCCAAGTCTTCAGCTTTCTTTGGAAATCAACTTCTTGCCGCAAAAATGCCTTTTTTCATCCCTGTCTGTATTTTTGGCATTTTGGCATTTTTCGCATTTTTCATAGACTCTACTAAAGAAATGGGAACAAATTATATGTTTTTGAACTATTGCCCATTTAAATAAAACTACAAGAGAGTCGTGCTCCTTGGAAGCAAAATTGAAAAAAATGAGGAGTGATTCAGGACTTTTGCACAGTACTCTACATCCCAACTATCCAAGAGCACCAATTAAACCCTCACAGATATGCTCACCCTCACCCTCCATTTGCATTATAGATGAATAGTCATTGGTGTGAAGCAGCTGTATCGACTGGCTGAACAGCCTTTATTGATAAGCCCATAAAAGACATGGCATCTTGGTATTAATAACTCACCACAAAGCTCTCCTCTGTATATAACACAGATATCATTAACTGTGGCACCGCTGTCACACTGGTAATGGCTATAATCAAGCTCCCTCCAGCAGTAAAAGTTGTGTGTGGGTGTGTATGTGTGTGTGTGCATGTTTGTGTATGCACGCAGTTGTCTTACGAAGGAGTATGGAGCAGCCCTTTGAGCCTCATTTTGACAGAGAATAGATTAAACAGAGATGCATGCATGAAAGGAAAGGCTAATTTTGCCTGATATGGCACTGGCCAACTTGAGTGTAATTCTACATTATAGTCTGTAAGGTCTCATTAGACTGGTTTCAAACAGACAGTATATTTATATTTATGCTTACATGTAAGCATAAATACAAGCACAAGAGACTGTATTTATCTATATTTCTATTAAAAAAAGATGTATCACACAAATTATGCATACTGTTATGTTTTATTTATAATGCATAATAACATTCCATATAATTTAATTATGACATGGCATATATAGACACAGTGATTTAGACTAAAAGCCATATTTAACCATTCATTAAAACTGCTTTTTATTCAAAGCACTTTAATTTACTTCTCACCCTTGACCACCATCCCTAATTAATGCATGCATCTCTTTGGACTATGGGAAGTTCGCACTGGTAGAACTTCACAGAGAAATGCCGCAGCTGTGGTTCAAACCTGGTGTTGCGAGGTGACAGTGCTAACCAGTGGAACACCATATATGCCAACATATCCGAGTGCATGGAAAAGATGAAATATTAAGGCATGGATTAACTTAAAGGAAAGATTAGATACATTTTATTAAGCCATCACAGAGGAATCTCAACATATTTTAGCTCAGTCACTCATGCTTGATAGTTTCATTAATGGATAGAAGGAAGTAACTGAACAAATCCACCCACAAGCATGAATATCAGCTGTATTGAGCACTTGGGGAAATGTGTTGCCTATATGCACTGCAGGTGTGTAAGTACATTACTTGGCTAAACAGATGCACAGCTGTAGTAACGTGATACAAATCTGGCGCTACACTATATTTACTGCAGTACCGCACATGTATTTATGAGTAACATTAAGTTACCTGCAATTCCATGACTGCAAACGGTTTAACAAAAAACATTTTGCAATGTTTGCTTTTTTTTTCTTAAATATACAAAAGGTTTTTGGTGTAATATTAAATTCACAACACTGCAAATTTATATACAGCAAATGTATGGCACAGTGTGGCTTTCTTAATTTCACCAGTCCATGAAAAGCAAAGATAAAATACAGAAATCCATTCACTTAGATATGGTAATTAACCCCCAGGAAGTCTTTTAACTTTCATCATTAGCTCACTACTTATGATGAAAAGATATCTTAAAAAGATACAAAAGTGTAACTGGAGACCAGCTGGTAATGGGATCACACCAGCTGCAATCCTACAGCGTTCTTAGACCACGCCTACCTTCAAACGCTCTCGTTTTTATTCCCACTGCCTCTTGAACAGTTATGTAGGTGTCGTGTTACTTACAGACTTTCAAACACCAACTCAAAATGAATTTTGTGGATAGACTAGAGATGGTGTCTGCAAGGCCTTTTGTCAGGGTGACACACATACAGACAGAGATGAAGAATCAAAAGTACAAGAAGTGCAAGTGCAAGACAATCGACACTTTTAATGACATAATAAATGTTGGTGTGCTTATAAATGTACTAGCCATTGTTCACTGATCAGGCATAACATTATGATCACTGACAGCTGAAGTGAATAACACTGATTATCATCATGGCACCTGTTAGGGTGGGATCTTAATTATGCAAATTTTCATGACCATTGATCAACCACCACTGACCAAAACCCACTGACCCAAGCCCACTGATCAATGTCCATGAGTACCATTCACAGAGAGTTGGGGAATGGCTGCAATCACAGCATTGTAAGATGGTGAAAGATGTGCCCTTAGGCCCTGGGGAAACCAAACAACCTCTGTCGAAGCAGATGGCACAACGCAGAAGAGCTAAATCGTCAGGCCAGTACTCTGCAGTTTATTTACACCTACAGGCCAGTGGACAGTCTTTCAATGATGAGGATGTACACATCCTGGACAGGCCATTTACGTGAAAAGGGAAAGACCATCTCTGAATCAAGGAGGGGCCCTAAGGGCACATCTTTTGCCATGTTACAATGCTGTGATTGCAGCCATTCCCCAACTCTCTGTGAATGGCACTCATGGTCTTTGATCAGTGGGTTTTGGTCAGTGGTTGTTGATCAATGGTCATGAGAATTTGCATAATTAAGATTAAGGAACTGACCTCTCAGCCTATTGTTCCTTCACTGGGCTGGTTTCAGTCATTATGCAATGTACTGTTTATACGATTGGGGAAACCTGCAGTCAGCTGAGACGAAAGAAGTCACTTGGATGACTGACGAAGCATTTCTCCCACAAAACATTATGTCCAGATGAACAGAATCAACTTTTGGAGATATACTCAAAGTTGTTGTTTTGATATGTTGTTGACCCACTCTCTTGGCTCTGCCAGGTACCAGGCGGTTCTTGGGCATGGAGCCCCGGGATGCTGCACTTGCACTAGGGTGGCCTCCAGTGTGGTCAGCTGCCCGTTGCCTCTGGTCCTCTGGAACTCCTACTCCTTGGCTGTGGGCAGCCCATCAAGGGCCTCCCTCCTTCTCCTGCTGGGATAGGCACACAGATTTCACAGAGATGTGTGGCCTTAGGTCTTCGGTACTCATTGAGGGTGCGGATGACCCAGTTCTCCTGGATCCATCTCTGTCCTCCTCTGGCTCCTGGAGGGTATTAGATTGATGATCATCTGACATGTGCATTCATACAGTAACACTTTCTTTAATGCTTACACACACTTATTTCCTAACATACAAATGTACTTAAAGAATTGTCACTGGAGAGGATTTTTCAGTTCTATTTTAGGGCTAAATTTGCAAGAATTACCTCCAAATACAAAGAACATGGTTATTGCATTAGTGTAATGTGACAGAAACATATGACAGTCTCTATCTTTAGAAGTTCAGGATCGGTCAGTATTTTTAGAAAGGCTTCTTATTAGACTCTCTGTATTTCTGATGCCATACAAACAGACTCTACTGAGTTTCCTCTTTTTTCTTTTAATTTCATGTTTATTCCTTAATGAAGGAATAAATGCCAATATTGATTAACACAATATTGGCATACATCAAAAATATCTATATTAAATACAGCAACTTTTAATCTTATATCGTATCATAATCTAGGATCTATAATCTTAATCTTATAACCAAATTCTCAACGGTTGGCTAGAGGAAAGAAAATTGACAAAGTGGACTTTACATCATAAATGAGCCTTTATTGTGACAGTATGCTCCACCTTTTATCAGTTTAAAAGCCAATCAGAGTGATGTCAATATGTTGAAGTCTCACAAATACATGTGTGCAGTGTACTCCCTAACTGCAATACCTTCTATTGCAGACTAAATAATTAAGGTATAACATAATATATTTAAACAGTGTCATAAAATACAGGGAAATATTATAACTGTCATAAGTGTAAGAGTTATTGCAGGGCTGTCGTGTTAGATAATACAAATGTTAAGAAAGTTGACATTGAATTTTTTTAAATTTTATATTAAATTCTAACTTCCATTAGCAAATATATCTAATAATAATGTGGCTCATTTTTTCTGACCTAGATTGCCAATGGGTCAGTACACTTCATCTATATCTACTGTAAGCAAAAAGCCTAATTGCATTTATTGCTTTGATACGTTGAGAATAATTGGCTACATTGACTATAGTTTTGTTTTTATACGGTAAACAAGAAATTAGTGTTTTTTTAAAAAGCAATCTTCATGTACTGAATGTTGCCTTCACAAATTAGATGTCATATTCTGAGGTGCTTTAGCCTCCGAATGCCCTTTCAGTTTGACTTAGGCAGCTATTTAAAAAAAACACTAAATATAATGTAACAAACTGTTGACATCATGAAAATTTAATAAGTTCATCCCCCACAGCTGTAAACAATGTTCAGTGCTATAACTGTCATGTGGGCTTGGCCTATGCATGAGTGTGTACATGTCTACGCTTGCTAATATATTTGAGGTCATAAATATGTATATGTGTGTGGGTTTTGGCTTCTTATACAGCTGTGTGTTGTTTTTCAAAGAAACAAAGGTATGGAGAAATACATTTTTCTAGATAACCTGTAAGCCTAATGTATATGTACTGCATGCAACCAACATGCAATATATCACAGTTCAGAAAGAACAGACCACTTTAAAAAACATATGTGGTGCCGACTGTTACGTTCTCCTAAAAGGTCGAGGTGATGGGGGTAAGTAGCAAAACATGTCCAGGTTGAAAAAAGGAGACATGAAGGCAAAATTGTTAAAGGTTTTTATTAAAAATATTACTACTAATTAAATTGAAAGAGACAGAAAAGCTGCCATTACCTTGAAAAGAAAGAAAAAAATAATAACAAAACCCAGGAGCTGCCACAAACAGCTTGCTAGCTGCAAACCAACAGGGCTCTCTGGCATTAGAGCTCCCCTTCCTCTAGCTTTAAACACCCATACAGGGTCAGTAACAGCAGGCCCTGCTAAATTTAAAAGCTGATGATGCTGATAAGATTCACCTACCAAATGTTACCTTTTATACTACATACACACATACACTCTAGGACTGGGAAATGAGCCATGATAACTTGTAAAAAAAGATCTGCTTATATTGTTCTGAATTCACGTGGCTGAGAAGTTTAATAGATGTAGTGAAGGAGGACATGCAAAGAACTGATGTAACAAAAGAGGTTGCATGGGATAGGATGAGATAGAGGCAGATGATTTGCTGTGGTGACCCCTAAAGGGAGCAGCTGAAAGATGAGAAGAAGATGTTTATATGGGATCTTTAAAAAATAATAATAATAATTGAGGACTTCAGGGGATTATTTTGTTCCTCTCTCAAGTAGAATTTATACCACAAGGGTAGAAAATTGGACAAATAAGGACACACAAGTGTTCATACTTGTTCATACTCAGTGATTAGTCTGATGTGTCACATTGTTGATAACAGCAAAAGAGAAGATGATTAAGAGCTTACTGGAATAGACCCAGATCACAGTAAAAGCATTATAGAACCTAATAAATATCAGTACTTAATTAGCTGCATAATATGCATCACTGCACAATTCACAGCATGTCAGCTGATCCTGACAAGCAGCCAGCACAACTGTCGACTAATGTGTAGGTTCTGTAGAGCATTTATGGTATTTGTAGTAGGAGCAGAAGTCACACATGTCATGGAGAAGTAACCAATGGTTATTTATGAATTGATGATCTATGATAATGGGACCCTTCAACACTCATGAGAAACAAAGAACACCTCAAACCTGGGAACTGGTTACAGATACAGTATGAAGAGAAAAGTTCACGTTAACAAAGTGGTCAGGCAAAACACACAAAAAAACAATTAAGCAATGCTTGAACAAGCAGAGAAGCTGTATGAGATCAATAAACAATGATTTGGTTGGCAGATGATGGGTTAAAGCCCAGACTCTGCTCTGTTGGTCATTAGATGAGAAAAGAATTGCAGCAACATATTTGTTCCACTGAACACCAGAAGGTCTTTGGCTCACGAGAGGATGTCGGTAAACGCAGTTATGTGATATCTTCATTGTCAAATTCAAACTAATGAATTTTTCATTTGTTATGGACTTGTGGAATCAGCAGTTTTGTGACAGCCAGCTGTAACTGACACACACAAGCTGCTTGGGGTGTCTGGGGTTTGCAAACTCCAGTTTGGTAGTACACGTCGTGGGTAATGAGGAAATAAACCCAATGAAGACAGAGAAAGCTTGCACTTCCAGATTAGGAGGGCAAAGTGCAGTAAACTGACTGTGGCTTTAATGTGAAAAGAGCAATAGTACATGTCTTTTTACACATACTAAGAAAGCAAACACTACACTTGTTATAAATGTTACAAGAAAAGAAAAATTCTACACATATCTGTGCATTGTTGATCCTAAATACCCAAAAGTGCATCATATAATGTAGAAACCTAGGGATAAACAAAGAAGGAACACTGTCCAGTCAGTGATTATTATGCCACCTGCATGATATTTATCCAACTCCTGAGTGGTTTATTGGTTTCTGGGAATAAATGAAGGCAGGTGCCTGATAATGATATCTGCCACTGGCATGACAAGCACATATTTGAGGCAGGCAATTTATATCATTTAGTTTGTTTTCACACCAGAACATGACAACCTGTAACTGGATCTGTGGCTAACAAGCTGACAGCTGATAATAGGTGTTCATTCAAGTAGATATGTTAATCTTTATGACTTGGGCAATTATCTACCCACACTCTGTCTCACTGCTATACTACTGATGAATATCAAGAATATAGCCAGTGCTTTTTAAAAAAGGGAAGAGCCACCTCTGTGGTTGAGTTCATATGTGTGTTCAGCAACGCAAGCACATAGAAAATGTATAAGTGGGAGCTGATGATTGATGCTTACAGTGTGCATAAAGACTTAGAGGTCACAGTAACATCTGCTTTGGACACAAAAGGTGTAATTACAATGTAAAATATCAGCTTTTAAGCAGAAGTCATGCATGCTGTGGGATGATTATTTATTTATAGTGAAGACAGAAAAAGTACATGATATTAGTGCCAAATGAATTACACCTAAAGCATGATTAGGTTCATTTAAACCTGGTGTATTACACTTTTATGTCACTTTTCAGGCTTTATGGCTAATTGTAACCGTAGAGTAGTAACCACACTGTCACATGCTGATTTGGAAGTGGAGAGGGCAACATTCGCCTGGCCCTTAGGGCTGCAACAGCCAAATTAAGTGGATAAAAAAAGCCAGGGCAAATGAAATGGATTAACGTTTAGTGGCTGTGCAGTTAGCAAAATGACTCAATGAGTCATGGACAGTATAAATTCTGTGTAGATTTTATTCTCATACCACTCAGCTATCATTTGGAAGATTTCCCAAAAAGTGAAAAATATTGTACTATTTTTTCTGCTTTTTTAATACAATGAGATCAGGTATTCCTTTGTTTCAAGGAAGACATTTTTGATCCTTGAATAGCAAATATTTCTCGTGCTCCCTACTGAAACATATTCATTAGAAGGTAGGATATTGACTATGAAGACGCCCAGCAAGAGGAAAAAATAAAGACCACAGAGGAGATTCGTGGATGTAGTGAAGGAGAACATGTAGAGGATTGGTGTCACAGAGGAGGATGCTAGAGATGGAGGCAGATGATCCACTGTGTGGGACCCCTAAAGGGAGTGCCTGAAAGAAGAAGGAAGCTTTTATGTGATTATTACCACCTAGTGTTGTTATAACCAAGGTTATTATAGTTAACGAAAACTAACGAAATAACGAAAACAAGAAGTGAAAAAACATTTTTGTTAACGGAAATAAAAATAAAAACAAAAAAAGGAAAACTAACTAAAACTGTAATGAGTGTTCACAAAACTAACTAAAATGAACTGAATTTATAGCAAAAATGTGTTTAGTTTTCATTGATGTGTGCGTGTCATACAATAGTCAAGGGTGAAAATGAAGTTTAGTTTCCAGATTTTTTTCTTGCTGTCTAATTATACCAGCAGGTGGCAGTACGTTAGTCGAGTCGTCTGTGTTGCTGCTCCGTCCACGCGCAGAATCATGTCAGGAAAAGTCAGGAGAAAGCGCCAGAGTCCAATTTGGGATTACTTTGAATATGACTGTGTTTTGGATAAAGCAAGTGTCTTGTAGTGGAAAGAGACAAATTATGAGGGACATTTCTAAAGGGAAAAAAATCCCACAAACGTTAAAGTGCACTTGAAAAGCTCACACAAGAAGGCTAACCTAGCTTACCTTGAGAAGATAGGGGAGCACACTCAACCCTCATCCCCAGAAACAGACGCTAACCCCAGGCAAGGCAGCGTGATGCATCCCGAGACAACAGGACTGGGATATCTACATAACTGTGTGAGTCAATTGCCTTCAATAAGTTTATCAATTCACTTGAACCAAAATTACGAACACCCGGTGCTGCAAGAGTTAATAGTCTCATTGGGGACAAGATATACATTTTATAGTTGCCTGGTATCAGTGGTTGTTCATCTGCCCTTATTTATTTATCGTGGCTCAAGAGTTGGGCGTTAGCCTTGTAATCGGAAGGTTGCCGGTTCGAGCCCCGGCTTGGACAGTCTCGGTCGTTGTGTCCTTGGGCAAGGCACTTCACCTGTTGCCTACTGGTGGTGGTCAGAGGGCCCGGTGGCGCCAGTGTCTGGCAGCCTCGCCTCTGTCAGTGCGCCCCGGGGTGGCTGTGGCTACAATGTAGCTTGCCATCACCGGTGTGTGAATGGGTGGATGACTGGATATGTAAAGCGCTTTGGGGTCCTTAGGGACTAGTAAAGCACTATATAAATACAGGCCATTTACCATTTACCATTTATTTATTTAAAGAACCCATAGGTGGGAATGTGAGTTGTCTGTCTCTGCGTGTTAGCCCTGCGACAGACAGGCGACCTGTCCAGGGTGCAGAGTATGGTAGCTGGAATAGCAACATACCCAAGGATAAGCAGAAGAGAATGACTGATATGATGAAACTGGGATTTTGTTACACTTAATTATTGCAAACACGACTAAAACTATAACTGAAACTAATCAAAACTAAACTGAAACTAAGGATTTTCAAAAAAATAAAAACTAAACTAAACTAGCAAACAATTGGTAAAAACTAATTAAAACTGATATAAAATTGAAAATCTGAAGTCAAAACTAAATAAAAATAAAAACTAATGAAAATTGCAAAACTATTAAAACCCTGGTTATAACAGACAACATGTAGCAATGCAACTTCAGCACCATGGACAGTGCCGCATAATATAGACGTAGCAAGCAATGCAAAGCAATAGTTGATTCTATCTTAGCTTAACAACAGAGAAATTAATGAATGAATAGGCAAGTATGGCTTATTTACTTACCCAAGTTTTATTATGTTGAACTATCTTTTCAGTGAAAGGACTTCTACTGTCATTGGCTTTATTTTCAGACTGTGGTAATTCACACAGTCCACACGTGCACGTACTGAGAACAAATATGCAGGCTGAGTGCAAGTAGCAGCTCCGCTGTGTCTCCATGCACCTGACAGGACAATTCTGCTCATTCCTGAGATTTCACACTTAAAAACTAAACTAACACTAACACTTGGTGGCATATACAGTATTAGAAGATGCTACTCTTAACAAACTCTTAATTTAACTTTTTATTCTCCAATTATTTTAATGCTATTTCAGGTTGAATTGCATTACTACAACCAGCAATGATAATGTCATTAATTAGCATGAAATAGCAAGGACACAGTGTATTTGTACTTAATACTGGGAAAACACAAGCCAGGGTAAGTGGATTCATGGGCAGCACGTGATATAAAATTAAATGCTTATATAAGCTATTCATTATATATATAATTATTCCCCACATTAATTTTTGATAGCCTGCCTTCAATTCATCACTTCACATTGCTGAAAGTCTCTAAAAGGAGTTTGTTTGCTCGGGGTCCAGGACGCATATTGTGTGTATGTAGTGTTAGGAAGAAATGTCTTTAATTGTTAACGATGTTTCACATACGAGTTATTTATTTGGAAAGTTTGAATCTCTCCTTCTAGTTAAGCAGCAGAAAGGGTGCCCTTCATGCTTTGGGGCAAAATGCTAGATTTTCTTGTGCAAATGAGCTAAACAAAACATGTGTTTTGTAAATTACACCCATTTCTCCTCATGTGAACTTTTTCTTTTTATCTTCAAGGTTTTTCACATATTTGGAGTAAATCATGTTTCCCTCGAAACATGACTGAAAATGTCATTTATTGTATGCAGAGTAAATTTTTTATGCGCCCCATCCAGTTTCTTCCAGCTTTGGTGCAGTTTGAAAATACAGCAAAAAATGTGGGTTCTGAACGTAACTCACCCCTCAATTACGCGTACCAACACAGTGTAATTGGGAAAGCAATTTATTTGTATAAGAATGTAATTTCTAGCCTGCAGAATTTCACAAGAAGCATCCGCTGTTGACAAACCAAAAGGCATTTTTACTGACTGCTCCCGAGGAATAGTAAATGGATTGCTTTTGGTTTGTGTATTTCATTCATTCATTCACACCAAATCCATTGCTAATGGTGGAGTTATCATTCAAGGAAATAGCTTCTCAAATTTGGAGAAACATGGCTCAGTGTCTTGTTCACAAACCCGTCGACATGTAGACAGGAGTTGTCAGGGATTAAACTGCCAGTCCTTCAGTTAGTGGACACTCTGCTACAGTATCTGAGTCACTGCTAGAATGCCTTCAAAGGTATAAGATAAATTGCCTATAGATATAAAAAATGAACCCCTGGGTAATGCTGAAGAGTTAAAAATAAAAGTAGGCCTTCTGTGTATGGATAATTCAGTCGGTAGTAGATGATGAGAGGCTGTGGTAGTTGTAGTTGATTCCCGGAGAAAGTCTTGCTCTGTGATCTGCTCCTTCCAAGTGGCTGCCTTTGGCAAGCTTTACCCTTCTATGGAGGCAGGCTAATTAAAAACACACAGTAAACCATGGATTCTGATTAAAGAAGTTCTCAGTGCAGGGAACATAGAGGGAAGTATGCTATACTTTATTTGGACATACCTTCTATTGCAAAAAATTTTTTTGGTATTGCAAGTGACACACAAGCACATTAGCTAATAGGACCTATATAGGCTATATTAGTTTTACACTGTATAAAGACCATTTGCAAAGCCAAGTAGAGCATCAAGAGATTCAGTAAATCAGTTCTCCTACTCCAGTAAGCAGAGGTCATGTAAAAGAATGGACAATATTTATTTTGCATTATAAGCTATTTGGTAATTAGACTCAGATCAGGAAACGCAGCAGTCCTGACAATATTTGGAAGTAGGAGAAGATGCTGGTGGTTTTGGCGGCGATGGCACACATGGAGGAAGAGGTTCACAATGATTGATGTGTGGTGGAGATGGGGAGGAGTAGGGTCATACAAATGAGTCTAAAAGGCAAATGGACAAGAGTTACTAAGATTTAAAGCACACAGAACAGAAGATGATTGGCTTTCAGGGGGCGAGAGAAAAAATGATTCGTTCAGCGCGATTGCAACTGAAGTGAATTTAACATAGACTGAAAAGAGGAAGTGATGAAAAAACAGCAACCAAATACCCAGTAATGAAGGCAGACGAGTGCACACAGATCTTTCTCACTGAACTTATGCATAAGCTTCAGTCATTTCTAAAATAAATATGCACAAAAGAAGGTCTTTCTCTGTGTAACCCAACTAAAAGGAAATGGTGTAACACTATTGTCGTTCAATCAAAGCATCACATTTGAGGCTTTAAAGCCATCAGTGGCACTACAGACAAAATAATTTGTTGTTTTGATTGTAATGCTTTCCATTCAGGTGTCAGATCTTTCCCAGTTTTCATTGGGTAAAGTGAAAACCACTCTGTGAACTCTGATGGCGTAAAACACAGCCAGCGTATTAAACATTTGATGTCATTGTTCAAAAAGGTCTCAGGAGCAGATACCCTCTACCCTGCACAGAAATCATTTTTGCTGCAATAACCTTTTTATAGCATTCATTTTTATTAATGAATTAATATTCATTGTTTACAGGTCATCAGGGTTTGTTTGCTTTTTAGGTTGGTTTTAATTATTTTTAATAGACTCCCTGTAAATCTGGGGATGTTAATCTATAAAGCACCTCCACCTGAAAGGTATATTCTGCCTACTTGGCAGTACAAATGAAATGTGTGCCTTTGTGTTGGCTGTGCAGATACTAGTGCATCAGTTCCATTAATGGCTGGAAAACATGGCTGTAACACTCAGACAGACACAGATTCTGTTTATTGCTGATTGGCATCATTGCTTAAATTTGTATTTCCTTACTTTAATACAAGATAATTGCCCTGTGTTACTTGTGTTTTGTCTGTTGTTAAAATGAATATTCATACCAAGCTTTACCCACACACACACACACACACACACACACACACACACACACACACACACACACACACACGCACACACACACACACACCAGGAGACTACCATCTTAGTCTTAATTGAAAGATGTAATCTTGGAAATGGAACCATGAAACATTAACAGAGAGAGGGAGAGAGTTTATGTGTACATACTTTATATTTAATCCTCAAGAGAGTCACTCAGAGACACTTCTGTCAGAATTTTAAAAAACTGACCTTCCCTCATCTTGTTTTCATCTTCTTCCCCCCTTTTTTAGTTTTGCTCTCTATTCTCTTCTTTTTCCCACTTCCTCCTTTGCATTTCTTTCGCAGTCTCCTTTTATGCCTGTATCCTTATCCCTCCCTAAATCTGACTCTCAGATGCCCTTCCCATTCTGCTAGTCTCCACCACACACACACACACACACACACACACACGCACACACACACACACACACACACACACACACACACACCACATCTCTCATTTTCTCTTCTCCTGCCAACTTCTTTCCTTCCCTCTAGATATCCCCTCTTTCCTGATATCTGTTCCCATATCTCACATCCATTGAGCACCATCATCTGACATGTGTGTCCACTCAATCACTCCAATTTTCTCTATTTCCTTTATAAAATATCTGAATAGGTACAATGTCTCACAGCCCCTGGTCATGTTTTTCTTATATAAAACTTATATCTATTCTTACGCTCATGCCTTTCAATATAAACCTGTGTCACTCCGATGTATGCTTTGTGAGAACCCTAACAACCTACTGGTGTTTCTGTGTGTTGTTGAAGGTGTGCTTTGTTAAAGTGTTCTGCACCCACTACACATCTCATCTGTAAAACAACTTTTTACCCTCAAGTTACTTTATATTAAATTGAAATCATATTTACATGCAGTGTGGTGCCTCTGTGTTTATGAATATTAATACGACTTCATGAAAACCTGGAATAAAACTTTTCTGTATATGTTGCTAGCAGTTCAACGGTTGCAGCACACTGTAGGATTGTGCTTTATTCTCCAAATTGTACAGCTGCTTTCCTACATGAGTTGTTCACACTTCATTTTCCAAAATACTATATACTAAAAATGTTATGAAAAAGACAACCCTGGTGAGCGGTGTTTCATTTACTGTGAGTAGTAGCACAGCTCCCAGCACAGATAGTTAATACAGATAGGTTTAGACAAGAAGTACATTTTCAATTATTATCAAGCATTGGTACAAACTGTGTAACCTGTATAGCCCATATTTATGCTTAGTGATTTCCATCTGATATCATTTGCTGAGGGTTTTTTTTAAATGATCTACACATTGAGCCTATTTGTTGTCTCATCCTGGACAGTGGCTCTGACACTCACCAGTTTTCAGCCTCCTTACTTTTGCTTAGCGTACAATCTCAGGGTGCTGGACTTGGGGTAAAACCCTCTATGAATGGTCAGGAGCTTCCTTGTATTGATGTCAGTGGCTTCTGTCTTCTCCTTTGGCCATCTTATAATCCCAGCAGGGTACCTGATCATCGGCCTGGCGTAGGTGTTGATTGCTCGGACCTTGTTCTTGACATTCAGGTGACTATTTGCCTGACCATCTGCAGGTACTTGGTGATTGTGGCTTTTATAGAAGCCTCTTCATGGTTCCCATTTGCCTGCGGGATCCCCAGGTACTTGTAGCTGTCCTCAATGTGTGCAATGTTGCCTTCTGGTAGTTCAATCCCCTCATTCACTTTTTTTTTACCATTCAACTACACCTCTCCAGTCCAAATGACATTCCGTTGTCATTGCTGTAGATCCTAGTGTGGATCAGTGAAGCAATGCCTTGCTCACTCCTGGCATACAGCTTAATGTCATTCATGTAGAGGAAGTGGCTGACAATTGCTCCATTCTGTAGTCGGTATCCATAGCCAGTCTTGTCAATGATGAGGGGGGTTCAAGTCGAAGCAGAACAGCAGAGTGAACAGGACGTCTCCTTGATAGATTCTGCACTTTATCATGACTTGTGAAATTAGCTTGAAGTTGGCCTCTGCACAGTTCCTGATGAAGGCTCTTAGGGTCCTGTTGATTTTGTATAGTTCTAGGCATTCCACGATCCATGTGTGGGGCATTGTCATAGGTTTTCTTTTAATCATTCCAGGAAGTGCACAGGTTGATAAGCCTGGTCCTGCAGTCTTGGGCAACTGCTCTGTCTAGCAGTAACTGGTGTTTCGCTCCTCTGGGATTTCTGCCAATTCCTTTCTGTCCGCCGCTCATGTATTGAGCCATGTGCCTGTTCTGTGTTTAGGCCTTTCATCCACACGTAAATGGCATTTTGGATTACTGAAACATGCATTTTTAAAAACTCCTTCCAGAGTGGAGTTTTTGTGTTTGTGTGTGGACAAGGAAAACGGAGATCGAGTAACGCAAAGTCAAAGGTGTGAGCCTTTTTTGCCGTAACGCTGTGCGCCACGTTATTGTTTACATGAAATGAATTTCTACAAAAGCTTTCACGTGGATATGAATTTTGATTGTGATTGTGTGTATTATTGTGGATGCACCATAGAGACTATAAATGAAGGCTGTACTTACCCATGTCGCTGGTTTCTGAACTCCAGATATGAAGCATCAAGATCAACATTTCCACTATCTCTATTGGTTCCACAAAATGCCAAGTGTGATGAGGAGGGGTGGGTCTGGCTGAGAAACTGCTTTGTCATTGGCTAATGACTTGTGATTGGCAAGTTATTAGCCAATGAGCAGTGGAAAATACCATGGATAAGCCTCCTGTTTGAAATGTGATATGACCAAGATGTATAAAACAGATTTAATTTTTATTCCTAAGACAATGAAGTCATTAGCAAAGAGAGATCGTGCCTTCATTTTCCAGAAGCTACATCTATTTTTTCTTCTATTTTTTAGGAAATCTTAGGAGTGAAGAAGGGCGAGGAAATGAAGAAAAAAGCAAGTTAGCTGTTCTGGACTTGCACAGTCAAATTCCTGCCACATACTCTTCAGTCAAAGAAATGAATAGCTTTACTTGCACATTGCTTTGACCTGCAGCCACAGAATTACAGCTACCTTTTCTTTTGTCTAATGCTGCATTTGTGTTAGTTTTGCTATTGAAACTAAAAATCATTAAAACAAAATTACTGTGAAACATAGAAGGACTTATAAAAAAAAATGGATGCATAGTGAAAATAAGCAAGATGTGAGAGAGTTCCCTGAAAAATGAGGAAATCAACACTCTGTATATCCTGGTTTTGCCTATATTTTGTCAAAGAGTTATGTATTATATTTCTGCAAATTGAGTTAAAGTGCCCTGGTGGTATGCAACTCTTGTTAAATGGAATGTGAAAAATTTTAAAGGTTATGGCTAATATTATTATGCTTAAAATAGCCTTAGCTTGACAGTCACTTTGTAACTTTGTAACACATTGCTAATACAGCTTTCTAGACACTGGCTGCTAGAACACTCCTTTGACATATTAAATTCCAATTTTTTCAGCTAATCACAGTCACTGTATTAGCCTTTATGTCCCTGTATATTATGATGCAAATTGTTTTCCCCTCTAGCAGGCATTTTTGTTTTATTTTTTCTTCTTCTTTTTGTAATAAAGCACATTGAGGTCTGTCTCTGTAGAAGGCCTTCAGTGTCATAGTCACAATATTAAAATCACTGTAAGGAGTATGTGGTATACCTATAACTAAAAGGATGTCCACTACCTGTTTAACAAAGGAATTGTTAGTTTTGTTTTAAAGTTCACTGATTTCATTCGTCTGTCTTTACAACATACTGTCTATGTGGACTTTAGAGTTCTTACTATATGCATTTTTCTCTCATTTTAATATCTATGGCCTCTAAAACTATACTATAAAATGAGCATATGCCACTTTATCCAGGGCCAGGTCGCGGGGGCAGCAGCCTAAGCAAAGAGGCCCAGACCTCCCTCTCCCCAGCCACCTCCTCCAGCTTATCCGGGGGAATACCAAGGCGTTCCCAGGCCAGCCAAGAGATATAATCTCTCCAGCGTGTCCTGGGCCTGCCCTGGGGCCTCCTCCCGGTGGGACATGCCTGGAACACCTCACCCAGGAGGCGCCCAGGGGGCATCCTTGTCAGATGCCCGAACCACCTCAGCTGGCTCCTTTCGATGTGGAGCAGCAGCGGCTCTACTCTGAGCCCCTCCCGGATGGCCGAACTTCTCACCCTATCTCTAAGGGAGAGGCCAGCCACCCTTCGGAGGAAGCTCATTTCTGCCGCTTGTATCCGCGATCTCGTTCTTTCGGTCACTACCCACAGCTCGTGGCCATAGGTGAGGGTAGGGACGTAGATCGACCGGTAAATTGAGAGCTTCGCTTTTACACTCAGCTCCCTCTTCACCACGACGGACCGGTGCAGCGTCTGCATTACTTACGTTTATCACTCGTTGGAAACAGTCTCTTTAGAGTTAAGTTTTCCCACCCCCTCTGTGGATAACATAAATCCGGTCTTAGCACTATTTCTTGGGCAATTTACCTAACATAGAAATCCTGGAAACTATTACTAAAGTTGCTCTCATTACTCTTCATTACTTTTATGGTCACATTTAACCTTAACAAGCTTTTAATCTCCTAAACAACACATTTTATTCAACTGTGGTGCTCTGTGCTTCTTTTGGGTGCCCCTCTCTGGTGGTTCTGTTCGGTCCGGTGCTCCCTGGAATCTCGCCACCCCCGTGGTCGCTGTGGGCCCAAACTCTCCTGCAAATGAAACAAACACCTTTCCCTACTATGCCTCCCTAACTTATGATGTTCATCAATTGTTCTCTTAATTATTCAAACTTGGTTCAACCTATCATGTTCGTGACTCTCTAATCAAAAGCATTAACCTAATTATGTGTATAAGCATGTTAGCATCTATCCATCGGCCCTCAAGGTCCTCCCTACAATATATCAATTCAGTCAGTCACGCTGAACCAGGTTTTCAACTTTCATTTATATATATTCTTCAATGTTACTCATCTCAGTAAACAACCTTTTAACACCTTTAACACACTTAAAGCGACGCTTTCACGTCCCTCCAGGTGCTTCCTGTTGCTCACTCTCTTCTCTCTTATCTGATTATCAACATCCTGCACACAAAACTGTTGCTTCTGCAAGTGTGAAAGTTTCCAAGCAGAATGTGCCTCTGACCTACAAGTCACAGTACATTTTATCTGTTTCTGCAAGCATCTTCATTGACCTTTTACACCCTGACACCTTTCACAATAGATTACAAGAAAATCATTATAACCGCTTATTCTACTAAAAGATCAAAGAGAAAACAAACATTTTAATCAATTGAGTTTAAGCATAAAAGCAATTACTTATGTGTAAGTTTTATCATAGCTAAATCAAACTCCCACCAGGTCCTACCATGATCATAAAGCCCCTTATTTCAAATTAAACCCAAAATCACCCCTTCTTGACACATCTCATGTGTCAAATACGCTAAAGCCAGCTCCTAAAACGTTATAACATGTTCTTGATACAGCATATTTTGATTTCATTTTGCTCTTAATGTAACGGTACATTCTAATTATACTTTACCAGACTTAACCAAAATATATGTGCTTTCCTTACTATGCTCCTGTTTTAAAGGAAAAGACTTTGGTCACTTCGACAAGTGTTTGTTATTCTATAACTGCATGTTATATGAAAAGTCTAGCAATCGCCTCTGTGACTCATAAATATTACTTTTGTTTTAGTTATTTTCCTCTATAAACTTTAGTTGACTTCTACAGTGGCCTATTTTGTTAATGGCACGAGTTATATCAAAAAGTTTCTCCCCTTTAGCATTTGGCATTTTCCCAACAATATAATCTAGTACCATAATCTAAACCCAGTCAATAAAACAGAAATTTTCTTTTTAAAGCAAACGTCAGCAACCCAAAATCAGCAGCCAAAAGATTAAGTCTGCAAGGCATCCCCTTTCTCTCCCCAACCTAGTCAATTGTTTGTCCCCCTTTATTCATGCTAACCTTGGTCCAGTTGTCAGTCCAGTCACAGTCCAGTCATTCACACGCAATTGTGAATGACTGGACAAAACAATTATCTATCATTTTTGGTCTGGATTGACACGTGGCAATCCTTTTAGACAAGAACTCGAGGTTCCCACAGGTAGCCTTCTCCTCAGCCAGTTGTAATCTGGAAAAGGTCACCTTATATTTGCTCTCCCGAAAATGTTGATTCCCCACCTTAAATAACAGCATTCCTTGTCTTCAGCCAGTTCAACCAGAAACTCGGCCTGAACATTTCCAGTGATGTTAACCTATAACTTTCTTCCGACCGCTGCATGTGGAAAATAACAAAACTGAGACATTTTCATTATTATCATCAGTGCTTAAACGACCCACTTCTCTCTCTCCAGCCAGAAATACCAATTTATTTCATGTATTCACCTTGATAAATGTGAACGTGTTCTTCCTTGCGTTCATTTTATGTGGTCATGTTAATGGAGTGTAAGCTGCTCCTTCATTGCATATGTATTTTATAATCAGGTTTAACTCATGCCTCTTTGCACTGAGCTGTGGATTCAAACTATCTCAATTCTGCTTCTCCCCAAAAATAATTTCACATGTAACCATTTGTATGTGTGTTTTCTACTCATTAATCTAATTCTTAGTTTCTCTCTTTATTTTTACCCTTTTTTAAATGTATTTATTTATTTATTTTTACCTATTATTGTGATGTGGTAGACATTCCTAAACCTCCATGAATTCAGCCTACAATCCAATTTTCCCATATGCATTCACCATATGGCGTCCAGTTTCACCTCTCACAGTTTCCTGTGGGGCCTCGCAGATCAACACAGGCCCAAATCAGCTGTTTCTTCTCTCCATTGCTTCTCTCTTGATCTTTTCAGTCTTTTCTTTGAGGATTACTCCAAGCATGGCAAATATGAAACTCGGTGTCAAGTGCTTTCTCACAGTTATTTATCCCACTGTTCTTACCAGCCTGTAATTCACCGTGCATGTTGCATCACGTGCTTCCTTACATGTTGTTGCTGGAGTCGTCAGTATTATAGTTCAGTTGCACTGTCTTTTTGCCTGCTGTTAATTCTTCAAGTACACGGTGTTCTTTCTGTCTTCTGTCTTCATCAGGAGATTGACTGTCCTTTAAGCTTCTTCTCAGGATAACAAGACAATGAGAGGTGAAGCTGTCAAATTTTAAGCCAAAGGCTGGCCTGTTTTCCTCCCAATTCTGTTAATCTATGCTTTTGCCGCTGTACGCATGTTTTCAGATTGAGAAGAGTCCACCTGTATTGACACACTAAAACCTTCAATTAATATCCTTTTCATTTCTTTTCTTAAGACACCCATTAGCTTCATCTGCTTAGATCTTAACTCTTCTCTCTCTCTCTGGGTGCACACTTCACACACCAGCCAGTTTCCTTTTATGGGCATGCAAAGTTCCTGTCACACACACTGCTTCCTGTCTCACACACACACACAGCCACACAGACTCGTTTTTTCTGTTTCTCTCTTAACTGTTTCTACAGGCTAATCGAACTCTTGTTATTATTATTTCTATTTACAGTCTATAAACCCTCTGTAATTCTGCGCAGTCTTGATCTAAAAACAATGCACCCTTATTACACGCACACACACTTAAATATACTAAGCTCTTTCATTTGCCAGCATTCACACCAAAATCTTCAGCGTGCTTAGGAGAGCTCTTTCAGACATCAGGACAATTAACAATTTTCCACACATATCACCATTCTTTCAGCTCAGTTTTGTAGCATCATCCACACAATAATTTCATCAGCATTTTACACTCCTCCCTAAACTTCCTTAAAAAAACAAAATAAATCGTCTCACACACACACACCATGCCCTTTTTCTCTCAACACAATGTGCACCTTTAATCATTCATCCCAAATAACAATTTTACACTCCCTGCTGGTCAATCACCCCGCTTTGGGATGATTAGGCCCTAATTAATTTATAACCGCTAACCGCGGCATGACAGGAAGCTCCACCTCCAACTTGCACCTTACAGCTTTACTTAAAGCTTACCTGTCAGTCACATTGAATGGTCACGGCCGGGGCTGCGCCCCTGTCGGTCAAATAGTGCAAGTAAAGTGGTGCTTGACGACTAGCTATTAACGAGCGTCCCCAGTGCTCGCAGTTGCCAGCTGAATTAACATTTAAGATGATAAATTTAAACCTCAACAACAGTGAGGGATAACGAGGGAATGGGACACAGGAGAAGAGCACACCTGGCAGTAATCAAGCACAACAAGACCAGAGGAAGCCAAAATATCCCAATTCAGGGTCTGCAGCCTTAAAGGCTGCATTTTAAGGCCGATTACGTCACAGTGGCGCGCCGAAGGCTGTCCCAATTCAAAGGCTGCTCGAAATGCGGCCCTCAAATGCGTCCTTCATTTCCCTGAATTTTAAGGTTGTGGCAGTGTAGACTTCGTGGTCCCATATATCCCACAATTCATAGCGCCGGCAGTCGGTGTGGATAATTCTGCCGCAGACGGCAGAAGTGGAGCGGCCGTAGAGTAAACTGTGAAAAGTAAGTACTGAATATTATGTCACTTATTTATGTGCAAATGTCTAATAATGAGGAACATTAAAACATTACTGTTGGCCACATGTTGGCAAAGTTATTTGCCATTAGCGATGTTTGTACGTTCAGCTTTTACTTGCTTTTAAAGCCTTTAAAATATAATAATACAATAGTCAACCTTAATCTTACAGAGAATGTGATGATTTTGTGGATAATTAAAGTCAGTCATATATCCACAAACACAACAAGCTGAAAGTCAGTGAATGCTGCTCGGTTTGCAGTGCTGAATATCACGGCACAAGCAGGATTCACTGCACTGCTAATGTTAGCTATGTTATATTGCTGCCTCTATTCGGTGGTGTCGAGCCAAACGGACTTTAACATGTGTTTGAACGAGCTGACGGTTCACTCGTTAGGCTGAAAGAAAGATGCTTTAATCACAGGAGTCACACATGTGTCCACTGTACCATCTGGGAACTCTTCTTGTTTAGCACTCGTAATAACACAAACACTAAATCCTCCTGTTTGTAGCAGTGTATACACCTGAGACTGTCACCTGTCTGTCTGTCCTGCACTCTCTCTCTGTTTCTTTCTCTCTGATTGTGGAATAAAAGTATGAACATGTGTTTATAAGTTACACTTGTGTTTGAATCCTGCAGCTTATCACACATTTGCTTTCCATGTGTGACAACTGCAAGTGTCCAGAGTGAGGACAGACTGAGGGACCCACTGCTGCACATCATCTGTGAGGCTTTGCGCCCCTGATGATCCACCAGGACAAACTCAGCAGTGTGTGAGGAAGAGGAGGAGGAGGAAGAGCCAGCAGCAGCTGACAGATGGAGAGAATAGACAGACTGTTCCCTGTTTGTGAAGGACTGCTAGAAAAGTTTAGAATAACTAATTGTCTGTCCTGAATCAGTCTTATTAGGTAATGTTCAAATCATTTTATCATTCCAGTGTTTTCAGTGTGGGAGAAAGTACTCAGGGCCTTTAAGTTACACACTATGAAAGGCAGCAACAAGTGTAATATTCAGAAACCTAAAGTATGTATCAGCAGCAGAATGGAGCTAAAAATTAACGTGTGTTTCAGTTCTATGAAGCTTGGAGTATTTTGGATTAGTAGTACTGCTGTGTTTGTTGCATCATATTGCTGTAATTGTTTATATGCTTTATATATTCTGAGCTAAGTTGATCTATACTGTTACATCATATTCTATCAGGATGTTATGTGTTTGTAGACTTTCTGCCCAGTTTGACCCATTTAGCAGAAGCCAGCCTGTTTAAGGCTCTGATATCTATTCTGTATGACTGAAAGCAGTGATGACATGGTCTGATTTTCTCACCCAATAAAGGAATATTTAATATATCAGTCTACTCTTCATTTTATCACACACAGTTATCACAGCTCGTACATTTGCTTTTAACACATATATGTAATCATTGAGCCAAATGTAATAATGCCAACATACTGAAGGAACAACATTTGTCTCTTATACAGTATACAATACATATATATACACTGTCAAAGATACTTGAGTGTCTTTGAGTGAAGATTTAAGGTGATAGGACATATAAATAGCTGCAACTTTTATCTTTACTGAAGCTCAGTATTTGACACAGAGTTCACTCACATGTGCTGTACCAGTGTACTTGCACATGTGATGTGACAATAGAAGTGATTTGATTTGAGAGTTCAAACTCACTGCTGCAATAACTAATAATGATTAGTATAATAACTATAACATTGGCCATATCATATTTACACTGACTTTAGTCTCATGAACAATATTAACTATTTGTTATTTACTAGCTAATCTTATATGACTGTTCAGCACAGATATGAAGCCCAACAATAATGTTTTACAGTCCTGTGGTCTCAGCCTCAGATACTTATTAAATCACGCAAAGCTCATGTAGAAACAAACAAACGAACAAAATATGTTCTCCTTCATTTCTGTCAACCACACATTTCCAGCTATCATGTTTGTTAGGCAACCTGGGCAGCGCAACGGAGGCTAGACCGTCCCATTTCACAAGCCTCACACTTCCAGCCTTAGCGGTCTTTGAGTATGCGGCCCTTGAGGACCGTTGAGGCTGCATACTTTAAGGCTGCAGACCCTGAATTGGGATACAGCCACTGACATGAGACACAGACTTACAAAGTAAAACAGGAAACACAAAACATAAACACGGATTTGACAAGGGGAGACAGAGCAACCATGGAACACAGAGACAAAAACCAGAATACTAAGAACGCTAACACAGAAACCAAAATACTAGAAATAATAAATACTGAAAAAAATCAAATGTCTATAATAATACAAAACTCAAAATCGTGACAGCAAGTCTTCTTTTGTTTTTTCTTTGCCTGTCCCATTTGGTTCTTTAGCTGCAAGAATTGTTATCTGATTGCCAACAAAGATGCCCAGGGGATTTACTTTACCAAGTGGATCATCACAGCCTTGCCGTATTGGCCATTTGATCGACCTTTGTTGTTATTATTTATTTTATTTTCAGTTGTTACAGATGGGACAGACATGGCTGGGGGATAGGAAAGGGAGAAAGAAAGATGAAGGAAAAGAAAAACAGTGGGGAAGAGGGACAGTGAGAAAGGGCACTTAAAAAGAAAAAAAAATCTCCCAGATCAGCTGTTGAGAGAAATAAAAGAGAAAACAAGCAAAAAAAAAGAGAGCAACATAATAAACACAACACCATCGTATTAATCTAGTTAAGTGTAAATAACAATAAATACTAAATATTGAATTCCAGGACCGACAGTGCACAATGTGCTTTGAGGTAGCAGCCAAGATTGTGTCTATGAACAGTGAACACCCGTGTGCACACCTGTGTGCATGAGCGTGCTTGTATTTAAAAGGTCTCTCCATGTAACGATCTGCTAGAGGGTGTAGGAAGCCATAGCCCTTACAACCAGGGCATGAAGCAGGCATGGAAGAGATGCAGGGCCCAGACATCCAGAGGCCTCAGAGTGCGAGAGCCCAAGGAGGACCACCGGAGGGGCATCCATGCCACCCTCCTGGAAAGAGCTGAGGACAGCCCCAGACGAGGGGTCACCCAGCAGCCATGGAGCAAAATCCAGAGGGGCTGCAGTGGCGTGTACGGGCTCTGCCGGTAGCCAGCTGTGACAGAGTGAACCGAGCCACAGGCCCAAAGGCCGGAGGCCTGAGGGCCCCCACGCCCCGGAAGAGGCCCGACCGAGCCACGGACGCCAGGCCCCATCAAGCAGCCACCAGGAGTGAGCGGGTACACACCTGAGCTCCCAGCCCCGGACACCAAGAACCACCAACGCACCGATGCCTGAGGGCATCAGCCACCGGCAGGGAGTGTGGTGATGGGAGCTATAGGCCTCCATACTGAGAAGTTCCCAGAGAGGTGGAGTCTAAGACCCAACCTGACATATGGACACAGACAAACAGGCACACACAGACACAAACGTGCATTCCCACCCTCATGCACACATATACAAACACTCAGCACTCACCCAACGTGAAGACAGACACAAATGGACACTGTACACACAAACATACTCTATACCCCAGGTTCATGTACCCTTGCCCCCAGAGGGGGAAACCGCACCTAGACCCAGAAGCTGTGGGTCTTTCAAAGTTTTGCCTCCTAGACACCTCCTCTGGGAGGTATTTCCAGCATGTTCTACCTGGAGGAGTTTCCAGGGCTAGGGAACATCTCAATGTGCCCACTGATGAGCTGGAGGAAGTGGCTGGGGTGAGGGAGGTGTGGGCTTCACTGCTCAATTCCGGATATGCAGAAGAAAATGTACCTTGTACCTGACGATTTTCTGAACAATTTAGTTTGTTTACTTGTTTGTTTGTTAAGTCATTTAACATGATCTCATGAATCATCTCAGCATAAAAAGTCATAAAAACTCAAGGTATGAATCAATGTGTCTGGAGTGGAGGACAAAAAAAGACGTGGTAGGCCCAAACATACTATCCATAGCAGATGAACTGGATCTGAAAGTTATGTTCCTAAGAAATACAAAACATCCAGCAAAGACCTGTCGCAGGACCCAATGTTTTTCTTTTGAAATATTCAAATGATGTTTTCAAACTGAACTTCATAGTATTCTCTTTCTCTATAATTGGCGATGGTTAGTAGAACTAAACTCATCTTACAATGACTCAAACGTTTCACTTTATGGAGAATCTGCCTGCTAAGTAAGGGTGAATAAATGAGTTAGCTAATTTCTCAAGGTTTTCTAAATTAAAAACTTAGTGTGCAAGAAGTAAGAGAGATTTTTTCAATATGCATTCATATTGAAACTAGCTTCACTTTGACTCCTAGGGGATTCTTTACCCTCTCTCCAAAATGCACATGGAAATCAGCAATAATAATAATAATCACACATAAACATACTAGAATTTTAACAGCTGCCCTATGACAGCTGGGGGATGACACATTCCCATCCCCCAGCTGTTAAATAAGCAGAATAAATTAAATGGATGCTTTCTGCTAGAGAAGAAAATTCACTATAAAACTGGAAAAGAGTACTACTGCTTTCCTATTTGCAGACCTTTTAATTGATCCATTCTGCCGAGTTGACAGACTTGTCACAGTTTCATGCAACAGTTGTTTCTCTTTTAAACAAAGAGCAGTCCAACAGATCTCATTTGTAGCACTGAGGGACTAAAGATTATTCAGTTAGCATCATGGATTGTTCTTAAGCTTTTGTCAAGCAAGCTAACTAGCAAAACAATGGAGCCAAGGTGGTTATGCTTGTCTTCAAAGTTGGATGGATAAAATCAAATCAATTACATAGGAGATCTAAAGATAGTATAACACATCTAAACCTGTATCTGGTATCAAATAGCACTTGTCCAGGTTTTTCAGTCCACCCAGTTTCAATTGCAGTCACTACTGCTGACACCAGCCTGAAGCTATACACTGAACATAGCTTTTGATCACTGCCATAAAACATCTAATTTGCACATCGCATAATATGATGGAGAACTCAGATAAACTAAAATAAGTGCCTCGAATAACCAGAGAGAAAGAAACAGAGGCTCAGTGAGTCTGTGTAACAGTGAGAACGAAAGCAGGGGAAGAGTCATACAGCAAACTCATCGGAAGAAAGAACTCAGATCAGAAGCTGTTTACACTGCTGCTGCAAACAAGCAAAGATTAAGCTCTTTAACCAAGCTCACAGGCCTCTTTGAAACAGACATCAGGGCTTTGTTCGGCGAGAGCCTCAACACAATAGCTACAAATTCGCTGCATGGCCACACACCCCGAGAGTGACAGAAAACTGATGCACCTGCCTCTATGGGGAGCGCCTTTATTCAGACTTGGCACTGCTTCTGCAACACTGAGAGCTTTTTTCTGTTTTTATATTTTTATATAACAGCACAGAAGAAACTGTTATGAGACTGATGCAAGAGAAGTCAATCATAAGAACTGCCCTCACCATTGTCATGCTGGGTCATTCCAGCTGGGCTTATTGACTCTTTCAGGGACAGGTGGAGAAATGACGTTTGAGTACAGTATCACTATTTATAGTAACCTCAATTCAAAGTCTGCTTCCATGTCTAAATATCAATGCAGAAATTTGTAAAACTACACTACTGTACAAAATGACTCAAGATATAGTCTTGAGCCATTTTGCTTCCAAAGAGACAGACTTTCTTGTCATTTTTTGAAAGGTTTTGAGTAGTTCTCCAGTTCTCCAGACTTTCTGCAGGTCTTTCAAAGTTTTCTTTAGCCATTGGCTACATTTTCACAAATTTTCAGGCCAGTCATTGTACCTAACTATTTGCAGAGGAATGTTCATGTTTTTAAGACACTTAATCCTAATAATTCAAGCATAAAAAAGGCAAGGGATGAACCAGAGCTGCGTGTGTGTCCTTTAAATATTTGAGGACATTGGACAATTGGGGACAAAAAAGAACTAACAGGCCTAACAAACCATCATGTCCTTAGGAAACAGGAAAGATTCCAGCGAAGACCTGACACAGGACCTGAGATAGTGGATGGCGCCCTTCAGTTGATCCATCTACTGTGTGGGATCGTCTTGGCAGAGAATGGAATGAAAGCCAGCCAATATTCAAAGAAGAGCTTTGAATGTCCTTTAAGAAGCCTGGAAAATTATTGCTGATGACTACTTAAAGAAATTACAAGAATGCTTGCATACGAGAGCTCAGGCTGTGGTGAAGAATCAGCATACCAAATATTGACTTTCAAGCTTAAAATTGTACAAACGTTTTTGCTTTACATATTCTATTTCCATTCATGTTTTTTCATGTTTCTGTAGATTGCTGCACCTATTTCCAAAAATTCTAAACAAATGTGCACTGGCTCTAGACTTTTTGGACAGTACTGTAGAATATTTAAATAAACCCAAGTTGCAAGCAAAACAGACACATTTGCTAGCAATTTCATTGTGTGAAGATGCAAAAGTCCAAAATAAAGAAAATTATATGGAATAGAGATGCATTGAAGGTGTTTATAAATACACAAGGTGATGAAAAAGAATAAGGAACTAAGATGTTTGGAATGATAAGAAAGGAGAGCGTGTAAGGGTAAAATGGGAGAAGGGAATGGACACATAGAACAACAGGGCTTGGAGAGGGGATCAGTGTGCAAAAAATACGGAATATCAGATAGAGAAGGATTAGATTCGAGAGATACGTAATTTGAAGGAAGAGGGACAGCTAAAATACCATTTGGGAAATGTAATGATAGTCCACAAAAGAGTAACAGAGAATTTAATTGGAAAGATTCCTTAGAGGGACAGGAAAAGAAATAAAAAAGGAATTTGAGAACAATTTGCAGCGCGTGATTGAAGGAGGAGAGAAGATTCAATATTTAAAATGAGAAGAAGCAAGTCACAATGAGCAGAACAAGCACTATTAAGTAATGGCTGTGGTGAGTGAGTGTGAGTTGATTCAGCAAGAGAAAGAGACAGTTAAGAGGATGGTCCAGACAGAGGGGTGGAACAAAATGAGGGTAAAAGTGTGATTCAGAAAGCGATAGGAGGAAAGAGGGGGTGCAGCAGGCATAGACAAGCTCAGAAAGGGGGGTCTTCTTCCGTTCAGCTGTGTGTCTTGGCCGGCTGTGAAAAGCCGCTCTCTTCCTGTCAGCACAGGAAGCCCACAGGGCGCCATTGTGTCAGACTCGGAGAGAGATGAGGACAGAGAGATCAACAGACAGAGGTTTGAATAATTTAGTGGATTTATTGATACATTTAAATTTCAGGAGGTTGTGTATTAGTTGGTATTCAAGTCATGCTTGTTTGTTATATATTTCCCCACCTATGATTTAGCTGCCGCATATCTAGATGGCCAATACCAGGCAAGTCTCATTAAGACTAATAAGAGACTGATTTGTGTTTGTTGGACTGATTCACAGTCCCAATCGCAACAAAGACAGAATGAGGCTGCCTTCAAGCATGACAGTCGCACTCAGTCATGCTGTGGCTTAAACCCTTCAGCCCCCCCCCCCCCCCCCCCCCCCCCCCCCCTTGCCCATATTGACTAATACATTTAATTACTGGGAAATTTTACCCAGGGTCTCTGTTTCACAGACAGTTTATTGTCTTCTTTGGGCACATTCACCCTAATGTCACTCAGAGATTAGTTGCCAAGAGTCTGTAGTGGTAACTGGTTCTCCTCAAGGGAGATAGCTCTTTCAAGCTCTTTCAGTGAAATGAGAAAATCTTTCATTTAATTTCACTTGTTTTTGTAAGTAATTGAGCAACTCACACTCTCAGAAAAAGTGTCTCAAATAGAAGTGCACAGCTGTGTGTTCACTGGAACAAAAATGTCAATCATCTCACCTTACTCATTCAAACACTCGCATTAATTGACACAAATTGCACATCATAAAATTACAGTACATGGCAAGACTCTTCCGCCTGTTTATTAGTTTTTCCCATTACGCTGTTTAATTTTTAACCAGAGTTAGAAATCAGCGTGTCTACTATTGTGACTGTGATTTTTTTTTTCCTGGTGGGATTTGTCCGAAATACCTTACCTAGGATGACGGCTGTCCAAATCACACCAAACCACCATTTGAATTTGTGATCTCATTCTTTCAGTCACAACCCAGAGCACATGACCACAAGTGAGGGTAGGAATGAAGATCAACCAGTAAATCAACAGCTTCACTTTTATCCAACACCCACAGATAACAAGCTTGACTTATTGTTTGCACAGTGGTTGTACAGGGATCTGCAACAATGGGCCCATGGGCAAACTCCTATGCATCCTTGAATATCCTTGCGGAGACACAGAGCTGGTGCAGAAAAATTGTTTCCTTGAATATTATTGTTTTGTTTTGGGGTTTTATGTAGTGATGTTTCCAGGAAATACAAGATTCCTTTTTTGGGAAGTGTGGAAAACTGATTGATCATCAGTTGGAAAATAGGCTGACCTGACCATAAGTCAGGTAAGTGTTAAGTGTGTTAGGTGTTTTAGGTCAAGGAGCCAGAAAAAAAAAATTGAGGAATTGAGAAATACTACAGTGTGTAAACTATGAACTATGATGTCACACGGGACTGTGAACTATACAGCAGGAGCAGAATGGAGTCTCAGGGAGAGGGTTGCTGCTTGCGCAGTGGAGTGTCAGAGACAAGTCTTTGCAGATGGAAGCTGGCATGGAAGGGAAAGCAGTCAAAGTGGTCCGGGTGAGTTTCCAGAGGCAGGGAGTCCAGAAGGTAACATGGTTCGTAAATCCTTTTGCTGTGGCAGGGAGGCAGGCAGGTAAACTAGCAATGAACTGAGCTTGGGCTGTGGCTGTGATTCCAGAGAAGACCAACATGCAGATAAGAGTGAGCATTTCCAAGGGTGAGATAATGAACCGAAGGATGGACTAGTTTAGCAGAAGATCTAGTGAGGGCTCATTGAGAGCGCTGGTCTTATATACTGGCAGGCCAAATTGCCCACAGGTGCAACTCGTGGTAGGGATGAAGGTGGCTCCTTCATCCCTACCACTACAGCTCTATGGAAAAACAAAGCCACTCGCCATAACACTATGGATAAAACTATTGTCAAGCTGTTGTCAAACAAGCTGTGGATTAGAGGCAATAAGTAGTAATAACTAACAAAGGAAAAGAAAATGAGGTATAGCAGCATATATAACATGTGCATTCTGAGGTGTTGAAATCATAGATCATAGGGTAAGTATTACTTACTTACCTCCCTTGTAGTACACCCAAGTTTGAAGAAGGTAATTTGTTTTGAACATTTTAATTATTATTACTTTCTGACTCCTCTCCACAGTGTGGTGTTTGTCCTGTCTTCCTCCCCTCACTCCTAGCTGGTCACAACAGATTGCTGCCCCTCCTTGACTCTGGTACTGCTGGAGGATCCTTCCTGTTAAAAGGGAGTTTTTCCTTCCCACTGTCACCAAGTGCTTGCTCATAAGGAGTCATGTGATAGATGGGGTTTTATCTCAAGACAACTGTTGTTGTGATTTGGCATTGTATAAATAAATTTTAATTGAATTAAATAACTAACAGCAGAAGTTACTGTTGAAATATTTGTTGGTCACATAGATTTCTTTCTTTACTAGTGAGATATTTTCTGATTCCTTCAGTCCACTCTTGAAACTTCCGTACAATAAAACAAACAACATAGATCATTTACTATAAGTATTCATATCTGAAAACAATTGTCTTTGTTTTCAGTTATTTCTTCGATCAAATTTTCTTTTTTCTTTCCCTTGTGCGCTTCTTTCATATTTTCCTTTCACATTCTTTCCTTGTCCTCTCAACTACCAAATCCCTGGTCTCCTTTTCTCTCTCCTCTTTTTCTCTTTTATCCCTGCTCCCTACTCTACCCTGTTTTGTTCTCCTTACTCTGTCTTGTTCTTTGTTTTTGTCTTCAGCTCTTTTGCTTCCCCTTTTAAGCCATCCTTTCCTTTCATGTTTTATTTCCCTATTCCCCTTTTCCCATCTCATATTATGTCTTGCCTGACCCATTCTGATTTCTCCTCCTACCTTCTCCTTTCATTTCTACCACTCATTCCTCTTCAGCCATTGCTTCTTCCTTTTTCTCTCAACAAAGTTTCCTGCTTATTTTTTTACTTGTTTGATAATAATCTCTCAATGGAGGCATTGCCACTATTACTCCATCCCAAACAAATGTAAGCACTGACAAAAATGGTGAATGTAGGCAAAGAGTAAAAAAGTAACATGCCAAAAAAAAAAGTATTGTAAAACTAACATCTTTTGGACTGTGGACTGATGCAGCCATCTGCAGTGAGACCGGGTCATCACAGATGAGATGTAGGGTACCACACTCAGCTATTTACTCTAGTGGCTTTTTGTAGTGCCAGGCCATAATAAACCACAACCACAACTTTTATACACAGATGCTAATGTTGGAACAAAACACCTTAGGCAAAATTCTGAACACCCAACTTCAAGTTGCTGGTAGTTACTTCAGGCCCAAGCCCTAAGATCCTGCTGCGAATTTAAGTGTTGCACCACAAAAGTGTCAGCATGGGTTCATCCTCTGATCTGTTCTTTTTTTTTTTCCCTTCACTTGATATAATGGTTCCCATCTGTAGCTATTTTCTGGTGCTCAGATTTGTTCACAGCAAGAGAAGGCCAAGCTGACCCACACAAAGCCTGACAGCTTCCAGCCTCTAACAAAATGCGTTGACGTCACATTAATTGGCTCAAAGTGATATATTACACAGGTTACAGCAGACAGAAAATGTCATTTTCAAGTTAATATGAACTTTGAGTAGTTCTGTAAGATCTTGTGTAATTTATGAGTCACTGCACTGCTTTTGACATAAGTGATGTTTTTTTTTACATACTGCTTTTTCTCTTAGCTGTGATTACCTGTCAACTGATCTGAAAAACAATGCCTCACTGAGAATACATATTCTGAGATCACTCTGTGGGCTTGATACCTGCAAAGCTGCAAAAACAAATGTTTTCAGCATACAGTATACCAAGGTCATAACCAGTGGATTGAATTTTGCAGGTGGGAGAGCCCTAAGATCCAGTGCTGCAGAAAAAACAATTTGTAGTGTGCTCCGGTGTTTCTGTCTTCATTCTATGTGTCTGAACATTACTGCTCAACATGCCAACAAATAATTCATCAGTAATTATCAGCTACTTTAACTATAGGCAATAGTAATGATATATTTCTCTCTGCAGAAATTTTTTTCATTGAGAAATACCAGAATGTCCTGCCACCTACCAGCACTAGATTGGAAAAAACTTATATTTGATAATCTAAAGGAAAACAGGACATGAATTCCATGTATTTTAAATGGAAAATAGCAATTTTGAGACATTTGGGAAAACATCATGTACTGCACAAAATGACTTTGCAGTGACCTCTTTTATTTGGACGTCCAATTTCGTCCACTAATGGGGTTGTTTTGTAACGCCAGGCAAAGTTTTTTTTTTTTTCAGATGTCCCATGTTTGGGCTATTTATAATCCAAATGTGCTCGTTGTGGACGTCTTTTCAATGTCAAATTTAGACTCATTTTAGATGTTGTTTTTATATTGCTTCTTGAGGTTCTGTAGTCCCATATTTCCAGAGGGTGGAGGACATGTAACCTTTAGGCTCATTTTCCTGTAGTTTTGTTTACATCTGCAGCTGAGAAAATCAAATGAAATTATTGGAAAATGATCTGGAACAGTATGCCACCTTCCGAAATGGGACTAGATCATAACAGTTATGTGTGAAGGAATGCAGAATCAGCAGACATCTGCATGATAGTGCAGGCTTTTGACGCTAAAACAAAAGTGAGCAGCTGCACGGACTTCGAGCAGAAATGTCCTCGGCTTCTCACAGGCAGTTTGCAAAATGTACAACAAACAAACAGATAGTCCAGTTCATACACACTTACACAAACATCTCATACTTTCCATTCTTCTCTCAGTCCAGCTACCAATCACAACCACATTCACTTCCTCTTACAATCATGAACTTTTCATAATAAAACAGGATACTTGTAAAAATGAACCATTTGTAATGCAAACACATTTTTCTAAACACTTTAACCATTATTATTTTACATTTTAACATGGATTTCAATGTTTTTTAATATTTCAACACATTTTAATAAATGGCTGTTTTAACCTGGTTACAAACAAATAAGTTGATTCATTAAAATAAATAAGCCAGTTAAAGAAAAACAGGAACATTTAAAATAACAAAAAAAACACTGCACGTGTACTGAATAAATCAAAAGAAACACATAATAAATCATGTTTGTTTATAAATAATCTGTATTCATATTTATGTTGATAACAACAATGTTGATATTTGTAAAAGAAATAAATAAATTATTAATCATTTATATTTCCTGCACCTGCCATAGATGTTCACATGTTGTCCAAAAAAAATTACCCAATCCAAAGTTCAAATGTTAACGTGTCTATAACAGAGTCTATAACATTTTGATAAAGGAGATTGTTTCAGTGGCAAAAATATTTAATTTTCTGGGAAGCTACTTCTGGTGTAAAGCTTATGCTCTGTATAGAGACATTAGATGTTCTCAAACAGCTTCACTTTTCCTATACACAGTAATATAATGCATGACAAAATGCCACTTTTGTACCATTAGGCAGCATGGGATCAGGCACCTCCAAAGGATAAAAAAATATTGTTGATATAAAAAAAAACATAAGTTAATTGTCTGCTTTTTTATATCAGACCAACTGAAACCATATATGATACACATGCATAAAAGACACACACTGTTCCCTGCCAACCCCCTCTCCCCCATTATCATCATGATCATTTATTAAATGTGACTTCCACCACAACGAGTGAGACTAAGAGTGAGGGAGCTCAAGGGAAGGAGGGATTGCTTTCTTAATTAAACGAGAGGAAAAAAGAGGAAGAGCACGGCGCCACAGGCTGGGCTCCTTTGAAGAAAAAACATTTATCTCATTCACTGCATTCCCCTGCTCCTCGTTTCTCCCTCTTTGAGTTGGCTTAGTTGCTCTGTGGCAGAGAACAACACGTACACACACACACACCGCTGTTCTGTCGCTCATTTTCTTTGTAGAGGTGTAACATGAGGATTATTTCTTTCCAGGTCACAAAAACTGTGCTAAATTATATAACATTAAACATTCTTGTGCACCTGCCAGTTTGGCTGCATGTCGTGCTCTTGCTTTCTTTCTCCCACGCAAACTCACACAACTCAAGTGCATTCGAGTTGAGGTGAGTAGAGTTACACACATTAACGCTCACAGTTAATAACATAAGCAGAATTTACATGAGTGCAGATAGAAATGTAATGATAAAAAAAAAGCCATAAAAGAAAAAGGAAATCCTAAAACTTAAGCTTTTAATTTCTATAATTACTTGTTATTAACGCCAGTAACATGAAGCGAGCTCATATACACTTTAATGATGTCATTCATTTGTCGTGCATCATTTATATTTACATACAATATGACCATTTTGTGAAAAAAGCATTACATAAAGTCATGCAATTGTAGGCCGTTTTTACACTTTTTAAAATGGTCCTCGACTAAGGGCGTTTCCCCTCTAATGGAATTTTAAGGTATTTTATTTGAAATGACAATTTAATTATAATTACACACAAATACGTAAAGGTAGGTACATTAGAATAAGGGTGTAACAAGTCAGGTTTTACATTACACAACGGAAAAATTATACTTGGCTTATCCTCGCTCAACTTACAGGTATATTACAGCAAAGGGTGAGCAAATTACATCTTAAGAAGTTTTAAGTACAACATAACAAATTTAAGTAGTGTGTAGTTCCTTAGTAATTTTGCAGAAAAACAATATTTCCCCATTTTGCAGTACAATTTACTTTCCTGGGCTTTATTATGGAGCAACTTGACCTTCTCTTCTAACATTGTTATTTAATATTTACTATGTTGATATGCATTATGGATTTTCTTTTACTCAACTATCCTTTTGTACTTATGCTGTACTCAAAATTACAGTATACTTGCAGTATAATGCGTCTCTTTTCCTGTAAAATACCCAGAACTTGGGCAGGGTTAATGCACTCTATAATATGGAAAGTACAGGGTATATTCGATGTAAGGTTGGGAAATATTGTTTGTTTTTCCACTATATTACCAGGAAATTATGCAGTATCTAAAATTATAGTATATTTTTTTCCTGATTTTTTCCCCCATATTCATGTGTACCTATCTTTGAGTATTAGTATGTAAATATGATGGCATTGTAATTTTAAATAAAATATGTTGAAATTACATTTATTTACAGAGTAATTACACCTTCAGACATGGGCCACATTACAAAGAGTTACCAATAGTTTTATCAGTTTTCCGTTTGTATGACCTTCTTTCACGATAGGTAACACAAATTTTAAGTGCTTGGCACAAAGTAAATAGTTTAAGACTGAGTTACTAGTGATTTACTTGCACACTGTCACTTGCAGTGCTATGCTTGTGGGAATGGAAATGTCATCAATATCAAGCAAGTTATTATATGTCCAAGTATTGCTTTTATCACATCGAGTTGGTCTTCACGGTTGGGCATTATTGTCTGCCCCACAAGCGGATATCTCCAAAATAACAAGCAGCTTGGGTGAACTGATAGCAGGCTCAGTTTTTTTTTTTATGTTGAAGCAAAAGCCAGCATAAACGTTGTTTTGACAGAACATGAAATCTACTCAATTTGCTCAAAGAGGTCTCCAGAGAGCCCTGAGCTTCTTTGGATACTCCCTCTGAGGAGATTTAAACACACACTGTGTCCTCTGCCCCACTTCCTGCAGAAAGATTAAGATTAAGATTAAGATGGCGCCGGTGAGGTCGGCTGCCGTCACGACTGCTCCGACCACTTTTTCCTTGCCTTTGTTTTTTAAGTTAGTTTTCAGCGTTTCTAAATCGGCAAAATCATCACCATTGGGTACATTAGGTATGACAGTGACACTCTTGTTTCTATTGGTATACAATGTACTCACAATTCAAAGTTTTTAACTCCGGATCCGAGCTGGCCGAGTGAGATCTCGAGGGAGAACAAAGGGAAGCGGCGGCGGCCTAGAGGGAAGCGAGCCGGCGTCAGGAACAGGCTGAGAGCTCGTGCACACCGCACACCTCTGCCTAGCATCCTGCTCGCCAACGTCCAGTCACTGGAGAACAAGCTTGACGACCTCAGGGCCAGGATAAAGTTCCAGAGAGACATTCGGGACTGCAATCTCCTCTGCTTCACCGAGACATGGCTGAACCCAGCGGTGCCGGACCACGCCATCCAGCCGGCCGAGTTCTTCTCGGTTCACCGCATGGACAGGACACGGGACTCGGGGAAGTCAAGGGGAGGCGGCGTGTGTTTAATGGTGAACAACAACTGGTGCAACAGTGCGAACGTTGTTCCTCTCACACGCTCCTGCACACCAAATCTGGAACTACTGTCCATCATGTGTCGTCCTTTTTATCTACCTCGGGAATTTACATCGGTCATTGTAAGTGCCGTTTATATTCCACCACAAGCGGACACGGTCACCGCCTTATGCGAGCTGCATGAGGCACTCACACAGCACCAGACACAACACCGGGACGCTGCGCTTATTGTGACGGGGGACTTTAATAGCGCCAACCTCAAACGCGCAGCGCCGAACTTTTATCAACACATCACCTGCCCCACCAGAGGTGAAAGGACACTGGACCACTGCTACACTACGGTCAAGGACGGCTACAAGGCACAATCCCGCCCCCCGTTTGGCAAATCTGATCACGCCGCCATCTTCCTCATGCCAAAATACAAACAAAGGCTAAAACAGGAAGTTCCGGTTCAGAGGAAGGTCGCGCGCTGGACGGATCAATCGGTGGCCGCGTTACAGGACGCACTCGATGACGCAGACTGGGGCATGTTCAGAAACAGCTCTGACGATGACGTCAACGTGTTTATGGAAGCGGTTGTGGGATTCATCGGGAAACTAGCGGATGATACCGTGGAGACAAAGACTATCACAGCGTTTCCCAACCAGAAGCCGTGGGTGGATAAAACCATCCGGAACGCTCTGAGATCCCGCACCGCTGCCTACAACACGGGACTCATGACGGGGGACATGGACCCGTACAAAGCCGCGTCATATAACGTGCGGAGGGCGGTGAAAGAGGCGAAGCAGCGCTACGGGAGGAAACTAGAGTCACAACTCCAACAGAGTGACTCTAGGAGCCTGTGGCGGGGACTAAGGACAATAACGGACTATAAAGCACCAACAACCGGTATGACGAACGCGGCCGTGACTCTGGCAGACGAACTGAACACTTTCTATGCTCGCTTCGAGGCTGCAGCTAAGGTCTCCAACAATGCTAGTGTTAGCGGCGCTAACGGCTGCAGACAGGAAGATACTGCCAGCACCGGAAACGTGCTCGTCATCTCCGAGCATGAAGTAAGGAGAGCCTTCAAGAGAGTGAACACCAGGAAAGCAGCAGGACCAGACGGCATCCCAGGTCGTATCCTAAGAGACTGCGCATACCAGCTAGCTCCTGTGTTCACTGAGATATTCAACATCTCTTTATCTCAGTCGGTGATCCCCACATGCTTCAAAGAGTCCATCATTGTTCCTGTCCCAAAGAAACCCCACCCTGCTTCTCTCAATGACTATCGCCCTGTAGCCCTCACCTTAGTAGTGATGAAGTGCTTTGAACGCCTGGTCAGAGACTTCATCATTTCTTCACTACCAGACACACTGGACCCACTACAGTTCGCTTACCGTCCAAATCGTTCCACAGACGATGCCATCTCTCATCTCCTCCACACATCACTCACTCACTTGGACACTAGAAGGGGGAATTATGTTAAAATGCTCTTCATAGACTACAGCTCTGCATTTAACACCATAATTCCCTCCACACTCACCACCAAGCTGGAGCATCTGGGACTCAGCTCATCTATGTGTTAGTGGATCTCCAACTTCCTAACTGGCAGACCACATGCAGTAAGGATGGGCGGACATGTCTCAGCCTCCACCACTCTCAGCACTGGAGCCCCCCAGGGGTGTGTTCTGGGCCCCCTGCTGTACTCTTTGTACACATATGACTGTGTGGCCACTACCAGCTCCACCACCATCATCAAGTTTGCTGACGACACCGTCGTGGTGGGCCTGATCTCTGATAACAACGAGACGGCCTACCTGAAGGAGATTAGGAATCTGGAGAACTGGTGCCAGAGGAACAACCTCCTTCTAAACGTCAGTAAGACAAAGGAGCTGATAGTGGACTTCAGCACTAAGCAGGAGAGGAACTACCAGACCCCCGTCATCAACGAGTGCCCAGTGGAGAGAGTGGACAGCTTCAAATACCTCGGAGTTCACATCACGCAGGACCTGTCATGGTCCTGTCACATCAACACCGTGGTGAAAAAGGCCCGACAGCGTCTCTACCACCTCAGACGCTTGAGAGACTTCCAACTGCCCTCCAAGGTGCTCAGGAACTTTTACTCGTGCACCATAGAGAGCATCCTGGCGGGAAACATCTTAACCTGGTTCGGGAACAGCACCATGCAGGACAGACAAGCTCTACAGAGGGTTGTGCGGTCAGCTGAGCGCACCATCCGCTCCGAGCTCCCTGACCTGCACTCAATCTACAGCAGGCGGTGCTGGACCAAGGCCAGGAAGATCGTGAAGGACCTCAGCCATCCCAACAACAGACTGTTCTCTCTGCTGAGGTCAGGAAAGCGATTCCGCTCCCTGAAGACCAACACAGAGAGACTGAGGAGGAGCTTCTTCCCGCAAGCGATACGGTCTCTCAATCACACCACCACACAGTACTGACCCACACATATGGTTCTTACACACACACTGGACTTTCTGGACTTTGGTTTTGCACAACACTGGTCACTATATTCTTCATTTCCGGTTAATACTTGTACAGCTGCTGTTATTGTGTATATATTTATTTATATTTAGATTTCTTCATACATTCTTATATAGTTCTATATTGTGTATTGTGTATTTTGTTGTACAGTTATTTTATTTTCAACTTTAATTTATATATTTATCTTTATCTTATTCTTCCCAGTTAAATTTACCCTTCATTCTAATTTGTGTTGTACAGTTATTTCATTTTTAACCTTAATTTATATTTTATTCCTTCCTAGTTAAATTTACCCTTTTTAATTTTTCATATTTATTTCCTTTCTTATTCATAGCCTTTTCCTTTTTTGTTTTCTTTAGGTCACGAGCAGTTGTCCAAGCATTTCACTACATATCGTACTGTGTATGACTGTGTACGTGACAAATAAAAATTTGAATTTGAATTTGAAAGCATGTTACAACAAAGTGACTGAAAACAGGCCTCCAAAACCAAAACCAAAATGAGGCATGCTCAAGATAATTTTCCCAGATACGTTCTGTCCAGTGAAAATGATGGTTGTGCAAACTGAGCAGGGCAGAGAGGAGAGCCCTTTTTCCTACAACACATTTAAAAGCTCATCCATTTGGATTTTCATACAAGAACAGTAAATTCAGTAGATCCATGCGCACCACATGATCCCCACCAACAAGGCGCTATCGACATTTTTTTTTTAATTGCTATGTCTGGTTTCTACTATCTTATTACTATATGCATATTTGTATTGTACAGCACTTTGGTCTACCAGGTGTGTTTTTAAAGTGCTATATAAATAAATGAGGATGATGATGATATTCACATAAGTTCGAGCAAAAACAGCTTCATTACATTAGTGATTCTTGTTGTGCTATTATGTCACTAAGTGCTTGTACCTGACTCACTTTAAAAGTGTTTTCTGTAAACACAGCAACATCTTAAAATGGACTACTCTTTTAAGAGCAGGGGGCAAAGCTTGGGAAAAGGGGGGGGGGGGGGGGTTGTCAAGGAGCAAGTGCTGAAGAACATTGTATCCCTGACATCCATCTGTAGCAGCCTGATGTTGCAAGTCTTGACAGTTCTGTCTCACACAACCAACTTGTCATGGTCCTGGGTCGTGTGACCCAGTGTGTTATGCTTAACCTATTTTGATGTTTATTGTTTGCTTAGGTTCTTTAAGGTAGTCCAGTCCTTTTTGTAATTATGTTACCCTTGCATTACGTCTCCCTTGCCCTTCGTGTGTTTATGTCTGTGTGTCTTGTACTGTCAAGTTCATGCTGTCAGTTATGTCACCTCCCCCTGTACTACGTCTCCCCGGTTCATGTCTCATGTTTCCTGTTTTACTTTGAAGGCCTGCATGTGTGTCAGCTGCGTTCCCATGTGTGGCCATTTCCCCTGATCATCCCTCCTGTGTATTTAGTCTCTGTGTTTCTTACAGTCTGTGTCGCGTCGTCTGTGTTCCCACCCTCCGTGTTTCCATGCCTGGTCTGTTGTCTTCCAAGCCATAGCCTCACCATAGTTTGTTCCCAGTTTAGGTTTTTGTTTAGCCACGCCATCCCTGCTGTATTTGCACACCTTGTTTTCAGCCATATTAAAGGCTCGCCTTCTGTTAAAGCTCACTCCCGTCTGTTCACTTGTGTACGCACCTGGGTCCATTACACGCATTCTCCACTCGGTCCGTCACAGCGGACCGTGACACAACTACATTTGTTCCCTCTTTTACCACCTCATGAGTGAATTTTATTCTGAGAAGGTATTGTAAGTCTTCTTGCGTCACAATCTAAAGGATTTAACTTGGATTCAATAGCAAACTGATTGCTGGAAGAAAAGGTAAGTGTTGCTTTTTGTGATGTTCTTTTCTAGGCCTGGGCAGTTACACTAATTACATATAGGCAGTTCCTATCACAGCAGCGTGAAGCAACTAAGTGGAAAAAAGTCATTTAAGGCTTCAGTAGTTACAGAAGAGTGAAAAATTAAATAAAAAATTACCATGAAGTGTTTTGGCCACCAATAGCCTAAAAGTGGGGTTCAACTTGATTGGATTGTATCGGCTATAAAGAGCCGCAGAATATAATTCATGTCATTTTTATAGTAATCAAATTACTCGATTCTCTTTTATTTTTTTCCCTCCCAACATAGCATTAGGCTTTATAGAATGTGAAATCAGAACTTGGAGATCAGTCTAAGAAGAAAGAAAACTATTCACACTTGCAACAGACCCCTTAAAACATAAATTACTGTCGAGGAGAACGATACAGGAAGCCGTCAAATTATACAGGGACCATACTGTGCACTAAAAAAAATATTTAAATACCTTTGCACTTGTGTTGACCATTTAATAGACTTTAATACTCTGGGGTATTTACAGACCGTAATAATATTAACTGTTTATTTATTCATCAGGAAAAATACCTGCACATAGAGAGAAAGCTGATTGCACTGCAGATAAAGGTCATGAAAGGTTAGTGACTTCTCCCACTGCTCACAGTCGGTTCTCAGTCAGCAATTGCGAACGGAGGGAGAGAAGTGAGAGAGAGACGGACGGAGAGAGAGGAGGAAGGGGAAAGTGAGAACAGAGAAAATAACCGTAGCTCAAAGAAGGGTCCAAAAAATGGAGGGAGTGAAGGAAGCAAATTAGAAAATGAGAAGAGAGTATAGATAGGAGGAGGATGCGAGGTTAAAAGAAAGAGTGGGTTGAGTAGGGTTTCACAATTAGATCATTGATGGATGGATGGCATTTAGCTCCCCGCTACTTACGGAAATAACTAATTAAGTGTGTGCATGTATGTGTGTCTGTGGTCTCGGTATTAGAAATGATATGGGACCTATATCTTTTATCTTTAAGCTGCAAGTATTCACAAGTATGTCATGTTTAAGGGAACTTATTACGTATCCTGTCTGATAGACTAATGGCTATAATCCTCCTACTAAAACAGTCTGTAAAGAGGATGAGCAGTGAGAAAAATAAGTTGGCGTGGAGATAAAATAAGGCTAAATGCTGTTGTTTCTAGAAATTTTGCAAACACCGTGTTACATTCAGATATGTGTTATGAATAATACTGTTAAAGTCTGGCACCAAAACTGGCTCCAAAAAGTAATGACAGCAGGCAATTTGAAGCGCCCCACCTCTATTAGTAGGAGGTTTACACTTTTCCAAACACAAATTGGTCCAAACATTTCTTTTTGTACCTTTTCTGTCCTAAATAGTTTATATATTACCATTTTTAAACACTTTCTATTTTTTTGATTATTTTCATTCAATGTGCGATTGCTTTTGTGGAAGCACTCCAACACTAATAATAACTCAGTGGTAGTATACGCAACATAATTGGCGCGATACATTTTTGTAACAATAATTTAAATAATTGCACCCCTTTCCTTTTTTTTGCCCGTCCCGTTTGGTTCTTTTGCCATCAGAATTATTGTCTAAAGGCAAAGGAAGATGCCCAACAGATTTACGTTACCAAATGGACCATGCCGGCCTTGCCGTATTGGTCTATTTGATTCACATTTGCTTTTATTGTTTATTTTATTTTATTTTCACTTGCTACACACGGGACAGACTTGACTGGGGAAAAGAAAGGGGAGAAAGAAAGAGGGAAAGCAAAAGCAGTGGGGAGGAGGCACAGTGATAAAGGGCAAAAAACAAAAACCAACAAAACAAACAAACAAAAATACATATATCAATCACCTGGATCACCTGTTGAGAAAACAAGCAAAAAAGAGAGAGCAATATAATAAACAACATCATCATCATGATCTATGTGAATATAACAGTAAATACTAAATATTGAATATTATTGTGCAGCATGTAAGATCGACAGCGCACAGTGTGCTTTGAGGTAGGAGCCAAAAAGGGTGTAGTTTGTGTGTGTGTGCACCTGTGTGTACACCTGTGAGCATGAACGCGCTTGTATTTAAAAGGTTACTTCATGTAATGATCTGCTAGAGGGTGTGGGGGGGCCACAGCCCCATCCACCAGGGCATGAAGCAGGTATGGAGGAGATCCAGGCTCCAGACATCCAGAGGCCCTCAGAGCACAAGAGACCAAGGAAGACCAACAGAGGGGCAGCTGCGCCACTATCCTGGAAAGAGCTGAGGAGAGCCCCAGATGAGGGGTCATTCAGCAGCCACGGAGCAGAAGCCAGGGGGGGTTGCAGTGACGTGCCCGTGAGCTCCGCCGGCAGCCAGCTGTGCCTGAGTGACCGAGTCCCAGGCCGAGAGGCCGAGGGCACAACACCCTCGAAGGGGTCAGAGCGAGCCCCAGGCTCCAGGCCCTGACAAGCAGCCACCGGGAGTGAGCCAGTGTGTACCTGGACGCCCATCCCCGGACACAAAGAACCACCAATGCACCGATGTCTGAGGGTGTCTGCCACTGGCAGGGGAATTGGTAAGGGGAGATAGGCCTCCATACCTTGGAGGGCCTGAGATGTCCCTAGAGAGGTGGTGTCTGATACGCGACCTGACATATAGACACTGACACCCCTTTCCTTTTAACATGAAACACATGAGTTTTCATTTCAGATGGAAAAACATTAATATTATATAAATTTCCTGAATTAATACATCATTATGAAGAAGATTACTGCTTAACTATTTTGGACTGAACCACAGATATGCAAAAACCGGGATGGTAGAATTAGTTGGTAGTTTTATTTTTAACTTTTTGTACTATGACAGTTTTATACTCTATGTTTTCTCCATTCTGTTATGTATCTTTTACCTATAGATAGTGAGTATCTGTTCCACTTTCACTTTGCTTAATTTCAATCTTTTACTCATTTGAAATTAGGAGAAAAGGACTCATGAACGCACCAGACTGCATACTACTACTTGCTTAGCAATTAGACCATATTGCTATACAAAGCTTTTACGTGACTTTCACAGAAAGCATCCAGTGCAATTTCCTAAACCGTAACAGTCCATTGCCTAGATTCTACACAGCATACTTCTGCCAATGTTTATGTTTTACACTGTATTTTTCCATTTTATATAATTTATCCACAGGCTTTATCCTAAAATATTGTATTCCCTGATCCATCTGGTATTCATCTGGGTAGCTAATTTAGCCCGTTGATTATAATGGAGGATTGCCAGTACGCCAAGGGGGTTGTCCTCAAACAGACTGTGTTTTAACAGAGGTGGTTCCTCAAATAGGCCTATTAAAAAAACAAATTTCAACCAGTACTACTCTAAGTTTTGGTTTACAAGTTATGTTTCAATTAAAAATATTTCTCCAGAAGACTTTTTTTTTCCCTTTCTACTAAATCTAAACAATTTGAATAAATTCATAAAACAATTACAAAGACTGGGTTTACTATAAATATACATGGTTAAGATTAAAAAGGACTACAAAATAAAAGATTAGTTCTACAAAGGAGCAGCATGGTGGTGCAGTGGTTAGCACTGTTAGCCTGTCTGTGTGGAGTTTACATGTTCTTCCCATGTCTGCATGGGTTCTCTCCAGGTCCTCCAGCTTCTTCCCACACTCCAAAAACATGCAGTTTGTTGGGTTTGGTTAAGCTGGTGTATCTCAATTGGATCCTCACGCTATGGCAGCTTGGATAGCCCACCTCCGAAACACCATAACAGTAAATTGGATAAGTGAAAGAAAATGGATGAATGGATAGTTTTCCAACACTGGTGTTTTACCGGGACATTTTAAAAATTTTAATCACTGTAGCTAGCGTACAGCATTATTGGTACATGCTGCACAATCAATCCTCAGTCAAAACAGTGCTTGCTTGTGAAAACAAACCAATCTGTACAAACCTCAGCCCCATCTGACTGAAGAAATGAATAAGCCTTCAGTTTCATATATTTGAGTCTGAATGCACTGTCAGCATGTGACGTGTGTTATCGCCACCACTTTGTAACTGAGAGCAGCGGGTGGTCGAAGCTTGTTCTGAGTGTCTTTCTGAGAGGTCTCACCTTGCGTGCTGCTGTGATCTGTTTTTTACAGCTTCAGGAACTATGCCAGTAGACTGTGGACAAACATCAATTTGAGCACTTTATTATAGTTAGGAATTACAAAAACTGTTTAAGATATCATTGTCTCTGGGATTAGCAATAAGAAATTAGTTGGTTGTTTCAGTCACGATAAAGGTCAATGGAAAGATATAATATGCAATTCTAGGTTGCGGGGGAGAAGTTTTAGTGCTCATAAAAAATCAGAGTGAGAGAGAAACTGATGAAAGGGGGGTATCATCAAGATAATTGTCAGGAATGAAGAGATGAATACGAATACACAGACTGAAACCTTTTATGCCAAATGTTAAAGTGACAAAGTGCTCTTGAGGAAGAGAGGAAACATAGTCAAACACAGCTTTTTTTGCTAAACCCCACCTAAAGGACAAAGTGCTCTTCAAGTATTCTGAGCTACTGGCAAACACTTGTCGTGCTCACACGCATGCACACACACTTTCATCCAGTGCTGTGTGTTTAGAAAGCTCTACAGATATATGACACTCACCTGAACTCCATTCAAACATGCACGCACACACACACAAACACACACACTTCAGCTTCTAGGAAGGGATTAAACTCAACCTCCTCATACTGTACCTTCACTGTGCTGCATGTGGCTCAGCTGGTGTTAAATCGGCACACACTTACACACTCACACACTGCCTTGGTATTACTTTTACTTTCAGTGCCAAAAATAACCACTGTGTCATGTTGAGAGAAACATAGTTTTTTCATAGGCACAAACTAGTTGTGGAATACTTCACTGTGTTTATATTTCATAGAAATACAGTATGCACTCATAGCTGATCACTGTTGAGTGGATTAATTTTGAATGCAAGACTTGCTTCCGCACACATGTTCTTCTCTTTCTGTCCCACGCATATACAAGTTCAGAACAAGTTAAGACACGAGTAGAGTACAGACATGTTGTTCGGCTGTTTACAGTGGAAGCAAGCGTTTCATTATTCATGTTGATTAAAGAACATCTCTGTTTTTGTGTTCCACTAACAGGCCAAACAAGAGGACAGGAACAGAAGGTAAACAGTAATTGTCTTCATTACCAGCAGCCTTCATACGCTGCGCAACACACACTCAAACACATTCAGCTTACTGCTTACCATGTTTAAATGACTGACAGCTGAAACTGGCATTGTGTTGAGTTGCTTGGAGTATTCCTTTGTCTTGATTGTGTAGGTTTGTTCACAATGATGGCTTGGTTTCTATTCAAATCTAGTGCAAATTTTAATTGAATCTGCAGAAAATCTGCAAAAGAGAACCATCCACAGCTGTTGTGCATAAATAAGAGGTTTGCCTAATTTTTTTAAAAGCAGCAATAATCCAGTTGAAATTAAACCAACCAGCTGAAGAAGAAGAAAATATGATGCATGTATGACATTTCTGTGTGTTTCACCTATTAAATTCAGAAAGTTTCCTTTTCATAATGCACATGTTTGAAGGTTTTGTCTGCAACAACAAGAGAAGACACTTCAGTGGGCATTTAAATAGATTAAGCAATGCTATTGTTCATTTGTACAGTAGTACTTTACTAGAAAAGGGCTGGGATTAGATAACATCAAAAAAAAGACCCCATTCTGAAGAATGTTTCATGGTTATTAGATATTGTTTCTGTAATTAAGTTTTAATGAAAACGTGTGTGCTGAAAGTTGCACCCATGATAAAATTCTACTACAACACCAACTTATGTATAGCATAATACCTATAATCAATTCAGAGGGACATACAGTACAGTACATTCATGTTGTAGTAGTGATCTTGTGAATGTTTGGTAAAAAGCAGGTGCTCATGAATATTCAATAAGAGGGGAAATTGTCCAAATGTGTGCTGCTTTTCAGCCTAAAAAACATCCACATGTATGTATTTGTAGTTAACGTATACGGGATGAAAATATGTTTCCATGTATACTGCCACTGGTGTGAGTACTCGTGTTTTCTTCTGTCGACGTTTCAGCTATTCAAACCGTGTCATAGGTTTGATAAACCCTCTTCTCTTCAAGCATCTTGTCTTTCATTAGTATGCATGGTTGGGTTCACCATTGGTTCACAGAATGAATGAATGCAGTAAACTGTAAGAGCTGTCTTTGTGCCAGCAACATTGCAGTCATTTTGATTTCTCAAGGTTATTTTTCTCTGATATGCATCCAAGAAATGCCACTGTGTTGTGACAGCCAACAATGAACTACTACAATCTGTCATGACACCTGTTTGCACTTTTTTGGTGATTTCGTTTTATATATAAATATATGGTGGTTTCATCATCAAATAAGGTCCAGACTCAGTTTGTTAACATGTTGACTTCAGTTGATACAGCATTTCTTCAATACAATACAGGCCATCTTTGACTTAACAATAACATTTCTAAAAATGTTTTTATATACTTTTGAATGTTTTAAGATTAATAACTTACAACTCCCCCTTTAGCAGACTACAGTAAATTGTCTGTGCTTTCACTGGTACTACCGGTGTTAAGACCTATTAAAATATATATATATATATATTGCTAAATGCACTTAAATGCTAAACTGAAAAGAAACAGAAGATAAAACAAATAGAAGAAACTACTAGTATTTCTACAAAAATTCAGATAATAGATTTTTTTAAACTGGTTCTCAACACATTTAGCCATTACACCATCTTCATCTTTGAGAGGACATTTGTACCATCACATGCTCGGACTCCCGGTGATACTTACATGTGGATGTTTTGCCCCAACAGTCATAAACACTTTCCAGATTGCAGTTTATCTATGTGCTGCAGTGTTGGATGTGGGTACTGTTAGGCGGTTGAGAGTGTTGAGGGAGAGCAAGGTTGTGCTTTTTTCATTGATCCGGATTCCACTGCAAATCCCCCTTTAAAGGAGTGGGTTGGTCATAAGGCAAACCTTTTTAAATTTCTAAATTACTGCCTGGAAGGAGCTATCAGACGTGATGATACCACAGTAATAGTTTTTACCTCTTGACATCATGAAGAAATATTAGACCAGGTAATAATCTGTAATTCTGATGACATAATCAAAATCATTAAATTTCTCTTTGCTTGGGGTTTTAATAATACATTCAAATCATGAAGAGAGGTCTGTATGGCCAAGAAAGGTTGATTACACTGAGTTCCAGCTGAATATTAACACATTCAGGTCGACAGTGTCAGTGCCGTGTACGTGAAAGGTTGTTTAAACATGCAGGCCTGCTTGTGTTCATACATCATAATAGTTTAATTGCTGGTAACTTATATTTCCTCTGCTCAGCTCAAACTTACACATACAAACAATTTAGTTCAGTTCAATCAAGGTTTATTTATACAGCCTTAAATCACAACAACAATCACCTCAATGTGCTTTAGCCTGCACTAAAGACCCTACAGTAACACACATACACAAACACACAGACGCAAACCCAATTTGTAGTGCAGGCTTTTCTTAAACATACAGGCAATGACAGTAGTGTTAATAAATATTCAACTGCCGTGCACAAATGAAATACAGCCATGCACACACACACACGCATGTACACATTCAATGAGCTCACAAGTCGTAATCAGCTGCCATAAAAACCTTGGTGTAAACCCCTGCCTCCCCCTTAAATCCCAATAATTTCACTGAGGCCAATTCTCAGCAGGCTCTTTCAGCACACTGACATACCTTCAATCACACAGAGAGACACACACAAGCACTGTTGTATTCCATGTTTTAGATTACGCCTTAGGTTATTATAGTGAATGTGAGGGGTGGAGATGGTCAGATGCCTAGTTTGTCTGCTGATCAATTGAAGCCAATGACCTATTGAAGACAACATCATGGAGCTTACACCTTGTAAAAAACATGTATCTCCCTTCATGAGATACCAAACATACTGTTGATTTCAAATACAACTAAGATGCAAAATGTATCTCCTTTTTCCTTCTTTGACTTTCAAGAATCCTACTTCTCTTCCCTTATGTTTTGATGTACCTACGACCCAAGCACCTACTTATAAGCTCCAGAGAGCTATTTTCTCATTCCTCATTATAGTTCACCAACTTCTTATGTAACATATTTGTGGGGAGTGATGAGCAGCTTATATCCTGTATGCAAAAGTATAACTACAGAAATCCTTATTCAAAAACAAAAGCCTAAAAGATTTGTAAAGCAAACAGAGGGCAGTAACAAACAACTGATACAATGTATCTGTATCTGTATCTGAAATTATTTCAAACTGGTTCTCAAATGGTATCCACAGTCACCAGATCTTAATCCTACAGAGGGATGTGGTGGAATGTGTGATTTACATCATGGATCTGCAGCAACTATGTATTGTTATCATGTCAAAATGGATCAAAATCACTAAGGAATGTTTCCAACACCTTGTGAAGTCTCCACAATGAATTAAGGCAGTTCTGAAAGCAAAAGTGGGCATAACCCGTTACTAGCTAATCAAGTGACAGATGATAAGTGTGCATTAAAGAACATTTTTGTAGACTGTGTAGCTTTTTGGAAAATAATTTCGATTTTCATGTCAAGAATGCGAGGCAAATTGGTAGTTTCCAATGCTTCCAGTTTTGTTCATTCGTCTCTTTTCTATTAGAAAATAAGGTTTCATTAAATTCTTAATGCAATTGTCCATCCATCCATTTTTAGGTTCTTATCTGAGTCTGGTTCCCTGATGTATATATAAGTCAACAAAGAGATATAACCCCTTGAACATATCTTGGGTCTGCCCCATGATTTTCTCCCACCAGGACATGGCTAGCAGGTGCCTAGGAGTAATCCTAATCAGATGTCTAAGACACCTCATCTGGCTCCTTTCAAACTGGAGGAATAGTAACTTTATTTTGATTTGTTTCTGTAATCTTATTCTTTCAATCACTACCCAGAGTCCTTGTGCCCATAAATGAGGGCAGGAATGTAGACTGACTGGTAAATCAACAGCTTTGCTACATCCTTGAATATCCCTGAGAGAATAAAGAGCTGGTCCAGTTTTCCACAACTAGGATGAAAATACCATTTTTCCTCCTGATTCAGCTAGCAGACCAATCGTCCTTCCCAGCACTCTGGCATAGACCTTTCAAGGGAGGCTCCAGCGTATGATCCCTCTGAAGCTGGAAGAAGCTCACTGGTCCCTCTTCTTGAAAAGGGAACCACCATCCCAATCTGTCTGACTTCCAGGCAGTGTGGCAGAGGTGTGTCATCCAAGAGCTTTGAAAACCTCACAATGAATCTCATCCACCCCAGGATCCTGGCTACCAAGGAGCTGTTTAGCTACCTCAGTGATCTTGCCTCAAGTGCTAGGCAATCTACTCCATTCCTCTAAAGAAAGCATGTCAGTGGGATTCAAGTGAACCTTAACATATTCCTTTAATACGTTAAGGTTAGAAGTTAGAAGCACCGCAGCCATGGTGTGTAGTGTGGACAGCTAGACCCTAACCCATCTTGAGTTTCATAACAGTTTGCCAGAACCACTTCAAGGTCCACCAAAAGTCTTGTCACTAAGCTCTTCCCACACCTAGGGTTTTGCTTTGGTTGTTTCTAGCGTGAACCTCATCTTTTCCAATTGCCTATCAGCTGCTTCTGTAGTCCTACATGCCATTCAAGCTCAACATGACTTCTGCAGCTTGACAGCTCCCTTCACCTCTTGTGTTCACTATCTGATTTATACAATATTACATACATATTAAAACATTAGATATGCTGTAACTGTCATTATATTCAAATTATGTTTTCTCATAGAACAAAGAATTTTGTGATTTTTACATTAACTGATGACATGGTCATATTTAGAAGTCTTAACTAATCATTCATTTTGACACAATAAGCTAATGTTGCAGAATAACATATTTGACATGGGTGCAAATGTTGCCATTGATGTGACAGATGATGTTAAAACATTATATTTCAGTGAAAAAAAAATGTTTTTTTTATTTGTAATTAAATCCTTAAAAAAGTTAAAAAGAGCAGCGAGAGCAGCCAGATGTAGATGAAGAACATGACATGGGTAGACCATCATTCTAGCATGGAGGAAGAGAGGGAGGCAGAGGTTTGTGACCACTACATTAGCCTCTGTGCTTGTCTCCCTCCAGCACCATTAGCATATCATTAGAAAACATCTGAACTCACAGATGTTGGACGCTTAGCCTGGCAGGTTTGCTGGGAAACCAACACACACAAACACATGCACACACAGGCTCACTGCAAAGCTAATGTGTTCTCTTGGTGAACACACCACATCGAGACACACAATGAACGCCCAGATGTTTTTTGCTGGCTGATGGCAGGATGAGAGAAAAGGAGAAAGGACATGGTGCAGATCTGACTTAGGCTACGTTCACACTGCAGGTCTTAATGCTCAATTCCGATTTTTTGATCAAATCCGATTTTTTTGTCTGCTCGTTCACACTACAAATAAAATGCGACAGCAAACGCTCTCTAGTGTGAACGCTCAAAGCAGCAAAAGAAGATGTCACACACAACGCGCTCTGTTTAGACCCAGAGCAACAGTATTGTTTGACTGATGGCCCTTAATATAAAGACTTCGGACTTCACGTTTCCCAATTTTTGCTTTAAGTTATTTTGTTATTTACATAATAATGTAAATAACCTAATAATGATCCTTATTGCTGTTTAAGAGAGGAGCGGTGCTTCAAAGGATAGTTGCAGATTTCTGTCAGAATCTGCAGATTATACAGTACAAATAAAATGTTTACGTTGTCTTCCCAACAGTTTCACTAACATCTACACTGGATTGCCAGGAAGCGTTCGCGATGTCTTCTCGGGCGCTTCTCTGGCGCTGATAATTGGCTTCAGTGTGTTGGTGACGTAAAAGGCGGATTTAATGCGACTTGACCGTTCAAACAGCAGTCGCTTTCTAAAACATCGGATATGTATCGGATTCAGTACCACATACGAAAGTGACCCAGATCGGATTTGAAAATATCGGATTTGCGCCGTTCACACTGTCATAGCATGATCGGATATGGGTCGCATAGGGTCAAAAAAAATCGGATTTGATGCGCTTTCGCCTGCAGTGTGAACGTAGCCTTAGAGGCCAGATAGAGAGATGCAGAGAGAGATTTTATTTCCATCCATTCACTTAAAACTACAATACAAAATATTCCATATGTACATGTGCATCACTATCAATGCAAGCCAAAGTGACAATTCTCATAGCCCTACGGGTGCTCAAATGCACATGTATGTGTTTAGATCTCTATGTCTGTATGCACTGGTAAACTTCCATTGGCAGCACTGCACATTTATGTGTGTGTGCCTGAGCCTGAATGTTCAAATGGTCATATTATCAAAGCAGTTTAAAGCCATCTGCCAGCCTTTGGGGACAGTGCTGTCTGTGATCTGTCAAACAGTTTGCATTTAGTCTGCCTTGCCAGAAACCAGGCAGAGCATTTAGACAAGGTGTGTGAAGATCCAGGACCACTGCACAAGAGGGTAATCATTATCTGACAGGCACCCAGGGATGGCATTTAATGGTTTTGGCAACCGGCCCAGTTAAGTCATTTGCCTGCTGGCTCCAAACCATCTCCACAAGGATTCTTAAAAAGGGCAACTTAAGATACATGCAGACTTGAGTACAACAAATGCAGATTTTCTGAAGGCCCAAGGTACACAAGGTAATCTTAAAAACCAAATGAAACTATTTCAAATCCAATTTTGATAACATTAATTCCTTGCATGTAGTACTTTGGAAAAACAAGCAAAAGTACTGCAGATTGACCTTTCAGCACAAAAGGGAAGCAATTTACTTAATAAAAATAAGTAGAGGTGTGACAGTCCACATCGCAAGATCTTGCCGCGTTTGTGTTGCAAAGCTAAATCGGGTAGTATTAAATGTGACTTTAAAGAATAATAATTGGATAACTACTATTGTCACAAAAAGGTGCGCAGAAAGAGCGAGATTGAGGTTGCAATAAATGTATCTTAATTTATAATCTGGTTAAAAAGTTTTCATTAAAAAAAAATCAAAGTCTTTCTACAAACGTATCTAATTTTTAGAAGAGCCCAGTGTGAAATTCAGATAAAGAGACTACTCTTAGTTTTAGCTGCAGCCTCTGGGTGACCTCAGCTCCCTCGCTATCAAGTGGTGTGTCCAACTGGCGAACACAGAAGGTGAAAACAAAGTAGCAGTTTCCTCTCATATCCTCCTGTTAATAAAGAGTTAATGTGATTTAACACCTTAATGCCTAGTGTATCATATTTAAAATGAATGAAATGAATTGAAAGAAGCATATATATTCCATATATAGCATATTTGAAAGCTGGATTATCTGTAGTTTTCCCACAAAGTATGTCCCTTATTCCTGGAGTGGTCTGTATTTTCCATTTCTCCCAGAGTCATTCTATTTCGTCCGTTTTTGAGAGAGGTGGGATTTTCAGTGACGGGTGTTACTACCTTTGCATGTGCTTCTGTTTGAATCTGAACTGTATTCTGCTTTAAATCTAAGATTAATATGGTTTCATGTACTTTCCCCTTCTTTCATGATAATTCCTCTCACGTCCAATACCCACATGTGAGTCAAATTAAGAGCAAGTGTTAGCCTCCACTTGTGCAAAGCTTGTACTTAATTGTACTATTTTTCAGTGTGTCATTTCTTGTTGTATTATTACCAAAATGTTACATGAGTTGTATTTCTATTTCATCCAAATACTGTAAGTACATTATATTTAATTTTACTGTTATATTTGGCTTCTGACTTTGACTTATTATTTTTAATTTTTCAAATAAAAGTTAAATCCATATATGCAAACTGTTATATTTAGTTGCTGACAGAAAATACGAATGCATGCAGACCTACATACATAAATGCTTCGTCAGTAATAGTTTTATTAATAAAATGTTCCTCACTGGAGCCTCTGAACGACTCTCAGAATGTTCCTTTTGTGACGGTTGCATTTCATTCAAATCTCCCTTGCTGCTTTCCTTCAGGGGCTTTCTGCCTAAAAGGCTTCGTGATGGAGTGCTTTTTTAATAATAGTCAGTATTTTTTGTGTGTAGTTTAGTGAAGCTAGGAAATAAAGTACCTGATTAGGTTTAGGAATGGGTCATGGTCTGGATTAAAATACAACCTTTCAACAACCTGACCATGACTTAGACAATCCTCCTGGCAGAAAGCCTTAAAGGACCTCAACCACACCTAAACACATCCCATCACCCTGCTACATTGGGAAGCATTAGGACTTGAGTGCCACTTTATGAGTCTCTTCAATGAGCTCCTGTGTATTTATATTTAAGTCCCATGGACAGAACTCAATTTGATTAGAGGTTCCACAGAAACAAGTAGTGCCAAGGATACAGCAGTATGTTGCAACTATATCTGATAAACAAAGTGCTTGGTGAAGGATGTGAGAAACGTTATTTTAGTTGCAAGTTTTTCAGCATGTCTTCAAGACCTCTAATCCATATATGGCACAATATATTATAACGGCCACTTGATTTTGCCTCTTAGTGTACTCTGTCCACTGTGCTGGACTGTCTCAGGGTTGTCATTGCAAGTATGCTCCTATGTTTATGGATCTGGTGCTTAGGGCCCTTTCAAGTGCTGTCATGATTAGGGCCAATGTGCTACCTGTCTCTTTTTTAGCCAGTGATAGGATTTCTTCCTCTGTCTGGAGTGAATTGGTCTTCCGTGACATTTTCTTCTCCTCCTCCTAGTCATTTCCATCAGTCGTCTGCTGCCTTTGGCAGTTCTTGTAGCAGTTTGTCTCAGGGGGGCATTTCCCTGATGTATTCAAGGATGCTCCTTGTTTTATCCTGGATCATGGCTCTGACACTCACTTATCCATGTAGTCCTTCTTTTTGCTCTCCTCAAGCCTCAGCATGCTGGACCTTTGCTGGAACTGACGATTGTGGGGAGTTTTCATGTCTTGACATCAGTGACATCTGTCTCATCTCCACTGTTCAGCTGTGTATCAGATGACTGGTAGGACATTAATGGCTTATGAGTTATACACATCACTGTGCTGGCTTCTCAATACATAACTTGTGTGTGTGTGTGTATACACATCTGTATTATTTATGCACTAACTCTGCATTATTCATGTGTTTATGGTTAGTATTTAAACATTAGACAATATCACTCCTTCAAAAAAAGAACAAATACATAAATTGCAACCTGTTAAGATAATGATGAGCACAACACTGCTGGCTTAATCTCTGAATTACTAGCTTCCTCACAGTTGTAGCTGCCTCTAATTTAGCCTGACGTTAATTCTTGCCGGTAGTCATATTGATGCGGCACACTGCCACTCTGTCACTGAATCAAACCATAATAGCATTTATTTACAAGTCATGGTTTACTGGCACAGAGGGCTCTGATTTCACAGGTGTGGGAGAGACTGAGCACAGTCTGTAACCATAATCTGCATATTTCCTCAGTCATCGATGTGCTCTGCAAAGACCTTCAAATCTCTTCAGAGGTTTGTGTAACTACTCAATGTGTGGGCTGTCGCTCCAGCCTTGCGCAACTGCCGAACATGTTGCTTTAAGTCTTTCACACCTAAATTTTGATTTAAATTTGTATTGATCTGTTACTTTCACTGAGCACACTGACGTCTATCTACACTTTCAATATGCATGCCAGTTTTTTGGGGGAAAAAAGCTGCATTTTATAGTAATGGGTGTAAAAATGACCAAGACCTATGTCTACATTATATCCCCACTGTCATCATTTAGGGCCATTACTAAGCATGCATTTTTTAACAGTCTGAAGTCACATGAGCTAAACAATAGCTGCTACGTGTTATAAATGCACTGGTCACCGGATGTCATTGATTTGCATTGATCGTCACTCTACTTAGAGTAATGCAGCTCCAACCTCGTGGTGTAATACAATCCATTGATGCATATCTACAAATGCTCCTTTTTTTGGTCTGTTTTCAACAAGGGGCAAGCTGGCTAAAGGGAAGCTGGGCCATAGGACACAATTTGACATGGTACTACAGGTCAAGTTGCAGGAAGGGAAGGGTTGGGGACAAGAATTAGATAAAAAGATAAAGTAGAGGGAAGACTACTGAGAGGTCTGATAGATTATGATATCAACATAATGAAGTGCTAACAGAAATAAGGGAGGGTTAAAAAGAGAGTGGGGAAGGAGGAATATGGTTATGTGAATATGGTTAAAAGGATGAGTCACAGAGACCATGGTTAAGGTAGAGGATGAAGCTGAAGAGCTGTAGGAAGTATGCGGAAGGTGGGGAAGGAGGAGGTGATGGGGAGGAGGAAGAGGACATTTAGACTGATGAGTCAGCACAAGAAAGAGAATGATGGATGAATAACCAGCACTCAAAGTGGAGGGGATGATGGTTATTTCTTGTAACCTTTTAAGCACGAGTGGTGACAAGTTGCTCAGTGGCTGCTGGAAACACAACTTACGATCTAACAGACAGACAGACAGACAGACAGACAGACAGACAGACAGACAGATAGATAGATAGATAGATAGATAGATAGATAGATAGATAGATAGATAGATAGATAGATAGATAGATAGATAGATAGATAGATAGATAGATAGATTGATTCTTTGTTATTAAATATTCCACAGTCAGCTGTTAGTGGTATTATAAAAAGTAAAAGTGATTGGGTGCAACTGCAACAGCATTATAAAGTGGTAGGCCACATAAAATCACAGAGCGGAGGCCAGTGGATGCTGAGGCGCATAGTGTCAATCGCTACAGACCGTCAAACTTCATGTGGCCTTCAGATTACCACAAAAGCAGTGCATAGAGAGCTTCATGGAATGAGCTTCCTTCGTCAAGTAGAGCATCTCTATGCTCACAACTTTGTAATAGCAGTTTGGACATGGCCCATTTCTGTTCCAGCATATCTGCAAACAGTGCACAAAGCAAGATCCATAAAGACATGGATGAGGGAGTTTGAGGGAGACATACCACGTATGGGATGAATTAGAGTAAAGATTGCTAGCCAGGCCTTCTTGTCCAACATCATTGTCTGACCTCACAAATGTGGTTGGAAGAACTCCTTCTGGAAGAATGCTCCCACACACTCTTAAACCGTCTGTCTGTTTGACAGAGTGTGTTAATGGTCCGTAATGATGACGAGAGAGCTGAGTGTAAAAGCGAAACTCTCCATTTACTGGTCGATCTACGTCCCTGCCCTCACCTATGGCCATGAACTATGGGTAGGGACCGAAAGAACGAGATCGCGGATACAAGCGGCGGAAATGAGCTTCCTCCAAAGGATAGCTGGCCTCTCCCTTAGAGACAGGGTGAGAAGTTCAGCCATCCGGGAGGGGCTCAGTAGAGCCGCTGCTCCTCCACATCGAAAGGAGCCAGCTGAGGTGGTTCGGGCATCTGATAAGGATGCCTCCTGGGCGCCTCCTGGGTGAGGTGTTCCAGGCATGTCCCACCGGGAGGAGGCCCCGGGGCAGACCCAGGACATGCTGGAAAGATTATATCTCCGGCTGGCCTGGGAACGCCTTGGTGTTCTCCCGGATAAGCTAGAAGAGGTGGCTGGGGAGAGGGAGGTCTGGGCTTCTCTGCTTAGGCTGCTGCCCCCGTGACCCAGCCCCAGATAAAGCTGAAGAAGATGGTTGGATGGATGGACACTCTTAAACCTTGAGTAAGGCCATCCCAGAAGAGCTGAAGCTGTTATAGCTGCAGAGGGTGGGCTGGCATCATATTAAACCCTATGGATTGATTATGGGATGTCACTCAAGTTCATATGCGTGTGAAAACAAACGAGTGAATACTTTTGGCGATATAGTGTATCTTACTATATTAGTTTACTGATGATAAATTAAATGCAGTAGAAGGTATTTAGTAACATGAAATATGGCAACAGTGATTAAAACTGGATTGCTTATTTAAACTTTCAGGAAACAGTCGAATGAAAAGTAAAAATTTCTTTTTCACTTTACACCCATTCTGGTTTGAGTCAGCTGAAAAAGCAAACACGAGAGTGTCATTTACTACAAGCCTATGGGACTCTTTGTTGATCGGTCGTTTTTACTGGGGTGGTATATTGACTGTGAACTTAGCAAATGACTTCAATCCAGCAGAGGAAGAGAATGCCTCAGAGGCAATGTATATATTGATGAATGGATTCAGAAATTGGTTACAGCTAGATATTGCAAGATATGAGGGAATGTGCAATCATTTTCTGCTGTAGCATTATCTGTATTGACTTGCTATGAGTAGAACAGAAGTATATAGACAGAACTAAAAACTCTCCTTTCTATATCGTCTTCATTTAGTTATTTTTTCTGTCTACTTTCCAGGCCGCGGAACAATATAATATATATATAATGCAACATGCTACCTTTTGAATGCTGGGAATTTGTATTTGTAAACGGTCCAAAAAGTATGTGACAGGTGACAAATGATCTCTTTGTCTATTGCTGTCCACCACAGGTCAGCCTAAAATAATCCTGTTATTGATCCCTGCAAAAACAAGCCACGTCTGAGAAGCTTTCAGAACAAGCAGACAGCCATTTATGTAGTTATAGGTATTTAAGTATGTAGTTCATCATTCTTGCTTTCTGTGCAATGAACATTTGTGCATAAAAAGCCACGGGGAAAGGAAAGGCACTTTCAAAAAAAAAAAAAAGTTCTTGCCTGTAGCACACATACTGTGAAGTCTCACAAGATGAATTCTCTCAGGATCAGGATCTTGCAAATCTTGCAAAAGCCCAGCTGCCTTGCAAGCAATAATATTCACTTTAAGAAACTATTCATGTTATTATTTTTAAAGCATCCTCATGTTAATTTCATCCATCCATGCATGCCCAGACCTCCTTCTCCCCATCCACATCTTTCAAGCTCTTCCAGGCGGACACTGAAGCATTCTCAAGTGAGCAGATATACATAATCTTTCCAGCATATCCTCAGTCTACCCAGCAACTCTCTCCCAGTAGAACATGCCAGTGCTTATACACTCAACAGTGCACGCTGGAGGTCAACCTTCAGTGAAGCCAACAGAATCCCGACATCCTTTGCCTGCATCCAGAGCTTCTGTTCATAAAAGTTAAGAACATCATCAGTGATAAAAGGGCAGCACTGGCGAAGTTCATTATCCACTGGGTATAAGTCTGACTTTTGACTGGTAGTGCAAAACAAACTCTAATTGTGTTTGTACGGGGATGAAATAGCCATGGCAATGGGACCCTTACGCCTGAAGCACCCTGAAAGGAACATGGTCCAATACCTTTTCCAAGCTTCTCTCCCACTGCTGGCTTTAGGTTGGAGGCCTGATATCCCACAGGCCGGCTCCTCACTCTCATCAAATTTTCCTTGGTAGATCCCATCAGGGACAAGCAGCCTTTGACAACATAACTCCTTTGATCACACAGGCATGCAAACCCCTCCAACAAGTAAAGTGGTCATTCATGAAGAAACTTCTGCATGGTGCCTTGTGTAAACTTCACCCTGCAACAAACACTAGGTTATGCAAAGCGGAGCACTGAACTGTAGCTTTTACTGAATACTAGAAAAGATATTTTTTATTAAAAATTAAAAACCTTTTATTTTGAATGTTTTATAACATTCACAATTGATAACATAAGCACTGATATTGTATCTCAGTCATGATCCATCTAATGCATTTTTGAGGCAACGGAAAAAACAAACCAAATTCAAAAAGTCAATAAATGTCATTTAGTTGCTGCATGTTTCACATTTTAAATATTTTTATGAACTGTTTTTGAAAAAAAAAATCATCTGGTAAAAAAAGGAGTTAAAGTGTTTTGTCACATATTCTTTGTAATTGCCGTACTTTTCTTTGGATACAGTACACTTCACATTTATTTCATCCTTGAGCTGCAACATCAGCTGGCCAGGCAATAATTTAATGATTTAATAATCAGTCGGTACATCAGTTTGATTCAGTGGCTGCTTTGTTTTGATTGTTCAATTTGCCTTACACACAAACAAAGCCACTGATACACACATCTCAGTCATATGGTGTTCTTGTGCCGTTGAAATGGGACCACCTGGAAGATGAAACCAGTGGAATCCAGATGTCGGTTATTATGGTGAACTTGTTCTTTTTGGGTATACTCAGGAATGCCAAGTTTCTGCCTCTCTAGAAGATGTTCAAATTACAATCTGAATATTTTTGTGTGAAGATTTTACCACAGTTTACATTGACTAATAAAATACATTTTTACATGTATATCGTAGCGTTAACAGTTATTAAACTGCTACCTGCTTTTGCCAGCTTTGCTTTCTGTATGACTAAACTTTTAAAAATTACTGTGGGGTTTTATTTATTGTCATCACTGTTTAAAATGACTATATCAGTAATGTGGAAAAGCTAAGTGGTTGTTTTCGAAGCCGCTGATGTCCAGAGTTGATTTCTAATGGCATTGCGTTGTTGCAGAAAGTGACTTGGCAAGTGACAGTGGTAAAAGCCATTATTACATTCAGTGAGCTTAAATTCAACGACCGGGACATTTACACTCCACAGTTTTAAATATGAGGTGGTTCTGTGCTCAAAATAAACCACAATAAATGTCCATTACCATGCAACAAATTATTGTACAGATGGCTTAGCCCTGGACTGAAAACTCTGAGAAAATATCTTCACTTTGGGTTCCCAACACCACATTCTGCTCACTCTGGCAAGTGACTTTTGTACAAAGCAGCACAATGGATCAGTGGATCTGTGGCTTTAGTCTGGACAGAGGCCATTCTGGCATGCATTTGTATTGTCTGCAACACAGTTAGAAAATGTTCACATAGATAGTCCACATATACATGATATGAAGAGTAAGCAGTGCTACTGAATTTCTGAGATCCTATGAGATCCTTTCCATTACAGCCACATTGCAATACTTGGTATAATTATATCTATGTATAAGTTTACATTAGACTTCACCAAAACAAGTGATTATCAAGTAGATTACTACAATTTGCATACCTGACTAAATTAAAATGTCAGAAAATGTATATATAAGTGTATCTTATGTGGCATACACAATAATGCCATCCGGCCAAGTAACAGTCACAGTAGGAGGTAGGTACTAATTAGCACACCTTTGTCCAGAGGGAAGTAACTCATCAGCATTATGTTCTGGTGTGATGATTGTTTTTAGCGATACCTGCAGATTGTTTGCTCTCAGCGGCACATGGTGTGAGAGCAGTGACGAGTCAGCCTGCCTGTAGCGCAGTTTGACTTCAGCACCATGGACAGATTTCGTCAGTGCGGTGGAGGAACTTGAGGCTTCAAACTGCTGGACACTGGTTTGCAGGACTCTGAATATACATGAACCCTCAGCGTGTAGCTTTTGAGCTTTTGAATATAAAATGCTTGCACATGATACTGCCCGATGGAGGTAAACAACCAGCCAAGATCAACGATGCCACCCTGTTTATCCAAGCACTCTAATAAGGCCAGGCTACAATAAGATGCAGAGTGTTTGCTTCTATGGAAAAACTCTAGCTTTAAATCAAATACAATCAACCGTTTGCATGCTGCTTCATCGCGGAAAGAGAGTCTTAATTGTAAGTGAATTAACATTCTCGGAAGGTAGAGATGTATAGTGGAAAATGTAAGAAAATGTTGAACTCGCATTTTTCCAGGCTGTTTGATTTAGTCGCATGTTCTTGCAACCGACCGGGAAAACCCTTCAAAGACGGGCAGAGTACATCTTTCACTGGGACAAGCCGTGAAGCAACCCTTTCGTTTTGCCATCTGGAAAAATGAAACTGTGCTCTCCACCGTGTAACTACGCGATCCCAGACCGTCTGTCAGTTTTACCGACCTGCTACCGGCAGGCTAGATTAAACGACTCTGAATGGGATACGGCATTAACATAACGCACTCTAACACGGAGTACTCCGGGCTATGATTCCCTTTCCGCCGTTTTATTCCCTTATTCTAAGCTATTCCGACTATCTCATTATTTCAGACTTTTATGAGCCCGTGTCAAGGAATGGTCGCACCGTCTCTCTTGTATTTGCAGTTTTCCCCTCACTGGGCAGATGTTTGCGCTCACGGGGTCGTGACGTTGAAATAACGATGATTTTAGCTGAAACTCGGGACGCGAACGGCGTCCGGCAGTTAAAGAGAGCTTGAGGTTTCCCTCACAGGTTTGCACAGGTTGGACAAACATATTCCGCTCTAACAGCGGAGTGGAGCGCTGCGTGAGGATGGATTGGGTTCGTAATGTAATTAGTTATTCACCAGCGCGCGTTCTCTGACACTCTTTCTCACTTTGGACTTAAACCCCACCAACAACAACGCCACCCCCAAAAACCCAACAGTATATATGTTAAACGTCGCATTTTCAAATTAATCACTTTGATTTTCTGACTTTATGCCCCGCGCACCCCTTTTGTGAATCATTCATTGACAGATTAAACATGAGTTCTGTTGTTTTGTTTTTCTCTCCACTTTAACCCGTCCAGAATTTACCATTTGGGTTCAAGCAAACCTAAAGACGTCGGAGAAGGAGGGTGGAAGATGTAGAAGGAGATGGAGAAACAGTCCGTCTAACCCTGGGTGAGTGAGTGAGCGAGTGAGAGACAGAGCAGGGGCGGACGAGCTGAAGAGAGAGAGAGACTGGGCGCGCATGTCCAGTTCTTCCATGCAGGCTGTTCTCCCTGCTCGCCAATCATTCTACGAGTTTCCCCTCACTCTTTCTCTCTCCCTGTGTTCACATGTGCACCGGACCCACAGCTTTCTTCTGAGCGGACACTGCAGGGAAAGAACCGACCGAAACCACCATGGAATAGGAATACGACCCGGGAAACGGGGGAAAATAAAACCTCTCTTATCTTCTTCTCTCTTTTTTCCCCGTCTCTTTTTTTCTAGCGCCTTTTTCTGTCTTTTCGCATCTTCCCCATCTCCCTCGATGTCTCTCAACAGTTTCTGAAGGGATTGAATTAAAGAAAAATGAGGATTATAATTTTTTCTTGGCACTTTCTCGGGGTGTATTCCGCCCTTTGGGGGCTGGCGACAGGGGCTTTCCCCAGCTCAGTGCAGATAGGTGAGTTGGAGGATTACTGATTTTACGCACGGACACTCAGATCTGACACACTACGCGGAATTTTGGTGGATTTTTAGCGGACAGCAGTCACCATGAAAAAAAGGTGCACCAAGACCCAGCAAATCATAAGATTCTGTAAAACACGAGAAATCCACTTAAGAATGAAGGAACAGAAGAACATATAACTATAGGAACATTCCCTCTGTGGTGCATCTTTTCTTACTTTTATTATTATTTTTCTAATCCAAGATATTTTAGTGCTGGTTTGGTTGTGACTCATATGGTTTATAAATGCACACAAACGCTTTCACTCTGTCTGTCCTTCTAATGTATTTGCGTGTATTTTACACGCTGTTCGGGGCTCATGAATGTTTCAGCGAGCTTTGTTCCCTTCTAGTCTTCTTCAGTGTTTAGACACTGCAGTATTCTCTCTCTCTCTCTCTCTCTCTCACACACACACACACACACACACACACACACACACACACACACACACACACACACACACACACACACACACACTCTTTCTCTCTCTCTCTCGCTGTCTGCCCTTTTCCAGTTACCCCGTGTCAGTGCGGGATGAGCCTGTATTTCAAGCCATCTAATAGATCTGAGATGAAGTTAACTGCATCTGAATCATGGGTTTACTCATATGAACCACCACACATGCTCAGAATCTCTTCCTCCCCTTCTTTGCTTCACGCACAAACATACACACATCCAGCCAGGCATGTGTGTGATAATGAATGCACTGCATCACTCCTTGTGGGGGGCAGCTGGGAGGTCCTATAATGAGATTCGCCTCCTTGACTCTGTCTCTCTACAGCTGCCAATAAACTTAATGCGCTAAATATTTCCTGATTTTATACACACAGGTACACGCATACACACATACACACATTTGCACTGATATTCAAGCATGGATGTGCACACATACACTGTCCACATACAGTTAGAGTAATGCACACCTGGTGTATTCTGCGCATTTGAGTAGTTACAAATGTCAAGCACGCATCTAAACATTCAACAACACATGCTCACAGTGAACATGCTTGCATACGTCTACATGCTGCATGAAGCATGCACGATCATGCTAAAGCACACACATGCAGTCTTTTCTTCCCTCCTTCTGGCCAGCCTCCTTAAAACACTCCAATATACATACATGATCATCCACTTGGCTCTCGGGCTGACTTGAGAAGTCATTTGCATATCTCTGCATTGCACACAAGTGTAATGCCATTGGATGCACAGACAATTTTTTTTTACATACGTGTGTTTGAAAAAGAGAGTGTGAGACAAAGAAGAATAAAGATGCGAATATGTAGAAAAAATTATTTGACAAACTACTGCAATGACGTCCTCATCTAGTTTCAGTACGTGTTAAGTGTGTTTGTATGTGTGTGCGTGTGTGTGTGTTCTCTCAGAGGATATTTTACCCTAAAACTAAAATATATTTTCATTTTTGAACAAGCCACTTGGAATTTCTAATCATAAGCCATACAACAATTCAGTTTTGGATGAAATTGTAATGTTTGCACAAAATTATTTCTTGTGAAATTTGCGCAGTTCCCACACATGCTCCAGCTGTAAGGTCTTCTCTGTGTATGTGTACAGACGTGTGTCTTGATATTTGGAGATGATTTCTCTGGGCTTTGTAGAAGAAACACTAGAAATCAGAGTGAAGCTGATGTATTAAAGGGACACATGCAGCCACATGGATAAGTGACATGTTATGTAGTGATAATTGCTTTGTTCAATATGCTCTGCCTCCCATCTCCTCCCCTGTCATTCCTTTCTCAACCCCTCTTCTCCTCTCTCTCTCGCAAAGCAATGTCAAGGCTTCACAGTCTGCTCGTGTAATCCAATTCAGTTGACTTGAGCCTGACTCGGTTGAAACTAATTCACGTTGGTTTTCCTCAAGTCGTAATGTTAGGCAGAATTAATTTATGTGATTATCTTAACGTCAATGTCAATCTTTATTTCAATAGAACAAAGCAACAAGGATGACCTAGTGCTTTACAAAACAAACAAGATAAAATCTTAGCTCAGTAAAATAAGCACAACAAAACAAAACATAAAAACAAATAAATACAATTAAATGTGACTAAAAACAAACCAAAAAAGACACCACAACATAAAAAAGACATTAATGGGACTCAAGAGTAACAGGAAGTCCAACTGAACTGGAATTAAACGGCAAAATAGAAAAAGGGAGTTTTAAGATGGGATTTAAAAGACTGTATAGACTGCAGTACAAATATCAAGTGGCAGGTTTTTCCACTAGAGGCTGCAACTGCAAAAGCCCGATCCCCTCTATGCTTAAATTAAGACCTCGGCTGCACTAAGAGCATCAGGAAAGATGATCTCCGTGCTCTTTTTGGGGTTATATAAGTTGAGCAGCTTGGTTAAACAGCTGTGTGCTATACCATTTAAAATTTGAGCAAATTTAAATAAAATGTTCAAATCAATCCAAAAAACGGACAGGTAAACGGACAGCGTGTAAATCTGTTAAAACTCCAATGATGCGCTCATGCCTTCTAATACCTGTTAAAATCGCAAGATTTGCAAGATAAATTGCAAGATCCTGATCCTGAGCACTTATAGCTAAACAACAAACCGCCTGGACTTATAGATGCCCTACAAGGGACTACTTGCCAGTAAGCGCTACAGGTGTGTTTTTTTAGTTATGACACTAAATAAATGATTTATCCAAGTACTTGCTAAGTATTTTAAAGATACAAGAAAGTGACTGACTGCAAGTTGCTTTCATACGTACAATTTTAATATGTACCTAACACAAGCCATGACTGTTAACAGCACTGACTGCTCGATAGCTCTAAAAGCTCCTTTAGGTTGTGGCTTAATTTTATTGTCTTCTGACTGCCGAGTACATTTGTGATTGACGTTTAAAACAGTTTACAACACAACATTCCAGATGGTTCAGTCAAACAGACCATTTCGCTCACTGGTTTTCTCTCTTCTTTGGTGGTTGGAGGTTCATTGCTGCCATCCATCTGTTGGAGTGAATCAGGTGAAAAATCCATTTTTTTCAGTGTTTTAGCTGATATAATTTTGCTATGTTATGTTATCTTAACACAGCTTAGGCTGCTGATGTGTAGTTTACAAGGGGTTATTCTTTGCATATGAGGTGATATGAAAAAAAACTCTAAACATTTTCACATCACTCTTTGCAGTCCTGTGAAAAACTAAGTACACCCTTAATGTTTCCACAGGAATTAGGAAGGTAAGTAGATGCCAGATGCTGCCAGATATTTGATCACCTCATCATGAGCAAGTTTAAGCACCTCTAGAAAAAGAGACCTTTTGCCAGTTTATAATTTTGAAGCATTCGGGTATTACTTGGCAAAATACCACAAAGATTGGACCTCCCAGTGAATTTGCACCATGGTTAGACTGCGTAATGGAAAAGTTCATGAAAAGATTGAATAAGTATGTCCTGAATGGGTTTACTGCAGAAAGCCTCTTCAAAATAGAACATGGCAGCATTGCTTAGGTTTGCAAAGCTGAACCTGAACAAATGACAAGACTTTTTGAACAATGAGCTTGTTTTTCAGCCACAGTGGTCCTTAAATTCTGCTGTACACCAAAGTGTTCTAGAGTCAAATGGGAGGTCGTCTGTTCGACAGCTAAACCTTAGCTAATATTGAGTCACGCAGCAGGACGATGACTATCCCAAGCATAGCAATAACCTACTCAAGACTCAAGCTGTCAGCATGACACAGTCAAATTTCAGCGCTCACACTGACTGAAATGCTGAGATGAACATTAACAGAACTGTGCATGAACAAACCTCAATGAATTTTAGTAACGCAAAGAAGAGTTGGCCAAAATATCTCTATCATGATGTGAGAGACTGATGAAGTTATAATAAAGTTGTTTTTGAAGTGAAGTTTTTGCTTCTAAAGGTGCTGAGTCATGGGGTGTACTTAGTTTTTCACTAGACTGCAGTGAAAAACTTCATGTCTCCCTACGCTCCTCTTTTTAGTGGGTGGGTCACTCTCAGAGCTTTTCAAACATTGTCTCACCCACTTATTTAATTCATATTTTGTTCCATTTATATCTCACTGAAGGCAAATACCTAGCATATCTATAACATTTTTGATCTCTTCTGTTGATTTTAGAAGTTACTGGTGTTATATTACAGGTAGCATATTTTTTCAAGGTTAAAGAACAGAATCTTTTCCATTGAGAATGTATGGAAAAGATTACATGACCTTTAACAGCTTTTCCCCCATTTTTTTCTTTCTTTCCTTTCTAGTACAGGTAGTAACCTGTCAGTCCCATCTATCTCTCTAGTTCTTTTCCTACATATCTGTATAAGTTTTATCTTCTTGTTAATTTGGCCTTTTTTTCCTGTTTTATGCAATACAGCTACCTTTTCTGTTTCTTCCTACCTCTTCTTCTCATTCTCTTTCACTGAACTGCATGAGGGGAAGCTCTCATTTTTAAAAAAAAAAAAACAATGACTTTTAACGCTTGCTCTCTGTTACTCTGTGTTTTTTCATGGCATATTCTCCTCCTTTATTTGGCTGACCCTTTTTGATCTGTTTTCTTTTAAGTCCTCTCAGACTCATTATCTCTTTGATGGCTTTCCCGACAGCTTAGTCGTTTCTCTTTTCTTCTCCTTTCCTCTCCATCTCTCTGTCTTTCTCAGATTTCATCAATGCAGTCTGCAGTGTGAGCCTCCATAAATGTGTTGGTATTCATGTTTGTGCGTGAGACAGAGAGCGAGAATGTGCTAAAAGACAAATTACCTTTTATAACAAAGCTAATGAAGATCTTGGCTATCTCCTCACTTCTCCCCTCCTCTGTTTTTCTCTGCCCTCCCCATTTATCTTTCGTTCCCCTCATTACTCTTCTACCTGTCACTCTCCGTCTTTCGCGACTTTTCCCACCCGACCCCTCTCCGCCTCACAATAACTCACTTCCTTTCTTTTGAATCATGTTTCTTACCTTCTTGGCCTCTCTTCTTCTCTCTTTGTCCCTCTTTCTAGGTGGATTGTTCATTAGGAATACTGATCAGGAGTATACAGCTTTTCGACTAGCTATCTTCCTTCACAACACCAGCCCTAATGCTACGGAAGCTCCCTTTAACCTGGTTCCACATGTGGACAACATAGAGACTGCCAACAGCTTTGCAGTCACCAATGCATGTAAGTACTTAACTATGTAGCTGGTTAAACAACAAATGCGTACAGTATGCCTCTCTCTCCATGCCTTTTGCTCCCTTTAGCTAATCTGTCATTACCATTTTAGATAAATATTTGTTTTATTTTCTACCTGAAGTTGTTCAAAGGATCAAACTGTAACCGTATTTTAAACGCACAGTATCATATCTTGCTTCGAGCGGTCTTTTTCTTCAAATTGATGTTTTAAAGTGCTGATTTTAGACACTGTACAAGACAATGAAACAGTGATAAATGCTAAAGTCGTTGCTGTGTGGCATTTTGAAGCACTGTCAAGTGGTTAATTCTGTTGGCAGTTGTTACCCAGACTGATTTATTTCATTCTCTTCTATTCACATCATCACTCCCATCTGTAAAAGGATAACATAACCCATCACAAAATATTGCAGGCTGTTACAAGTATAAAATTAGTCTGGGAACTGTTGCAGACAGTGTTTAATATGGGTCCTTTGTGTTCAGAACAGAGGGGAACAGTTGGTGCTTGTGTCCTCTCTGATCTTTTGAAAGATGACAGCTAATCTTTCACCATCCCTGTCTGTTCATGAGGGGATGACATCTAATCCTTCAAACTCCCTGTCGACCTGGAAGCCTACGAGAGAGATTTTACGATGTTTGCGCTCGCAAGGTAGTGTTAACAAGGCTATATGGGCAGCTGGTTGGCGATATGTCAGAACTGCTGCACATGCTGCAGGTTTCTCTGGGTTTTTCATAGAGGAGCCCCAACTGTGGAATACCGATTTTTGCCAGAAGCTATTTTCTTTCCAAGAATTGTAAGTGACAACATATGGACACAAAATTTAATTCCACTCAATGCAATATAATATTTGCATAATGAAAGCATTTAAGTGACAGTATAAATAAAGTGCTCTGCCATTGGAAAGAGATACCAAAAATGAGCTTTTGAGTTTACCTGACCAATCTTACCTTACCAAACAAAATAAGATGGAACAGATTTATTTAAAAAAAAATCACATGTCAGGTACTTACATCATTTTACAGTATGTTTAAAACTTCACTAGATTACAGGACATCCACCCTTTTCTCTTTTTCACTCAGCTCCATTATTTTTTTCTTAACTGCTTTGATCCTTTGCTCATACCGAGGCTGCTGGCTTGCGGCTCTAAGCTCTGGATAGCGTTAGCTTTAACACATTTTTCTTTGTTGGCTATTTTTATTTATTTATTTATTTTACATATTTGCACATCTACATGTGTAAGATCATCAAAAACATTTTAATATTACACAAAATTAAACAAAATAAAATGATAACTGGTTGCGCCACCCTTGGCAACAATGACTGCAAGCAAGTGTTTATGATAAATGGTAATGAGTCTTTCACATTGCTGGGGAGGAAATCTTTACAGAGAAATCCAGCCACTGATGATAACCTCTGTATGAGGTTTGGATTTAAGAAACTGGATTTAAGTCTGGACTTTGACTAGGCTACTTCAAAACCTTAATTTTCTTTGTGAGTCACTCAGAGGAGGACTTACCTTTCAGATCATTGTTGTACTGTGTAACCCAAGTCTGCTTGAGGGGGTTCCATTCATGGTTCCATCAATTACGACAAGTCGTCCACTTCCTGAAGCAGCAAAGGTCAAAAGTCAGTATTAAAGTATGGTCATCTTTGAAATCGCCAAGAGAAGAATGGTAAACTGATATTTCAGTGGCCATTTACCACCTTAGACTGTTTTTTAACCCATTTTTTCACCCATTCTTGATTGCTATCAAATGTGTTAGGTTTTTCCGCTTAAAACCCTTAACACGTTTGAGCAGCAATCAAGACTGGGTTGAATTTATACTAATCAACTAATGTTGTTTCCCACAAAGTTCAGAACTGTTTGTTATAACTGCTTCTTTAGTCTGATTTGTGTCACATCGCCAGTTTGACCAACAGTTTAGGGAATGTTAGATCAATGTGATTCTTGTTCTTGTTTTCAACTCATATGACTGAGAGATGTCCTTGTGTATTTTGTATGATAGTCATTTAGTTATTTGTTTTCTAGAAGCCCCAGTTTAAGTCAGTTGTGTGCCTGCGCTTGTTTACAAGTCTTTGTGATTGCATGTTTGAGTGCAGTGTCTTTTATGCCAGTGTTTGAGAGGGGATAAAGCTTCACTGATACTCTCGGTGAGCTGAATCTAGACATTGGGTGAGTTTGATAAAGCAGAAAAGTGAAAGCTTTAAGAAGAAAGAATTTATTTATCATTTATCCAACTGTTCGCAAAATATGTGTTTTTCCTCTCAAGGGCATCATCATATCACGTTCCCTCGTTAACTCAGTTCTAAAGTCCATCCATCCTATTTTAGGGAAATTCTCAAGAGACTGTGTTGCACCGTTTTACCTCCTTATCTCATTAAGCTTTAACAAATCGACCACCAGGGTTATTAACTAGGTGCTGTGTACGAAATCAATACAGTATTTTACAACAATGCACCGCTTGTCTTCACAATATTATATCAATTTGTTTTCCAGGAACAAATAAATGGTTCAGAATCTGAAATGTTTAAAGCATCACCTGACAATAGTTTTATGTTTGTTACGTGAGTAAAATTAATTTCGAGATGCCATACCCTCCACCCAAAAGGGAATTGCTAAAATTTAACTGAAGTAAAATTCTAGTTATATTTAATCATAAATCAAAAGTGTACAATGTAATTTCCAAGTTTGTTTCTACACACTGCACCACAGAGCCACATAAATTAATAGATTAGTTAATACAGCTACAGTCACTGGAAAATTGATAGTCTACAACCTCCCACCCTTAGATTCCTTCACACACTGCATCTGTTCCAGTCCATTGTTAAGCTGAGCAAGTGAGTGGAATGGTGCACAATGAATAAACATCAGGTTGATGCTTTCTTATAAAGTAAGGGGAGGAGTATGAAGGTGCCATCAATCAGCCTGACTGACTTAGAAATGTGACCATCAGAAACCCTGTTGTGCCATAAAAAAGTGGAGATTTGGGACTAAATATTTCAATGTAAGCGCTGCATTTTTTCCCAATGAAGAGATATAGAGATATAGATATAGATAGTTAATGTATGTTAAATGATATTCTCAGAGAGGGTGGATAATTTTTTTCTCAGATATCTCACAGAGTGTCTAGTGTCTTTCTGTGTTTGCATGTTCTCCCTGTGCCTACATTTGTTCTCTCTGAATACTTGTCACACCTCTGCTATCCAAAGGCTAAAGAAGCATTCACTCTTAATCGAAAATATCAAATTCCTTGTGATAACTGAAAATTCAGGGAATCTCCAAAATCATTCGGTTTCAGTCTTTGGATTCTGTTGATGCAGTTCAGGAATTCACATTCATGAACTATCATCAAGAAGCCACACTTTTGTGCTGACTGACCCGTTTCTTCCTTGCTCTTAACACAACCGCTCAAGTTTATTTTCAGTGAATCATATGTGTACCGTTCTCTTACAAGTGTGCAAACAAACACACACATACACGCACAGGTGTTGGCAAGAGGAGGCTCTTCTATGCAAACCATGGGCTCTTCCCCTCTCTCTCTTGCTCTCTCCACAGGCTACGCGTAACAAGCAGAGCCACTTCTTTCTCTCTGCATCTTTTTTCTCTCTCTCCCTTTCTTGCCCACTCTTTTCACTTTTGTTCCATCCCTCCCTCTCACCTTCGCCGGTTTCCACTTCTCCCTCTTTTCCCTCCTTGTCTTTCCATCTCCTCAGACTCTTCCTCTTCATTGCGTTTTACTGCGCCTATCCTCTGCACAGGCGTGGCGAATGGATCACTAAATTAATCCTTGACTCTTGCTCCGGGTGGTGAGCAACACTCCGAATTTGAATAGCGAATACTGCCTCTGACCTTGGCTAGTTCCTCTCTATCCTAGCATTCAGAAAGTGTGAATGGATCATGAAAATCCTCGGTCCCCATCGCTTCTCCTGGTCACCCAGGAGTACAAACCATTTTCTCATAGCAGTGTCACACATCCGTATATCCTCATCTGCCATCAATCTTTGTATTTCTGTCTATATCAGCACATATATCTGTGTAGGATGTGACTCTGTGTCTTACTTTGTTAAAGCTGTGTGTATTGATGTTTGTATTAATGTGTCCCAGTAGAGAACCACACTACTCCACTGGGCGAAGAGCTCCATCTCTTTTCAAGGGTTTGATCATGCTAATCCATGTGCTTGATTTGTGTACGTGTGCGTCTACAAACCTTTGCACCACTAAGGTGCGTGATAGTGTGTGTGCTGTGAAAACCAAAACAATCCACTGAGACAGAGTGCGATGAAGATAGTCAGAAAGTGATAAGGTGCATTAGAGGCAGAGACGGAAGAAATTGAGAGGAAACGATTTGTAACAATAGGTGGTTATGCTTTGTTTGTGGCGTCAAAGCTTAAAAACATAATGATGAGTGTTTGGGTGTAAGTGAGATTCTATTCTATTCTATTGCTTTCTATTCTATTCATTACTGCACAGCTGTAAAGATGATTAGGCAGGATGTGCAGTTCTGTGTGGTGTGGTTGGTTGATTATCGCTGCGATGCATGACCTCATTTGCCACCTTAAGTTAATATAGATTGTCCCTATAGTCAGTTATTCACAAATCAATAACTGACTGCCACAGATTGCGTTTACATGCTGGCTGCACATGATTATCTCTGCAGCCTGCCTGAGTCAAACTGTTGGAGTCAGACTCTCCTTGATGTGTCCGTCTTGCTTTGTTCCTAAATTAATCAGCTCAGAGATGTGGTGACAATTAGTCTTCTCAATTAAGAGTTTTCCACCTATGCATCACACAAAAAAAACAGCCTTCACACATCTAATAAGTATATGGACACAGTCTCGTATATAGATAATGATAAAATATCATAAACTGCTTACACTTCACATTTGTTCAATCTTAGCTCTGTTGCTAGTTGTGCTTCCCACTTTTAGAATAAATGACACAGTGTAACAAAACATTACTGATACACTGAACTCATTGGGTGTTTGCATCACCGTGGATATGGATAACCAGCAGTGTGCAGTGACAAGCAAAACAGTAGACCTACAGATGGGTAACAAATTAAAGTAAAAACCCAACATGAAGGGCCTCAGTCAGATGGAAGCTTCAAAGTGCAGTGACATTGGTTCACTGAGCTTCTGGACCTTTGATGGAGTGATAAAACACCAATCTTCCAAAGTATGTTGTCTTATTTTGAATTTTGATGACGTGGTGGAGTGGGCTGTCTAATAAGTCAATAGAAAACTCTCAGCTTTTCAGCTGGTTCGACATTGGGTGACTTTGAAAGCTGTAGCACATGATTTACATCATCTTTATACTCATCAAACTGTTCAGTGACCCTTTGTACCTTATCAGCTTGGGCACTCCTGCTCTAGAAGAGACAATTCCCATCGAATGCGTCGAATGTGACCCATCCCCATAGGGGTATGAGTGGATCTAGATTTGGCTGGTGTGGGCAGTATGGTCTGGATTTTTGCAGTATGTTGGTACAAGATGTTATTTTCTGATTGTCAAAGATTTTCCCTGAAAAAAAAAGTGTTGAAAAAAGAGTTGTCGCCTTTTCAGTACTAGATTTCTTGCAAAACCTTCTCTGTTGCAAACCTTCTGCTCGGCACAGTTCCTGCTCTGTATGAATAAATAAACAGAAATACCGCAGTTGTAGATTACAGAAGTCTTCCACTTAAAAAAACACGATGTTGCCTGCATGTAACTTTTTTGCAGGGGGAATATTTCATGTCAAAGTAAATGAAAGAATAGGATGCTATGAATGCAAATCTGTCATAGAAATGTACAGGTGAACAGGCAACAGCAAGTGACGGGTAGCTTTAAAATGATTGCGAGTGTGCCAGGGTTCCAGTTAGCTCAGGTTGGCTGATATCATTTCTGTCAACAGCTCTTAGCGCTGCTGTTTTTAAGGGGCTTGTTTCCAACGTGTTTCTGGAAACACGCCCGATCCTTTCTTATTGACAAGAAAATGACTGATACGCTGCACCAATTTAGGTAGTGATTGAAATGGTGTTGATGCACGGACGACAATGAGCTCTGTGTGTGCACACATGTAGCCACACACTTCAAAAGAGTTCATCAGTGTTTAAATTTTCTCTGCATATCCAGGCTTGGAGCTTTGATTAAATAGATTCCTGGAACAGATGGCTACAACTCAACACCACCCACTCTCACACACACATAAATACAAATTTTTACACAGTCTTCTTGACACACATTGATTTTGCCAACCTTTCCACTCGTATACAGCATTACTCTGTGCCTTTACCTCACTCAATTCCTTCATTAAAAGGCTCTGTCATCTTGTAGATGATTTGAGTGGCTCAGTAATGGCACTGTACGATCTTTTTTATTTATGATGTTTTGCATGGTTATATGTCTTCATAATGACCACACTGGAGGAAGTACACTGAAATTATATCTAAAACGCCCTGGAAAAGGAAGGAGATTGAATTTGCAACAAACCTACATTTATTCATGTTACTTGTCATGAATTATTCTAATTGTGCTGACATTCCACATCCCCAAAATGCCAGGAGTCATCCTGGATGTCTTTAGTGATATAGACTGGGTATTGTATTTGGAAAAAAAAGGATGCCACATTATTGATATGAAATGAAAATTATTAACCTACATGGGGCTCAATTCAAATACAAAAATCAAAGTGAAAATATTATGCAGGAAGTTTGTCCATTTCGCTCAAATTTCATTGCAGCGATTCATTTTAATCATACAAAATTGTACAATACGGCCACCACATGCTTGTATGTATGCCTGGCAATTTAAGGACATACTCCTAATGAGACGACAAATGGTGATCTCCCAAATCTGGACCAGGGAAGCCCTGCGCTTCTGGATAGTCTGAGGTGAAACCTGGTAGTATCAGATGACACCTACAGTAATGGCAGTCAGGATGACATTGCCTAGCCTGTAGAGGTCTGTGTGTCCATCCTGGAGGAGTTGGGTTAGGGTTAGTTAGGGTTAACAACCCCCTCTGTCATTTAACCAACCAGATCAATATCCCACACATTTAATTGGCTTGATAGTACTCTCTGTTTAAAAAGCGTCCCTTTAATTTGGTGAGCCATGTACATTTGAAATGTTTTATGTGTTCCTATTTTGTCCTGCGTTAATATTAGTTTTTGTTCCTAGAATTGTGATGATACATTAATGAAGCTTTCAAGATCATGTTCTTATGAACTGCTGGACCAGTTTCACATACCACACAGTTCAGGGTGTTTCCTTTGAATGTTCTCTCTGAGACACTACAAGACCTTAACATTAGAATCAGCATTGGCTGTCTCAACCCTGGAGGAGGAATGCATAGCCTGGTGTTGTTCCAAATCTAACACAGTGCCTTTTGACTTTGAAATGAAGTCTTCTGCTTCCAGAAGGTTGAGCTTTAGCTGAAGATCCTAATCCTTCACAAACAGTTTGAGTCCATTTGAAAGAGATACTAGTGTTTGCACACAAGTTTGATGCTGAGGTGAAATTGTAGAGTGCAAAGTACAAACTTCTCTGAGTGCACCTGACTTGGACCAACCAATGTAATTACATATTGAATGTAATTGCTGATTGAAAAACACTGGTTTTCAATTATCATGTTTACACAAATCCTCTTAAATTTTGCTCAACATCAGTATCGATGAGTTTACTAAAAGCTGCTGTGACTCAAAAAGAAAAAAAATGAAATGAACGGATATTTGATATAAATCACGGCTGTAACACAGTGTGTTATAATCACTATGTGTATCAGTGATGATGCGATCTAAACAGACTACGTTTCACTCAGTTGACCTTTGAGCAGTCAGCTGTGCACGGAGCACAGCGAGGTCAAAAAATTTTGGCGCTCACTAGTGTGAGCAGCTGTGGTGTTCAAGTTGCAAGTTGCAAGTTGATGTGCCCGATACACTGACATAAAACAGGAGGAGTTCAGTGAGCATTCAGTGTGTTTTAAGTCAAATTATAAATGAATTTCAGTAAGAAGAGATTGTTTGCAAAAGAGAAAAAAGTGAAAGTAAAAAAGCATTTTTGGCAGATAGACTCCAATGAATCATTAAGGTAAATCCCAGATGAAGATAGTTTGACTGCGCCCCAGGGTGCCTAGAGACTAGACATAAGTGGGAGGCTGAGGGAGACTTTGAGTGCAACACCCTGGAAAACCGAGATGAGGTGGTGGGAGGCACGATAGACAGCTTTAATAGGAAGAGTGACAGGTCAGAACAATTTTAAAGAACAACGGCTAAGGGCTTGGAGAATGTGGATACATAGATCACTGGACAAGAGCGGTGACGCTGAAAGGTTGAATGTGATAAAATTGATGGTTTGGGAAAATGTAAGTAATGAATAAAACTACAGGGAATCCAAACTGAACATGAACATGAGAGTCAGCTCTCCCTCACAGTGCATTAAAAACAGTTTTGTAGCGTGGAGACTGCATGTCATAACTGTGTATTAGTGAATCGCACTTACTTTAAAGTTATTCATTGATGTATTTTAGTGCATTTAGGCTTCACATGAGCAACAAACAATTGAAAAATTTAAAAAACAAAAGTTACTGCCCATGTTAACATTTGTGATTCAGTGTTTTCAGTCATTGAAAATGCGCTCACGTACAGTGTGGATATAAATCTCATTTATTTCATTTTGACTTCTCTTGACCGCTAGGTTCACATGCACATGACCATCTGTGGTTGGCTATCTTACCACAGTATTGACTTTCATATTTTCCCCCCATTTCTTTTTTGTAAAATAACCACTGATGGTCAACTGCTGAACAGCCACCTATGTGTAGGGTGCGGGGCTCCTGTGGATCACTGTAAGTGCTCCCTGAAGAATTGCTCGGTTGCTTTGTTTTACTACAGCCTCTTCAGTGATTACCAAAATGTAAGCAATATTATTAAATCACGCAGTATGTTGCAATGATTCAGCGCACTGCCTCAGATAATCTGATTTTATTTTGTGGTACAATAAAACATGCACTCTCAGTGTATTTCAATTCTTTCATTAAAAAGTCCACTGTTAGAAAGACCTGGCATCTTCCCAGTGAGAGGATTTCTAATGGCAGTAGATTCTGTCTCCTTCAGAGATAGTTAAGGCTGTGACGGACGGGATGTTTGGAGTATTTTTTTCATTTAAAATGTTTCAAAAAAGAATCGGGAGTGGCATAGTCGTGTGGTGGTTAGCGGCATGCGTGCATTAGGCTAAATTGATTATCCTAAGCTAGCTTCAGGTGTGGGTATAAATGCTTGTCAGTCTCTTTCTGTTAGCCCTGTGATAGATTGTGTACCCCGCCTCTTTTAAGCTAACGTTCACACACTCATACACCAGCGTATGCATCAACAACAGGGGTGCCAGGTGTCCCACCACTGTTCTGTTAATTGATGATGGATGGATGGATGGATCTTAATATTTGTACATATCACTGTTGTCTAAAAATGCCTCTCAGGAAATTCCAAAATGGTGATAACGCTTGTGTATCTGTGTAAGAAAGAAAGAGGTGGTTTGGATAATATATAGAAACAATATATTCCCAGTCTGACATATAAAAACATTTTGGTATAAAAGTGAAAAAGGGACAATGTATCCACTTTTAAGGAGTCAGACTGATGCTAAAGCTGCACTGGAACCCATATTAATGAAATTCTTTTTTGTGGGTCTGCTGTACCTTGAGGCGAGATGAGACACTGTGCCACATTCGTGTTGCAGGTTTTGCAGACTACCAACACTGAACCGTTAAGTTAAATCCTCCCACAACATACTGCAGTGTTGTTGTTGTTTTTTTGTTCTTGTCTTGTTCAGACAAGTGATGTGAAAGCAACAATGAGAAAAAATATTTCAATTAACTGTGGTTAGGCAGAGAACATCAATCGGGTGGATGGAGGTTTTTTCTTTTTTTTTCTGTTTTTTTTGGTGGATGTGATTTGCGGGTCAGCACTGTATTCTCTTGCCGTTTTGTTCAAGCCCCGGTAGTAATGAAGAGTGAATAATATTATTAGACCATGCAGTATGTCTCAGTGAATAGCAATGTTCCCTCCAGGTAATCTGACTTCTCCTGGATGAAAGGCCGACTCTGTCTCTTAAACACACACGCTGACCCACACCTACACACTCGTATGCACTCACACAGTGCCTCAACTGCCTCTATCTGTCTAATGTGTTTCATTAAGATCTCTATTTTCCCAGTAGGCATGATAGCTGTGCTGTAAACAGAAAAAAAAAAGTCTGTTTCCTCTCTGTTTGTTTTTCACGCTCTGGCGTTTGGAAGATGAAAAGCTGGAGAAGAGATGACAGAGGATTTTAAGTGTTACGCGTCGCCTTAGCAAAACACAGGGGTGTTTATACTGAATGGAGACGTGTTCACAGTAATTGTCTGTGACGTCTTTCTGTTGTTCTTCACTTTCTCGGCTTTACTGCTGTTGTTTTTGTGTTCTGATCAAAGGATTTCCATTTGTCGACTTTGTGCTCTTCCTTAAATTCCCCTCGCTTTGCTTTTCCTCCATCACGAGAGTCCGTTTACATACTCGGACCTAATTACAAACATAAACACAGTGCGTGTCTGTTGCCTTTTTAATGTTTTTCCTCATCTTTCCTTTTCCCTTTTTCCCATTTTCAGTAAGACATGGTTTCACCTCGCATTTACACTTGCTATTTTTTTCCTCTCTCACTTTCTATTTCTCTCTCGCGCCATCCTCTGTCTGTCATTACTCTCCCTCATTACTCATTAGCTGTTAAAAGGCTTTTGGTGTCGGACAAAACCTGTGATGTGTCTGTAGTGTGTTTATCTAAACTCAAGCTGACACCTTCGCTGCTAAAGCCCACACTGAACCTACACCTACGTTTTCACATCATCTGTCACCTGCCACAAAGTGGAACCTGGAAACTCAGTAAACCTGCAATAGCTCGTCAAACGGTTTATTTCGTATAGCACTGTTTTACTGTAAATACAGTGATATGTAAAGTATTTATTTTATATATCACACACACGCACATACAAACAGCAAGACCTTCCTGAGGCCCACGTGTGTGAGTTTGTTTCCATGGATTTATGTTGTGGATGAAAGGAAGGGCATTAGTTAATATTGATGAGTGCTGCCACTCAGCTCTTCTCACTGAAGCTCACTTAGAGATGAGAGACATGACCTTTACACACGCGTGCACAGACGCACACTCGCACACATACACACCAAGGTGTTATCTGCACGCATGCACTAACATTCACAGAAGCACACAAAAACACACAAAAAAGTGCATTTGCCGTTGTGTTATTTAAGCCGAACTATTTGTACTCCTAAATTATTCCCACTCTCACTGTAAATGGTGAAACCTAATGCGTGTGTGTAGCTGAGTGTGCTTGTGCATGTGCAAAAAAAAGGAAGGAGAAAAAAAACATGCATGTTGCTCTCAGTGTTAGTTAAAACCACATTTCCGCCTGTAGGATACGCCAACCTTAAGGTCAGTGTCAGCCTTGAACCAATTCATCTCTAATGGCTCTTTGGTATTCTGCTAGGGTAACACATTCCAAGGTAACCAGCAGGTAATTCATCACACTTACAAATAGGAAGAGACAAAATAGGATGTGAAAAAAGCTATTAAACAGATCAGAGCAGTAGTTGGACTGATATGAGGAGAGAAAAAGCCTCTCATGGAAATACAGGAAAACAATGAATTATGCGCTTTCTGCTGATTATCACAGGGACAGGAACTCTTGTGCACACATAAACACACATATACAGACACACTTTGCAATTGGGTAAAAGCAAGTCATCTAACCTTGTGTGTGTGTGTGTGTGTGTGTGTGTGTGTGTGTGTGTGTGTGTGTGTGTGTGTGTGTGTGTGTGTGTGAGTGTGAGAGAGAGAGAGGCCAGGCAAGATGTGTGCCTGTGTTTCAAAAGTCACATCACAGTTTGCCCACTCACATTCTGGCTCTCTTCTGTCTGAGGTAGTGGAGTGCATCAAATAACATGCAGACACACACGCGCAATCGATCTGGCCCTTCAGACAGTCACAGTGATGGATGGACACTCCCCTGCTTCTATTTTTACGCCGGAACACTCTGTGTGTCTGCCTTCTTCTTTTCACAATTACAAAAACATAAAGAAAACCCCTGTGTCATCAATACAAACTCGTCTGTGTGTGTACTGCGCGTCTTCGATACTGGTGTTTCTTTTTTTCACCCTGGTTGGAGCCCAGCAGGATTTTCCTGGCTGAACCAAAGGCAGACTTCTGACACTTTTACTCATGCAGCAGAAGTTAGGCACAGCACCACATGGCAAAACTCACAGCCTCATACGGAGGTTCCTTTGGAGTTTTTCTTTTCTAATCATAAAGAAACATGTCAAAGCAAAACCAAGTGAAACACAGTTGTAGGCTCTTGTGGTGCTTGTATTTGTGGTTTTAATGCTCCAGAATGTGTCACATTGTGCATGTGTGCCAGCTTGTGAGCATATTAGAAAAAGAGTGCGACGTCTGAACCACTAGAATTTAATGCCTTGGAAATGTCCAAACACATCACATCAGCATATTGACCAGCTGAGAATTGAAAAACACCTTATCAATAAATAAGGATGGATAAGGTAGCACCAGTAAAGGAAAATCAATGCAAAACTCAAGGCAAATGAATGTATTTGTAATTATTGTTTTGAAGGCTCTTCACCACACACAGCTATAGTTAGTTGTTACTTTGCAGACCGAAGACTTGCACTTTAACTTTGGTGTAATTCTTCTGTATAATTCAACATCTAGTCACCTTTGGTGGGGCTATTTGTACATGATGTGTTATGTAATAGGTTAAACTACAGGAGTGTGTTTCCCCCCCCAAGTTTCAATCCCATATTTATTTAAATCTTATCACTCGGGACCAATGTTCCCTCCCTGAGCGATCCCGTGGACAACTGTGAGCGACATCAGACGTGTGCACTGTGGTCACGCCAGCATCCATCCAAGTTACATGGTTTATTAAAATAATCAAATTACAGCATTTACATTTATGTTAGACTACTTTTAAACTGCTTTAGCCCACTTACAATGAAAATGTAAAAAAAAAATCTAGCCATTGGCCTGTGTAGTATGTTAACACTATTGGAAGTAAAAATGACTTGAACTCCAATTTCGAAAACACAACTTTCTTTTTCTTTTCTTTTTTTTATATATATAAAGCTCTGCAAAATATAGTATATAATGACCAATGTTGGGCAAATAATTATATAGTTACTCCTCAAAAAAGTAGCTCAGTTTGGCAAACAACAAAGTTTTTTGCAGCTATTTTTTTTAAATGCAGCCAAGGCATTTTTAAATAAACATTTCAAACTATTTACAGAACAATCAGCTGTTCTGCATCAAATTTGATGCCACACAGATTATTTGTGCCACTCCAAAAAATAATTTCTGTCCACTATGAGATAAAGGAGAACAACAGCCTGATACCTGCAGGCCTGACAACAGGAGATGTATCACTCCTGTAACACCTGTAACATTCAGCAGTCGCCTCACTGTTCTGACACACACAACAAAACTATTGACTACACTACACACTAACTACACAAGATTTGCGCTAAACGTCTCAAATCTCTCACATCTCAAAACACCGCCGTCACTCCTAAAATTTCCCCCCGTTACTTAACAACTAGATGCCATGTTGCCATATCATTTTTTGATTGGTTGACATGGTACTTTTTTGGACGAATAGGAAAGAGAGAGGGGGGTGGGGGCTTGTTTTTGCTCACAGGCGGAGAGCGCTTTCGAGCCTTTTTTCTTATAAAACGCCGTTTTTACTGTTTCTTCCCGCAGTAAATATAAACAACATAGTATTCAGGAAGGAAACCAAACATTGCATTTTTTTTAAATCACAACTCTGGTTTCACGTGGCCTATCAACACAATTTAAAAACTGGTATTGTTCCGTCTGTCCTGCTCACATCTCCAATGGTTGTACACATTGTCATTAACGTGGCTTCACTCCACCTCAGCCACACCACTTTGCTAGCTAAAACACCGGTGTCGGCACAAAAGGGCGCTGTCATAGCCTGTCAACGACGTTGATTGGCTGCATATACGAATGTGAATCGCATTAATGGCTGGACTATGGGATAAAGTGGGATCGTTCTAATCCCATACGGGAGCAGCCAGTCACTTACTGACTAACACTGCAAAACAGAATTGTTAAAGTATTCATTTTAATTTCAATTCAGGTTAGATTTTTTTTTTGTGCGCAACGCAGATTTTCTGTGCGCAGAGACCGTGCCAGCAGTGCGCAATTGTGCACGTGCGCAGCTTAGAGGGAACATTGCTCGGGACCACAAGGCTAACTTAGCAATTTGTACAAACCCAGACAGTCCTGATAAAATGTCTAATTATATCAAAGCTTCAAAGCTTCTTTTGAGATTGTAGGTGCATTTTTTTAAATTGGTGTTGCAGTTTGTGGCACTGTGGTATTACTATCTTGTGTAATAGCAGAACATCTTTACCAGCACTTGTGCTTACAGCTGTGATTATCATCAGTTTTAAAAATGTCTGTTGTAATCCAAAAGAGATCTGGTGACTGTGGAGACAGTGAACTCATTGTCATTTTCTAGAAACTACACAGCAAATTCAAAAGTGTTAAATGTTTTGGTGTTAATAGTCTTCTTGCAAAAGTGGAGTTAATTTTACTCTAAGTAGAGTCACATTCTTTTAATGTAACTCTGAGGTGTAAAATGATAGTAGTTAAAATCGAGTGTTAAAAATGAGTGTTTCTCTGTCAAATCTGGAGGTGTTACAATGGAAACATTAACTCTTGACCTCTTAACTCTGAACTCCTACAGGGGCTGTGACACCAACAGAGTAAATTCACAGACTCCGCCCCCAGCACGGCTCCAATCGAAGCTGAAGTGAAGCCGTTTCAGAACATTTTGCTCTACATATTTGAGTTGTTTGCCATGCTTGGTAAGTCATTTTTTCAAAGATTGTTTCAATTATTATTATGAGCTTTTACTTCTGTGGCTCTTTGGAGTTGAGACAAAGCTGTGTGAAAGGCATTAGCCATGTTGCTCGGTGATAGCATAATATTCTGTTTTAGCTAGCTGAAAGGTATTGTCTGCGGGCAAATACCACAGCCTTGAAAAAAGCTTGCATGTGAATTTTCAGTCAAACTTTTGGTCAAATACACCTAAAACAATGTCTAGAATGTGAAATGTTGGTATAATGGTGGTACTTGAAGCCTGAAAACGATCGCCCATAAAAAAAAAAAACGAGCAAACAGCAGTAGCAGGCGTCCTGACTGGGTTCTACGTTAGCATAGATCCCTCCAGAGTTTTGTGCAGACGGTTTAGGTAAAAATGAAAAAGGTTGAGGTTTTACATTTAGTTCAGTATTACCTGTTGCCTGTGTCTTTGTCTTTTGGGAAAATACTTTACACAAGTAATGGCTCAAAGAGGATTCCTTTTTTTTTTTTTTCACTGTGCTGCAATTGTTTACTGGATTATTTGTGCCATTAATTAGTGTCAACTAATTTTTATACAATCTCCACACAGGATATGCTTGTGAAGATGGAATATGGGGGAGAGCAGAAGTGCGTTGAAGTTCCACAAAGGGATGAATGAAGGACATGCATATTGTATTGAAGAAATAAGTGATGAGAATGCTGTTATTTGCATTTACCAGCTCGCCTATGTCAGACCTTTTGATAAACACAATTCTAATGAAAGTGAGAACATGTATACTGTTACATCTTTCAGAAAATGTTTTGAAATTGTGGTGCACAGTTCAGAATAAATGTTTTTCAAAAACCATTGCATCTTTTTAGTAAAGGTTTATTTCCAAAAGAAATTTCTAGAAGTTCAGAACAGTAAAATTCCTGCTTTTTAGAATGAATTAGAAGATGACTCTTACGTAGTTAAACTAAAATATTCTTTGAGAGTTAATATATAAACTCTTAACACCAAGTGTTAAATTATCAACTCCAGACAGATTTGGTGTTTAACACTAAATCAGAGTTAACGTACCAACTCTCCAAAAAGAGTTAAATTAACACTCTCTGGTGTGGACCCATATAGACACTTTAATAGTGTTGAAATCAAATCCGACAGTGTTAATTTGGACATGCTGGATTTGCTGTGTAGTTTGAGATATTCTAAGCTTTGTGGCATGCACCATTATCCCACAGGAATAACCAATCAGAAGATGGACTCACTGTGATCATAACGTGAAAGATCAATACTCAGGAATTGGCAGGAAGGACTGGTAATACTCAAGTCGTGTGTGGTGTATTGTAACGGACTGGGTTACAAGTTAGTTGACTGTTGTGTTATCAGTGTTTTGTGTTCAGAATTGCCAGTTACTTATGGCATAGTTGGACCACACCCGCAGCATTGTGATTTACTGAGTGTCCTTGAATGTGCAGTAGTCTAGAGGCCGGTTGGCCTGTCAATCAGATCAGCTACCAATGACAGAGAGTCTGGAGGAGAGCAGGTGTGTGGTTGGCTGAGAGTGTTCGTGGGGTGGGGGTTAGAGAAAGTGTGTGTGTGGGGCGGAAGAGAAGGAGAGTGTCGGGGTTGTGCTGTTGCTGGAGAGCGCACTTTTTCGCTGTTTTTTTGGCGTTGGCTACGGCCCACAGTAGCCCGTGTTACTTTTCTGAATAAACAATGGTAACTGGAACGCTGATCATCTGTGTCTTCTGTCGAGGGATGCTACACTGGTGTCAGAAGTAAAAGCAAAGTTTTCGCCTCCGGAGTTATCTGCGATCGTGCCACCCCGACTCACGGCATTGGCTGTGGACGCTGGAGATTTTTGCGGGACTTTGCGGAATGCTTCCGATGGATTACTCCAAGATCAAGCGAGAACCTACAGCGGAAGTTCACGGACATGACTACTCTGCTGGGGACTGGAGGTTCGCGGAGCACAGAGAGCGGGTGAGGCAAACGACAGCGGATTTGGCGAGAGAAGCCGGCTTTGCATCCTCTCACCGTTCGAGTGGCCGAAAGAGCTATTTGGGGACTTCTGCAGCGGCTGGGGGTGTGGAGAAAGACATACCGACGCATAGAAACACTTTCCACGCTTCCATGAAGACCCCCAGGTATGATGGCAAGGCTGACTGGGAAGCTTTTCATGCACAATTTGAACTGTTGGCCAGGGCTGGTGGGTGGTCTGCTGAAGAGAAATCCCTGCAGCTAGCTATGTGCCTTACTGGCGATGCCCTGTCTAGCTTGCTGCTTTTGAGCCCAGAGGACAGGGGGGATTATGATGCTTTGGTTGGGGCTCTGAAGAGGCGGTTTGGTTCTTGCTCTGCTCCGAGCCTGCTGCGCTCCGAACTGTGCAGCTGCCGCCACCGACCAGGAGAATCCATTAGGGACCTAGCTAATGACATTGAAGGGCTGGTCCACCGCACCTATGCCCACATGCCCCCACCATCCAGGGCGAATTAGCTTGTGACCACTTCCTCCAGATCCTGCTTCCAGATGAGCTGAGGATCCAGACACTGTTAGCTCACCCTAAATCCCTTCAGGAGGCCCTGGAGTTGGCTACAGAGAGAGAGTTACTGTGTGCTGGGGCTGCTAAACCCATGAATGAGCCGACCAGGCCACCGCAGCGATACTGGAGATGCACAGCCCATTCGGATGAGGCCTAGACGCCTCCCCCTGGCCAGACAGGCTGCAGCGGAGAGGGATCTGCAAGAGATGCAGCGTGCTGGACTCATTGAACCATCCACCAGCCCCTGGGCCTCCCCGGTTATTATGGTTCCAAAGAAAGTGAAGGATGACTGGAGGTTCTGCGTAGATTTCCGGCCTTTGAATAAGGTGACAAAGAAGGACCCATATCCTCTACCACGTATAGATGAGACCCTTGACACTGTGGCGGGATCCTCATGGTTCTCCTCCCTAGACCTACACAGCGGGTACTGGCAGGTACCCCTCGCACCAGACGCCAGACCAAAGACTGCATTTATTACCAGCGGAGGCTTATGGCAATTTAAAGTTCTTCCTTTCAGCCTCTGCAATGCCCCTGCCACGTTTGAGAGACTCATGGATAATGTGCTCACTGGAATTCCCCGCGTAGAATGCGTGGTTTACCTGGACGACATTTTGGTCCATGGTGCTTCTTTCCACGCTGCCCTCGGGGCCCTCAGACGGGTCCTGGAGAGGGTATTGGCAGCAGGGCTAAAACTCAACCCAAAGAAATGCTGCTTAATGCGACGTGAGGTTGCGTTCCTGGGTCACCGACTGGGGGCCGGGGGGGTCAGCACCATGGATGATAAGACCCAAGCTGTTAAGGACTGGCCCACCCCAAAATCTGTGCAGGAGTTAAAGAGCTTCCTGGGCTTGGCGTCGTACTACAGACGGTTTGTAAGGGGTTTCTCCTGCATAGCCGCGCCACTGTTCCACCTGCTCCAAAAGGGTGTGACCTTCCAGTGGACAGCAGGCTGCCAGGTAGTTTTCACCTCACTGCAGCAAGCCCTAGTGGGGGCCCCAGTGCTCTCTCCGCCTGACCCCACTCTGCCCTTTGTCCTTGACACAGATGCCAGCAGTGTCGGATCTGGTGCAGTGCTAGCCCAGGTGACACCCGGCGGGAAGAAAGTGGTGGCATACCATAGTCAGGCCTTTAACAAAGCTGAGCGCCGCTATTGTGTCACAAGGCGGGAGCTGCTGGCAGTGGTATGTGCCATACGCCACTTTAAGTACTACCTCGGGGGCCTCCACTTTACGGTCAGAACTGACCATGCTGCCTTGCAGTGGCTCATGTCTTTTAAGGAGCCAGAGGGGCAGCTAGCGCGCTGGATTGAGGAGCTGCAGGCTTATGATTTTGAGGTCATGCACAAACCTGGGGCCCAGCACAGAAACGCAGATGCGCTTTCCCGCAGACCCTGTGCCCAGGACGGATGCCACTACTGTGAGAGGAAGGAAGCTCAGGAGGAGGACCAATTGGTGCCCGATGTAAAGTGTGCTGTGACGGGGGTGGAGGAACGGCCATCCAGCCAGAGGCTGGTTGCTGTGGATGCAACGGAGTGGAGACGTCAACAGGAGGAGGATGCTGACATCAAGCCAGTGCTTGGGTGGATTGAGGAACAACGACAACCCCAATGGGAGGAAATCGCCATGTTGTCACAGACCACAAAGGGACTCTGGTCCATGTTTAATGCCTTGCGGCGGCACGATGGAGTGCTACAAAGGGGCTGGAAGGAACTGGCTACGGGCGAGACGAGGTGGCAGTTGGTTGTCCCGCGGGCCCTGCAGGAGATGGTGCTTCGCGCAGTGCATGGGGCCCCAGGGTCTGGCCACTTTGGTGTCACCAAAACAATCCGCCGCCTCCGGCAGGGGTTCTATTGGGCCCAACATAGACGGGATGTAGAGGACTTTTGCCGCCGCTGTGACAGCTGTACAGCACGGAAGGGACCCACAGCCAAATCCCATGCCCAACTGCAACAGTTTCCTTCAGGGTACCCTATGGAGAGGGTGGGGATGGACATCCTGGGTCCTTTTCCCCGCAGAGAAAGGGGAAACCGCTATATCCTCACAGCTATGGACTATTTCACAAAGTGGCCAGAGGCACACAGTTTACCTGACCAAGAGGCCGAGACAATTGTGGATGCTCTGGTGGAGGGGATGTTCAGCAGATTTGGGGTGCCTGAAGTAATCCACACGGACCAGGGCAGGAACTTTGAGTCCCGTGTGTGCCATGTGCGAGAAACTAGGCTCCCATAAGACCCGTACAACACCCCTCCACCCACAGAGTGATGGACTCGTTGAGAGATTTAACCGTACACTGGCAGAGCAACTGGCGCTAGTGATGGCTAAACACCAACGTGACTGGGACAGTCATGTTCCCCTGGTCCTCATGGCATATCGTTCGGCGATCCAAGACTCCACTTCGTGCTCCCCTGCCCTTTTGATGTTGGCCAGGGAGATCAGGACTCCAGCGGAGATGATGATGGGCCGACCCCCCGATGCTGATGGGGACCAACCAGGTCCTGACTATGCGAGGAAGCTCCAGGATCGCATGGAGTCTGCTCATGACTTTGCTAGGAGGAAACTGATAAGTGCGGGGGGGCGGCAGAAGAGGAACTACGACGTCCATTCCAGAGGCCGACATTTTAAGGTGGGGGAACTGGTCTGGGTGTACAACCCCCAGAGGAAAAAGGGCAGATGCCCTAAGCTGAACAGTGACTGGGTTGGACCCTGTAGGGTTCTGGAACGTCTGGGGGAAGTGGTGTATAGGGTACAACTGCCCCCAAGGGGACGGAGAGTCGCCCTGCACCGGGACAGACTGGCTCCCTATCGGGGTGCGGCCACTTCACTGGCACAACAGGGTGGGCCGCTGACGGACATGGACTCCACCCATACAGACTCTGCCACCACCATTGTGACAGCCCCTACTGTGAGCCCTGTGAGCCCTGGGCCCACAGCCACTTTGGACGTGGCCCCTCCCCCACCTCCCTCCGGGCACCTTCGCCCAAGGAGGCACCATAGACCACCGGGCCATCTGAGAGACTTTATCCGCCCTCGTGGGCGAGGGACTTTGAGGGGTTGGGGTAATGTAACGGACTGGGTTACAAGTTAGTTGACTGTTGTGTTATCAGTGTTTTGTGTTCAGAATTGCCAGTTACTTATGGCATAGTTGGACCACACCCGCAGCATGGTGATTTACTGAGTGTCCTTGAATGTGCAGTAGTCTAGAGGCCGGTTGGCCTGTCAATCAGATCAGCTACCAATGACAGAGAGTCTGGAGGAGAGCAGGTGTGTGGTTGGCTGAGAGTTTTCGTGGGGTGGGGGTTAGAGAAAGTGTGTGTGTGGGGCGGAAGAGAAGGAGAGTGTCGGGGGTTGTGCTGTTGCTGGAGAGCGCACTTTTTCGCTGTTTTTTTGGCGTTGGCTACGGCCCACAGTAGCCCGTGTTACTCTTCTGAATAAACAACGGTAACTGGAACGCTGATCGTCTGTGTCTACTGTCGAGGGATGCTACAGTATAAACAATGCTCATTTGGTATTATGGCGCCTAAAGTGTGACAAGAAAATAGTCCTCACACCATCTTCAAGAACTGACAAGTGTGCTCAGACATGCTCTTCTTCATGCATTAGATATAACAAGTGGTTATTTCAGTTGCTGTTGCCTTACTGCACTCTCGCCTAACAAGCGGTTGTTAGATAGATTGTACCTTAAAAAAAGTGACTTTAATTGTCTGTTTGAAAATGTTTATGTAGAATTAGATGTATATTAGAAGTAGTGGCATCCACATTTCCCCCACTGAGCCTCATTAAAATGCTAATAAAAGAAATATGAACCATGTAGCAGTGACATATTTTTTTTAATTTTATCAAAAATCTACTGTGTTTCTTTTCATTGTAAAGCCAATGAATAGAACAATAAAGCATGACTGGATGCCAATTCAAATGACTAGTATAGGTAGAGTGGGCTCCAGCCTCCTTATCTGTAGTCAAATATAATAGAATATATATTAGATTAATATATATAGAAATGAAATTTTCAAACTCCGTGTGTGACATGTTCAGTCTGTGTTATGATAGCAGTGACACATTCTCAGTCCTAACTCCATTTAGAGAGCAACTGACTTGGGAAATGAAAACTAGATGAGCGTTCACATTACCTTTTGGCAATGCAGAAAAAGTTCAAAAAAGGTCAAAGCCTTCCCATCTGGGTCCCTTTTAGTTGGACGAGTCATCAGAGGGTACTTACTAAACACGATCACAAACTGCCTTGATGATCTGCGGCTGTTACTCCTTTCTGAAGGGGACCTTTTGCTGTGTGTTCCACATTTATTGAGCCGTGTAAAGGCTGTGTCTGTGAATACCTAGAATATAAATAAGATCCATCCGTGTTCATCCATCCATCCATCCATCCATCTCCAGTTATAGCAATCCGTACAAGCGCATACATATGCATTAAACATGCTTAACAGAGAGAAACATTAAATTCTGATGCCCCTGACTGGGAGAACAAAGTGCAGTTTGCAATTCTACTTATAGGACTACCATTAAAACTGTATGAGAGCCTGGAGTGTCAAAGCTGAGCTGGTTCTTCAAAACAACAACAGAAAAATATATCAGAAAGTTTTATGTTGGGAATGTGTTTATTTCTAAAGATCAGAACTATAATGCATTATTTTTAAAAGTGTTACATTAATTATACTACTTTTAAAAAAATGCAATAATGTAACTTATTACTGAACTAAATTTGGTAAATTCATTGCAGTTAGTTACTTACGTCACAAATTATCTCAACATAAGAAAAAAAAAAAAACACAAAAACTTGCCTTTTTTCTTCCCAGAACTTGCACTAAAATCAGGCAATTCTAGATCGTGCAGGAAAGAGGAATACCAGTTGAGGCCTACAGTTTCTGAGTGGTGGTGAAATAAAGATTAGTTTTATTCCTATTGCAAGGAAAAACAAGAGCACAAGGCTAAAGTGCAAACTGTAACCAGGAAAGAAACAACGGCATAGAACAAGACAAAATTGGCTCTTTGCAAACATCTGCACAAACCTTTCTGCTAACACAAAGTTTGCATAAGCTAGCAAGAACCCAGAGTGATGTTGAAGCTGAGTGTGTGCTGACTCGAGCCCAACAGCCAGAGCCCGATCTTTAACAAGTAAAGGTAGTAAAGGTACAAAGCTTGTACCTTTATTTCTACTACCTATTTTTCTGCAGTATAATTTCATTAGCCACCCCTCCGAAGGATCTTATAACTGGTTTGATATGTTTACACTTAAATTGTATTTATGTTTTCATTAGGATGGGGATTTTGGTATGTGGGATTGAGGTTAATGTAATGTAAAGAGTAGTTAAACAAATTACTTTCTACAGGAAGAACAGTGTGGCGTGTAGTACCTCACTTTTGTTGAGTTACAACCCCAACGCTGCTGATGAGTGGAGAGGAGATGATAGAGAGGCTACACAGGCTGAACGAGGATTCCTGATCAGTCATCTTGTATGCATTAATTAACAATGATGACAGCATGTGAAAGCAGTGAAAGAATCGTGACAGCATATACACAGAAAAAGAACAACTACTATAATAATCAGCTCTATGTGAGAATTGCTGCACTGTGTCATCACAATCCTGTTCAAGGAAGAAATAAACAGAGTGCAAAGGATCTTAACCCTAAAAACCCTAAAAAGTTTAAACCAATTTAAAAAGGACATTTTTATTATTCCTTTAATCAGTTTGTACAGATACAAAATTGTCATGTTGTGTGTATAATTTTAATTAACTGTAAATTAATTGTATTTTATTCTTGTTTGCATTTAAACAGTGTCTAAACTTTCTGAAAACAGGTTGTACACAGATGCATTATTGGCACAACCTAATGGGCACTTAAATTCCCTCTCCATCATGCTCATTCACACAACTATAAACATGCACATGCATGCTACTCTTTTTGCTCATTTTCCCACAGGCTCTAATCCTCACACAAACACACACTCAGTCACACGCTCAAGGGGATGATAGGATGATAGCATAGTACAGATGGCATACTAGAGTAATATTCTCCATATGGGAAGGTAATAATCAGTGCAGTCATGTAGGGAGAAGAAGAAGAGGAAAGGGAGATTAGATTTTCAGAGGGTGAGAAAGGCTGGGCTTGTGTTGTACATGGTCGAGGGATCATGCAAGACTGCATTTTGGCAATGTGGAATGGCTTCTGTTTAGCTCAAATAGTAGAAAATATAGATATTAGATTAGGCCCATAAGTATTTGGACAATGACACAGTTTTGCTTTTTCTTTTTCAATTTTCCTCCAAACATAAGAGCAGTAGATTTTAAATCGGTCAGAGGCGCTATCTGAGACTTACATGCAGCGTTGCAGAGACTTGTCAACCAGGCAACCCAAGCAACATGCTTTGAGGAACTATCCCAGGGAGCATGCTACAGAAGACTTTTTTTAACAGCCTTGTCGACATCAGTCAGTATCCCCATGGAACAGAATCTTCAGCCAGACTTTTACGACCTTAAAGTTAAAACTAGAAATTGTATATAACACAAATGAATTGAAGAACTGACTTAAAACTACTGTCATGTCGGGGTGCGCCGGTGTGTTTTTTGAAACAGGACCCAAAAGCAGATGTGGACGAGGAGTTGCAGGTTTAAACAAAAAGCGATCCTTTATTTGGATGATGGCAGGAGTTAAACATGGTACCCTAAGTAAACTAAAAAAAAAAAAACTCTAAGAAACAAACACTATGATGCTCTATGACTAAGACAATGGTGAGGATAACAGACGACCTGACAATGACATTCAGAAAACAGAGGACTTAAATACACACTAAATTAGCTTTCCATGGCGGCGCATGCACACGCAGCGGCTTCTCTCTCTCTCTCTTGACACATGAGGCGATCAGGGGAAGTGGAGACACATGAGGAAACAGCTGACTAGGATAAACATAATGATGCACAGGAAAGAGGAAAGCTAACCACATGAACACAGAACACAAGACCCTTTTCAAAATAAAACAGGAAACATGCAGACTTAGACACGACAACACAAGCTTAACAGGCCTAACACACATGACAGACTAGACAAGGAACCAAACACAGAAACCAATGAGACATATGATAAATAATCACTAACCTAAACCGCCACTAACCCCTAAATAAGAACAACACAAACTTATAACCAAACTAACATGAAAACTTCAAAAATTACAAAATAAAACACAAAATGCTTGGTCAGAGACCCAGCCTGTGACAACTACATTCTTTTGGTTCACCAGCAGGCAGTAGCGGTTTTAGATACGGGTGATACGGGCGACACGGGCGGTTGCCCGGGGCGGCATCGTGGTGGGCATCAGCAAAAAAAAAAAATGCTCGTACTCATGCTGCCCCGACGTCAGCTAGCGCATACTGGGAATGGTACAGGCACCGATCGGTTCTATCGTCCATTTGCTGGGAGTAAGGGCACCTTCCGTTTGCGAGGTGCGCCTGCTGCTTGCGGCGCAGAGAGGAGAGGGCGGGGCGGCGGGGGATTCTCTGGCTGGCTGGAGCAGCATCTAATAACCAACTCGCAAAATAAAACAAAATAAAAACAAACCAACAAACACGAAAACACCAGACATTAAAATACAGACTTATAATTTGCACCGATGTTTTTTCGAAATTCTACACGCGAAAAGTGAGCGCGAGAGCCCTCGGTGCGCCTGCTTGCTTCTGAAGTCAAAGTAAACTTTATTGTCATCTCCGCTACATACAGTCTAGTATATAGAGAGACGAGACGACGAGGCTCCAGTTACAGCAGTGCAAGTAAACAAACAATATATATAAGAAGAGTAAGAAAATAAATATACACAATTTAAAATTTACAGTTTGATGATTTAAAGTCTCACACAAGCCGTCGAAAGGGGAGAGGGGGCCTGCTTCTTCCAAATAGAGCACATTTCATTCATAATGATGTAAATCCAAGCCCATTATGTATTCATGATTTGAATCCTGGGTTGTGTGAAATCTCAGAAATACACCTTAGACAAAGTGAATCTGTGAACTAGGTGTAGGTCTATTAGGTTATGTTGTGGTGATCCTCGAGTTGGGGGATTTGTGTTCATACTGGAGTGCAAAATTAAAACCAATGGAAGATGGACAAGAAAAGTTCAAAGCCATCAGGTGCTCAGTTTAGAAAAAATAGAAAAGAAGAGGAGGAGAAACGAGCAAAAGATGCAGGTAAGCAGATGTGTCACTGGATAATAGCAGGTCATCCTGAAACAATCAGAATCAGAATACTTTATTAATCCCTAAGGAAATTATGTGAGTTACAGTTGCTCCAAGAAGAAATGGTAAAAAATAGCAACAGTAACAGACTAAACTCCAAACAATACATTATGTTACAGATTTTAATATTAATTAGTCAGTGTCAATTGTTGATTTGTCCTGTTCTCATTGTATGACAAATTATGATGGCTGTTTGGTAGCCGTTTGCATACTATGCATACTCTCTCTCTCTTCATGTGTGTGTGTGTGTGTGTACAACAGTTTTATGTTAATGTACAGTCCGTAATATGTTTTGTGTGTCTTTGTGTGTGTGTGTGTGTGTGTGTGTGAGGGGGGTGGGGGGGGGGGGGGTGGGGGGGCAAGAGGGAGTGTTCGCCCAGGGCACCAAACAGGCTAGGACCGCCACTGCCAGCAGGGCACCACCTCTAATTGCAAAATATTAACTATTATTAGTGACACTGACTTATCACTTCATTTCTGACCTCACTAAACACTTTCCTGATTTCCTGAGTTTGTTTAAGGCCCATCCCACTATCTTGGGGGCAGTTCTGGGCTACTCTCGATTGGCTGAAAAGCGAGGGTAATCACCTGGGTCTTCCATGACATGAATGATAGTACAGATTATCTTTAATCCACGCTAGTAGGTATCAGTCTACTCTGATGAAGTAAACATCTTGTGTTGACTCACTCCGGGTCACATACAGTCATGGTAAAAAGAACGTTTATCAGAAATAACTTGAAGTAATATTGAAGTAATATTTTCTATGTGGCTAGATTTCCCCAGATGCGGCCGACAAATGCGTCCTCCTTTTCACCAGATTTGAAGGATGGGTTGGGTGTATCTTTCGTGGCTCAACCTATCCCAGAATTCATAGCCATTTCCAGTTACCAACAATGGCAGCAGCTACTTTGTTTTAATATTACTGTTATTACTCTTTCTGGGTCACAAAATATTTTCAGGCGAGAATGTAGGTGTGTAAACTTCAAATATCTGCTCAGTTTATCAAGACATCGCATATTTGTAAAGGTTCTCCAACGTTTTCGGAGACGTCCCACCAGCTCGATAGCTAGCCGGGGGTTCAAGACTCACTGGAGCTGGCGACAAACACCGGACTCCCGGCAAATCATTTTCAGATCCCCCGCCGGCTTTCACTACTCAGGTTAAACATGATATATACTTACTTTTTCATGCACTACTTCTGCACTTTGGCTTAACACAACACAGTGTAATATGTAATGGTTTGTTCATCTGAGGTTGCAGTTACCTTGTTAACTTGCTAAGAACCAGATCTCTTATTTGATCCTGAGACCTGGTACTTTATTTTTGCCATGACTGTAACTTGTTCTGATTTTTGATAAGTCTTCATTCCACGTTTTAAGGCTTCAACAAAATATGATGTTTGTATTGCAAATTTATGGCTTTATTCAGGGTAGAGTCAGTGAGTCAGATCTCTTGGTTGTTATTTCTGGTTTCAAAGAGCATAGATTGAGACAGCCAAAAAACCACAAATGAACCGATGTTGTATCAGTAGTCATCTTCTATTTACAGGTTATGGTCAAATCTGAGTATCTTCACACAATTTTATTTGTTTAACTTTTTGCAAAACCAAAAGATGTTGTTTACAGTTTCCTTTTCAGCACCTCCCCAAATAAATTTAAACAGTTGTCGTAACAACTCACAGAGACTGGAGGATATAGATCGTAGATTCTTTTTATAGAGCAAATCTATTTTTCATGAGTAGACACTGCATTTTGAGCTGCCTGGACTTTTGAGTGTTTGCCTGCTTTGGATGCTACATATGATGCTGCCAAAAGAGATGAAAGATGAAAGACCCATATGACATTAACAACACATTCAGCTTTGGAAATATTTCTTTTTATTAGTAAAAGAAAAAAGTAGAAAAAAGGCTCAGGTGTTTTCTCTCCACTGAATTTATGCTTCTTCCTTTGTGCTCAGTTGTTCACATAATGCACGTCTTTACATATTTTTTTATTCATATATATACATATATTTTGTATGAGAAGTTTGTTTGTAGTAATCTGCATGCAAATGGCTTTGCCTCAAGAAAAAGAAACTGCGTCACAATCAAAAACAGCACCTGAAAGCTTGATGTACAAAAAGGGATTTCAGTGTGCATCTGCATATGTGTGATGGTGTGTGTATAACAAACCAACTGGCATACGCTTAATGCTTTGCGGACGTTGTTGTGGTTGACCTGGGCCAGTCCAAGAATGCTTATTGCATTAGATAAAAACAGCATTTATCCAGGCACCATAGTGCACAGTGGTTAACACTGTCACCTGGGCTTAAATCCACCCACTTGCTGGCTGGGACCTCTTTGTGTGAGGTTTGCATGTTGTTCTCGTGTCTATGTGGCTTCTTTATGGGTACTCTGGCTTCCTTCCACATGTCCAAAGAGATGAATCGATTAGATTAACTGATCACTCTAAACTGGCCTTAGGCGTGAATGTGAGCATGAATGGTTGTCTCTCTGTGCTGGCTCTATGATAGAGTGGGGACCTGTCCAGGGTGGAACTGGTCTCTTGGTCTATGACAGCTGGTACTGGTTCCACCCCCAACAGAAAATGGATGAATGGGCACTGTTTATCCAGTGTGAATAAGTAAGATGCCAAAAATATTTCTGTGTGTCAAAGCACAAAACAGCCTTTAAAGCCAGTTTCAGGAGGATTTGTTATGTATAAATAAAAAATAACCCATTACTGAGCATAATAAAGTCCTTGTTCACTAGTGACAAGCACTGTATTGACATAAAGCCTTCTGCTATATCATTAATTTGGTCCACGTATCCAAGCAGTTACTTCTAAAGTCATTATTATTACTGAACTTGCAGGCAAAACTATTACCAATTATATATTTTATTGGATGTTTATGCATGTTCTGTCAGTTGCGTGTGCTTGCTGCAGCTGTACTGCTAATTAAAAACTTCTCTGTCAAGGATGACTGTGCTTCAGACAGCGCTGGAACTAGGACATTCTGCTGCTGCAGTGCATTTCTGATAAACTTAATTCATTGTCTTATTTGCACAAATGCTCAACATTTGATTTCCTACTTTAACTTAACAAATGTCCTAATACATGTCTGAAAAACACAATGTGAAGGAATTTCTAAAGAGAAAACTCTGTCCACCGATGCACAGTGTGACTCATACTGTAATCAGAAAACCTGCAAAACACAAATGCACTGCGTCACAATTATGCTTATTGCCATCCTAATCTGAGGATTTGATTCCTCAACAACACTCAGGTTGTCATGATGACTACTGCCAAAACAGCAAAAATCAAAACTTCAGTCCATTATGTATGCATTCTTGCCCCAACTTTGAGCTCATGAGCACTAGGTCAGCTGCTTCCACACTCTGTGCTGTATGCATCAGTGAATATCATTGTGTTCCATCTCAAAGAGTATTTATTTATTTTTACTGTAAATGATAGCTGACTTTGCCCTAAGCGAATAAAATTTGAATTTGAATTTGATTTGAAATCTACATATGTTAATGAGAGATGTTTTGTGAGTCTCTTCCGAGCTTCTTATTCTGTAACACTAGCTGTCTGTGAGATCAAACCAACTATGGGCATACTGAGCATGCAAATAAAAAACATGACTGGCTGTAAACAAGAGGAAACAACAGTCCCCTTGCTCTTGGGGGTCATGCATTGACAACCCAAAGACTGCACTAATGCCCTTCTTTGATCCCACAGAGAAGTCTTGTACGCTCATAGTTATTAGATGTGCATACATAACAGTTCAGCTGGGCCCACTGTTTAGTGCTCACTTTTCAGTCAGTGAATTGTAAAGCCTGCTGTTATCTGTCTTTTTCATAGCTAACTTCCCCTAAACTCAGTTAGAAACTGTCCTTGGCAGTACATCAAGAAGAGCCCTCAGCAGTGTTAAAGTAATCTTATCTAATTAACTTGGTGGATAAATTATAGGTTCTGCACAATTCTACACAATGATTAACATGATTTCATTATACCGCACATTTTTATAGTACTTTTTCCCATAATGGGTCTCTCTCTTTCTTTCTTTTTTCTACTCTTGTTGAAAAGGTTTTTCCATGCAATTATGCTTTTACTGCACTGGGAGTGTGTTTGGCCATTGCCATACTGAAAATGAAGCTATTGCCAATCAGACACTTTCCAGATAGTATTATATGGTGGACCAAATTCTGATGGCTCATAATCCCTTCATCCATCCATCCATCTTCATCCGCTTTATCCGGGGTCGCGGGGGCAGCAGCCTAAGCAGAGAAGCCCGGACCTTCCTCTCCCCAGCCACCTCCTCCAGCTTATCCGGGGGAACACTCCAGCGTGTCCTGGGTCTGCCCTGGGGCCTCCCCCCGGTGTGACATGCCTGGAACACCAACCCCAGGAGGCGCCCAGGAGGCATCCTTGTCAGATGCCCGAACCACCTCAGCTGGCTCCTTTTGATGTGGAGGAGCAGCAGCTCTACTCTGAGCCCCTCCCGGATGGCCAAACATCTCACCCTATCTCTAAGGGAGAGGCCAACCACCCTTCGGAGGAAGCTCATTTCTGCCGCTTGTATCCGCGATCTCGTTCTTTCGGTCACTACCCACAGCTCGTGGCCATAGGTGAGGGTAGGGACGTAGATCGACCGGTAAATTGAGAGCTTCGCTTTTACACTCAGCTCCCTCTTCACCACGATGGACCGGTGCAGCATCCGCATCACTGCAGCCGCCGCACCAATCCGTCTGTCGATCTCTGGCTCCCTTCTCCCATCACTTGCGAACAAGGCCCCGAGATACTTGAACTCCTCCACTTGGGGCAGGAACTCATCCCCAACCCGGAGTGGGCACTCCACCCTTTTCCGGCTGAGAACCATGGCCTCAGATTTGGAGGTGCTGATCCTCATTCCCGCTGCTTCACACTTGGAGCTGGAGGCTATCACTCGATGAAGCCAACAGAACCACATCATCCGTGAAAAGCAGAGATGAGATTCTGAGGCCACCGAAGTGAAAGCCCTCCGTCACTTGGCTGCGCCTAGAAATCCTGTTAGAATCGGTGACAAAGGGCAGCCCTGGCGGAGCCCATCACCCACCGGGAACAAGTCTGACTTATTGCCGGCAATGCGAACCAAGCTCTTGCAACGGTTGTATAGGGATCGAATGGCCGTTGCCATTTGACTAGCGGACGAACTCTCCTTTCCAGCACCCTGGCATAGACTTTCCCAGGGAGGCTGAGTTAATTCCTTCAGTATTAACAATATCCCGACACCACTGTCTGAAATGCAGCCCCAAACCACGGAGCCTCCATTGTGGTTTACAGAACGCTATAGACTTCTCTGCTGACCTCTTCTATACATACAGATGAGGATTTCCAATAAAATTGTCAGATAGGGCTTCATCGCTCCATAAGACTTGTTGCCCCTGATTTTCAATCCATTCTTGGGTAATTTGGCCTACCCCAGCCCTTTCTCCCTGTTTCTATTTCATAAGGATGGCTGCTTGACAGCCACCCTTCAACTGAGACCCTTTCTGATGAGGCTTCAGTCAACAGCAGATGAGTCAACTGAAGTGCCAGATGTATCTCTCATGTTCTTCAGTTGATTCATCTGCTGTTCACTAAACCAAAGAGAATATATGAAATAGTTTAAATGATTTCAAAGCCCCTCACAAACCTGAACTGAATAAACAGAAGAGGGTGGATGGATGGATGGATGGATGGATGGATGGATGGATGGATGGATGGATGGATGGATGGATGGATGGATATCTTAAGTGAAGATATTAGCAAAGCAAACTCTCACTCATGTATGATTTCATCTGGTCAGCCTTAGATGGGTTAGAGTTATTTTAACCATTACTCTGGTCAACTATCATTGTTTAAAGATTAATTTTTGTGTTTGTTTGCATTTAACACACATGCAACACTGATAATGTGAAATTTTCCTATGTTTAGCTTTGGTTAGAAATATATGACCATACAGTGAGTGCTTTTCATTATGCTCACTTGCGCTCTCTTCCCACAACCCAAAAACGATTCCTCCATCTACCATCCTGAAGGATCTATCAATTCCTTAAATGCAGTTTGAGGAGATCAAACTGAGCAAGGAGGCTTCTGGAGAACGTTAGAGTGACAAATCGAAGGTGTCCTTCTTCATATCTCTCTCTCACACATCCTGGCGTTAAGGAGCATGAGGAAAAGATGTGAGCGGAGGAAGCGGAGAGACACAAATAATGAAAAGCACCCAGTGGTAGTGAATAAGACACGTGTGTGGATGCGTGTGCTTAGCTTTCATCTGCAGAGGCTGGCTTTTTGCTTGAGGACAGGGACTGTTCACTGTGCTGCTACCCTGCAGTGTCTGCGTGTGAAGTCTCCCTGGGGGACAGAAAGTGTAGTTACATTCTTGCCAGAACTCGGGACGCTCACAGTTTATACACCTTCTATTATGTTCGACTCTCCTTTATTCTGGTGTGTTTGACAAATGGTTTGAAAAACTTCCATGTGGTAAATGCAGCATCTCATCTGGCAGCATTGCTAGTGACAGTTTGAATTGGAGATCTTGTTGATTACATCACATGAGGTATTACTTGCATGTTATAGGTAGACACCAGTAAAAACTAAAAGCTAACATTTGATAAAGACTAAACTAGACTTTAGACTACCTTGTTTAGACCAAACAATGATCCCTGCTGCTCTAAATCTGAGTTTTTGAAGTAAATTAAAAGGCTCTAAAAACTGAGTTATCAGATATATTTGTAGAGCAGACATCAAAAGCATGTATTATAAAACAATGCAAGGGGATGTCCGTGAATACCAACTTTTACCTCAGTACATAGTACTATCAACACTGTAACAGCATTTAAAACTCTATTCACATTCGGGTGTGAAGCACAGTATAAAACACAAGAAATGTGTTCTTAGCTACTAACCATACAGTACAACTTATGTACTGTTTATGTGTTGTTAGGTAGGTTATGGTTATAGGTTCTATATTTTGTTTCTTTGGAGTTAGGTAAGTTTCTTTTATTTCTACATCAGGGATGTTTTGTTTGTTATGTTGGCCTTGGCTCTGCCTGGCGTTATACCTCACTCTGAACCCAAATCCCATCACCAGTATTAAATAAACCTTCTACAATTACCATCTTGGCTCCTCCTTCTCTATCCACCTTTATGTTCGTCCCTTCAACCCCCTAGATTAGCCATGGGACGTCACATACTTACTTGTAAGTTCTGAACTCTTCTTCTTTCACCAAAGATTAGTTAGTCTGACAAGAGGCACTAAAATCAGTAAGTGCCTAATTCAATAATCTTCTGTGATAATCTGGACTATTGCTTGACCTGCTGAAACATGAAGACTGAAAGGCTCCTAGAGTTTCTAACAGTAGAATGGAAGGCAGAGGTTTCAGCTGTCATGCTGCTGTACTATGGAGCCAGCTCTCAGTTTCAGGAGGATTCAGGAAGCATACACCCTTTTTACTTTCAGGGTTAGGGTGACTCTCATCAGGTGTATCAGGTGACTCTGAACCCTCCCTTAGCCTTGCTGCAAAAAGCTGCTGGGAGGCTTCCAATGATGCATTTAGCATTTCCTCCATTTCCTCTTCACTTATCTCTTTTCACTCTCCATGAGGTTAAACACCAGTGTTGCATTTAGCTATTAGTGATTATTAAACTCTGACTCTCTGCTATAGTGTATTTTCCCCTAGTCTCTCTCTGCTCTTTTCTCTTTCCCATCACCACTAATCAGTCACAGCAGATTGCTCCCACTTCCTGATCCTGGTTCTTCCTGGTTTCTTCCTGTAAAAAGGTTTTTTTTGCTTCCACTGTCACCAAGTGCTTGGGTTGTCAGGGTTGTCTGATTGGGGTTGTCCTTTTAATATGATAGAGTCTTTCCCTTGAGGTTAGTGTTTTTGTGAATTGGGACAATTACAAATATATTACAATTGCTTTTAAATGAGTTGATCTGAACTGGAGTTTCTTTTGAATAATGCACTCGAATGATCAAACATAAATATGACAAGAAGGGAGTTTACTAGCTATCACATAGCAGCTCCCATAATGAAACAGACTGTTGAAAAGCTAATCAGTGTTTTCTTTTTAAACCAACTTCCCAGAATGACTCCCTTATGCCTGGGGTTCATTTTATTCCTTAACAGCTACAATAGTTTCTAAAGGAGCGTATCTTTACCAAACAAGATTTTTTGCATGTTTTCTTTAATGATTAATGTGTGGGTTCTAGATTCCCAAACCTTCTGTCTCGCACAGTCTGTTTACTCATGCTGGGTGTTTGACAGACACACAAACAGTAGCCACAGTGTAGTGGCTGCTTATTGTGAGAAATTATATTCATTCTCAATTTTTGACATTCAGTAACATAAAATTATCAGCCTGCTGGTATAATACGCTATATTCATAACACACATCATCTCATGTCATATTGCATAGTAAGATCGTTTTATAGTACCTCAGAGGGAAGGTAACAAAAAACACATGAAAGTCTGGTTGGGGTTGACCAAAAAAAAAAACATTGTGAGAAACTAGATTCTCTGATTCAGTCAAACCATAGTTGTCTTGTCTTGAGGAAATAAGGAGATCATCCATCACCTGTCCAATACCATCTCAGTGGTGAAGCATGGTGGTGGCAAAATTATGTTATGGTGTGCTTTTTAGCAGAGCGGCCAGTAAGTGGCTGTCATCTACTGATTGAAGGTTGGTGGTTCGATTCCTGGCTTCCCCTAGTCTGCATGTCAAATATCCTTGGGTTAAAGGAAAGCTGAACGAGATGTTAAGTACTACAGGGCACCCAGGAACATCGAAGGGAGCCGAAGGGTTACCTTCCAACAGTACAATGACCCCACAGTACAAAGACCCCAAGCATGTGTCAGTCAGCGATATTTGTCACACACCTTGGTTGTCGTTCTACAGGGAGTGCAGAATTATTAGGCAAGTTGTATTTTTGAAGAATAATTTTATTATTGAACAACAACCATGTTCTCAATGAACCCAAAAAACTCATTAATATCAAAGCTGAATGTTTTTGGAAGTAGTTTTTAGTTTGTTTTTAGTTTTAGCTATTTTAGGGGGATATCTGTGTGTGCAGGTGACTATTACTGTGCATAATTATTAAGCAACTTAACAAAAAACAAATGTATAAACAAATATATATAAACAAATATATATATATTGATATATATATATCAATTATTTATTTTTACCAGTGAAACCAATATAACATCTCCACATTCACAAATATACATTTCTGACATTCAAAAACAAAACAAAAACAAATCAGCGACCAATATAGCCACCTTTCTTTGCAAGGACACTCAAAAGCCTGCCATCCATGGATTCTGTCAGTGTTTTGATCTGTTCACCATCAACATTGCGTGCAGCAGCAACCACAGCCTCCCAGACACTGTTCAGAGAGGTGTACTGTTTTCCCTCCTTGTAAATCTCACATTTGATGATGGACCACAGGTTCTCAATGGGGTTCAGATCAGGTGAACAAGGAGGCCATGTCATTAGTTTTTCTTCTTTTATACCCTTTCTTGTCAGCCACGCTGTGGAGTACTTGGACGCGTGTGATGGAGCATTGTCCTGCATGAAAATCATGTTTTTCTTGAAGGATGCAGACTTCTTCCTGTACCACTGCTTGAAGAAGGTGTCTTCCAGAAACTGGCAGTAGGACTGGGAGTTGAGCTTGACTCCATCCTCAACCCGAAAAGGCCCCACAAGTTCATCTTTGATCATACCAGCCCAAACCAGTACTCCACCTCCACCTTGCTGGCGTCTGAGTCGGACTGGAGCTCTCTGCCCTTTACCAATCCAGCCACGGGCCCATCCATCTGGCCCATCAAGACTCACTCTCATTTCATCAGTCCATAAAACCTTAGAAAAACCAGTCTTGAGATATTTCTTGGCCCAGTCTTGACGTTTCAGCTTGTGTGTCTTGTTCAGTGGTGGTCGTCTTTCAGCCTTTCTTACCTTGACCATGTCTCTGAGTATTGCACACCTTGTGCTTTTGGGCACTCCAGTGATGTTGCAGCTCTGAAATATGGCCAAACTGGTGGCAAGTGGCATCTTGGCAGCTGCACGCTTGACTTTTCTCAGTTCATGGGCAGTTATTTTGCGCCTTGGTTTTTCTACACGCTTCTTGCGACCCTGTTGACTATTGTGAATGAAACGCTTGATTGTTCGATGATCACGCTTCAGAAGCTTTGCAATTTTGAGACTGCTGCATCCCTCTGCAAGATATCTCACCATTTTTGACTTTTCTGAGCCTGTCAAGTCCTTCTTTTGACCCATTTTGCCAAAGGAAAGGACGTTGCCTAATAATTATGCACACCTGATATAGGGTGTTGATGTCATTAGACCACACCCCTTCTCATTACAGAGATGCACATCACCTAATATGCTTAATTGGTAGTAGGCTTTCAAGCCTATACAGCTTGGAGTAAGACAACATGCATGGAGAGGATGATGTGGACAAAATACTCATTTGCCTAATAATTCTGCACTCCCTGTAGTTGGCTGCCAGTAAATTCATAAATGTTTATTTTGGGTCTCACCAACTTCCCAACACCTGTTCTTATTTTACCTGTAATCACTTGAAGTCACGGGATATCATTCACTTTCTATAGTAACTGGTCAACACGTGTCTGCAAAAATTATGTCATATGCTCATTTAAAAATACGGCTTTGTTGATTTTCATTATAGCATCATAATAGCTGATAGAAAGCTCCAACATATTTTGAATACTTTCTGAATGGTCTGTACTTGTTCTTTGTTCCCTTTCAGTCGATTCACTCGGTACAACACATAAGCATGGGATATCACGCCCTCGCGTGTCCTGGCTGAAGAAACCTTTAATCACGCCTTTAAGGCACATGACGTGTGATGACATGCGCACAGCCCCGCCTGCACATATAGCCGCTGTCATCACAGTCATCCCTCAGTTCTTACGCTCTTCACCTCGCTGAGAACACCTCTGCTGAGTTGGGTTAGCTAGCTGCTGCTAGTTAGCTCCGTTGTCTGCCAGTACATGGAATTGGACGGCGCCGAGGGGGCTGGCTTAGCTAACCCACCCCCTATGGAGCCGTCTCTGGCTGCTTATCTGGCCCCGTCCCATAACCATGCCCTCTTAGCTGTGGTTTCGAGTGGAGAGGGGGTCCAGCAGCAGGGAGACACTGTTTTTACCCCTCTGTTGCCGCACAAGAGGTGCCGCTTAAGTTCTGTTCAGGTTGTCAGCCCCAGAAGGCGCTGCACTTTCCTAACACTGTCTCCCAAGCACAAAACCCCTGCACACAAAATGCCTCAGGTAACTCCCTCTTCAGGTGTGTTAAATGTTCGGGTGACCACATCGAGTGTTCCCGCTGTTTTTCATTGTTGTGCCCCAGAAAAGGTGCCTCCAACAAAATGTATAAATGTACATGTTTCCATGTTACAGTCAATAAAGAGTGTTGTTTATTCTCAAACAATCACAAATGCTCAACCTGCAGGCAGAATGAGCCAGGTCAGGCAGGTGATGCAGTCCCCTGCAGACACACTGGGGGGCGACAACGCCCCGTCGACGGTGCTGCAGGTCAGCCGGCTGGCTGCTCACTTCCCTCAGTGGCGCGCTTGCGCCCCCTCTCCGTGGGTGCTGCGAACCGTTGCCATGGGTTACCGGTTGCAGTTCCGGGTCAAGCCGCCTAGTCGTAAACACGACTGTCAGCACCGAGGCGGCCATGATACTCAGAGAGGAAATAAAGGCGCTATTGCAGAAAGGAGCAATATGAGTGGTCCCCGCTTCGGAGACAGACAAAGGTTGGTACAGCCGTTATTTTGTTGTTCCGAAAAAAGGGGGAGGGCTTCGTCTCATCTTCGACCTGCGAGTCTTGAACACGTATCTACGAACGTACAGGTTCAAGATGCTAACACTCAGACAGCTCTTGAATGCGGTCGGCCCGGGAGATTGGTTTGCAACAATCGATCTAACAGATGCTTATTTTCATGTGGTTATACACCCGAAACACAGGCAGTTTATGAGGCTTGCATTCGAGGGCATAGCCTACGAATACCTAGTGCTGCCGTTCGGGCTGTCGCTCGCTCCTCGCACCTTTACGAAATGTGCCGAGGCAACGCTAGCGCCCCTCAGAGAGAGAGAGGAATCCGCATCTTAATGTGCCGAGGCAACGCTAGCGCCCCTCAGAGAGAGAGAGAATCCGCATCTTAGCCTACCTAGACGACTGGGCTCTCGTAGCTTGCTCCAGAGAGCAGGTGAAGACACAGCTGTCGCTGGTTCTGTCACACATTCAGACACTGGGGTTCTCTGTGAACTTTAAAAAGAGCTCGCTAATCCCGAGTCAGCAGATTACTTTTCTCGGTTTGGAAATATGCTCGCTTTCCAGCCGCGCACGTTTGTCGGAGCACAGAGTGGCCGCGTTTCATCGCTGCCTCGCTCAGTTTTATTTGGGACGCAGACTGCGTTTCCAGACGATATTAAGCTTGTTGGGCATGATGGCATCTTTGATCGCCATAGTGCCACTTGGACTGTTAAAAATGAGAGCGTTTCAACGCTGGACTCTCTCTCACCGTTTGTGTGCATCGCGTCACCTGCCGGTAACCGCGTCTTGCATGCTAGCTCTCAGTCCTTGGAGGGAGCCCGGGCTGCTCCTGTCTCGCTCTCTGCTGTTATGGTGCAGTGTTAATTTTCTGTCTCTAAGAGCCACCCATGTCCCGGGCCACCTGAACCTGGGGCCGGACCTTCTCTCCAAGGGGGGTCCTCTGGTGAGAGAATGGAGGTTACACCCTTTAATAGTGGCTCAGATTTGGGACCTATTTGGCATGGCGCAAATAGATCTTTTTGCTTCCAGGGTAAATACTCACTGCCCCCTGTTCTTCTCCATAATCGACCACGATGCACCCTTGGGCAGACATGCTCCTGTATCCATTTCCCCCAGTGGAAATGATATCTCCAGTTCTAGAGAGAGTGCGTCGGCATTCCCCCTCTCTCTGATTCTAGTGGCCCATTGGTGGCCCACAAGGTCGTGGTATGCAGAGATAATCAGCCTGCTAGCAGCGAGTCCTTGGCAGCTTCCTCTCCGCAGGGATCTCCTCTCTCAGGCGGGAGGAGAAGTGTTTCATCCGCGCCCAGATCTGTGGCGCCTTCATGCTTACCTGCTGAGAGGTTAAACTTGATTGCTAAGGGTTTGCCACCTAGTGTGATAGCGACAATTCAGAGCGCTAGGGCCTCATCTACTAGAGGCTTGTATGCTTATAAATGGCGAGCCTTTGAGCAATGGTGCCAGGACCGCCACACTCTCCCATTTCAGTGCTCTACTGTGGATGTTTTGACATTCCTGCAGGAGCTGCTGGATAAGGGCCTTTTATTTTCAACAATTAAGGTTTATTTAGCGGCTATATCTGCTTGTCATATTGGCTTTGACGGGGTGACACTAGGTGCACATCCCCTCGCCATACGTTTTCTGAAACGAGTTCGCCGGCTGAGGCCCGTGCTTAAGTGCAGTGTCCCTGCTTGGGACTTGTCTTTGGTGCTGGAGGCCCTTTGTAGCCCCCCGTTTGAACCCATTGAGTCTGTGGATATGAAATTTCTTTCATATAAGACTGCATTACTTCTCGCTTTGGCTTCGGCAAAGCGAGTGGGTGACCTTCATGCACACAGTTCTCTTCTGATGGCCACAAGGTCGTATTGTGTCCAAATGCTGCCTATTTTCCCAAGATCATGCCTGCATCTTATAGCTCAATGGAGTTTGAGTTGCTGAGCTTTTGCTCCCCTCCTTTTGCATTTGAGGAGCAGAGGAGGATGCATTTTCTTTGTCCAGTGCGTGTGCTATGCACCTACATTGAGCGCACTCAGAATGTGCGTTTATGTGACCAGCTGTTTGTCTGCTTCGCTAATCCAAATAGAGGTAGAGCTCTGTCCAAACGGAGGCTGTCCCACTGGATTATAGAAGCTATCTCACTGGCATACGGCACTGGTGGTCTTGCTTTGTCCCACAGGGTGAGAGCTCATTTCACCAGGGGGATGGCAACCTCATGGGCTCTTTTTAAAGGGGTGCCTGTAGCTGATATTTGTGCGGCAGCTAGTTGGGCATCAACGCACACTTTTGTGCGGTTTTATCGGTTGGACGTCACAGCCCCTTCGGTGGCTCATGCTAACCCGTCAACATATTCCATGTGGTCAGCCCAGCTAATTGCGGGGACATCGACCGGAAAATCCTCGTCTTCGGACTCAGACGAAGCCGGGGCTCCAGACTCGGAAAGGAGAGGGTCATGCCGTGCGACAGCCGAGCATCCCAGCACTTTTTCCACAAACGTCACCTGCCTTTCCAGGGTCGAGTGCCGGACCTGGCGACAAAACGCACAGGCTTCGGGCTCCGTCAATGGTCTCCTAGCGTGGACGATCCCCAGGCAGACAGGGCAGGCATCGTGCTGGTCGCTGTCGTGCAAAGAGAAACTGCATCCCTGAGGACAGGGGCGAACAGAAGATTTCTGCTTTGCTCGCTTCGGTTTGGAGTCCATTCCAAAACACAAAGCAAAACGCTGCACGGGAAAACTTGAAATTAGCGCTCCGCGGGCAGCCTACACACCAACTGCGCGGTGGAGGCTAACACCAACAGGGGCAGTTAAGCTAAGTTCACGTCGGCAGACAACGGAGCTAACTAGCAGCAGCTAGCTAGCCCAACTCAGCAGATGTGTTCTCAGCGAGGTGAAGATCGTAAGAACTGAGGGATGACTGTGATGACAGCGGCTATATGTGCAGGCGGGGCTGTGCGCGTGTCATCACACGTCAACTGCCTTAAAGGCGTGATTAAAGGTTTCTTCAGCCAGGACACGCGAGGGCGTGATATCCCATACTTATGTGTTGTACCTCGTTCCTCTCCTTCAGGGAACAGAAGGTATAGACATAACTATTCGTTTTTTTTACTATTGATTAGGTGGTGAGCAAGAATTGTTGTACTTGCACTGCGTGAAGCTAATGTCTATATTTGATACTGTATATGTATTTTTCCCTTTATGACTAGTTATATAAGGGGTTTAAATGTATCATAGAAATTATGCCAGACGATTTGTGATAACTGATCCAACTAAACAAAAATTCTGTGATACTTCTCAGATTGCTGAAATGCTCCCTTTACCTCTATAAGCAGGTCAGTGGCTGCAGGTTCATTTTTGGTACACTGCTCCAGGGATTCTAGTGTCTGTATCACTGAACTGGAAAAAATACAAATAAAATTTGGTTCTCTTAATTAAATAGCCATCTTTGCTCATTCTAAGAGAGATATGAGGCGCTTAAGCCTTGTGTCGATCAAGCACTTCTTTTTTTAGCTAGCATCGGCACTTAGCAGATGCTTGGGGAAAGTGCTAGTCATGGTTTCGACTGTTGCTATGAGACGATATGAGACAACTCAAAGCTCAAAGCTCTTTGGGTATTTTGTTTTTACTTGAATCACACTGGCACATTGAGTAAATATGCTCAGCTCTTAGCACTTGCAAACAAGGAGACAAATTGGCCAGTGAAGAATGTTACAGTGGACCAAGTGATGCAGGAAATTACTGCTCAAAGTCGCTGCAGGTTTCAAACATCTGAGACGACATCTTCAAAAACACTATTAAACAATTCTCATACATGTTTTAATTCACTAGGTTAGATAAGTCATACTAACATATCTTCTCCACATCTATTTCATACAGCACATGGAGTTAATAGGGCTATAGCCAACATATACAGAAATAACAGAGCAGGTGTTGTTTGTGTTGACTGTATGTGTAAGAAGTGGACCGTGGCTAATGAGGGGAGATACACTAGAATGCTTCTGTCCAAAATGAATGCTTTCAATCATTTAAAAAAAAGTGACATAAGTGCTGGCATCCTTTAGGAATTAAGCACTTTGGAGAATAATTTTTCTCTGCTTTTGTTCTGCCAAATTATGCACTGTCAGGATCTCCAGACTTTCCATGTAAAATTGACTTGTAATAACTTCCATGACAAACACGAAGCCAGCTCATTTTAGCTCACATTAACCACACTATAGGTATTTTGTACCTATTGTAACATGTTACTACTAATTAATGCACTATGACCCAAATCTCTTTTTATATAACAGACCTGTGATTATCTTCTTGAATAATGTTAATGGAGTCTAAAAGCTACCGACATCTTAAAGGTAATGTAGAAAGTGTAAATGAGGAGGGGGAAAAAATGCTTTTTTTGTGTTAATTTTCTTCTCATTCATCCACTAACAGCAGCTGTGTAATGGCTGTGCATAAGCAGACGTTTGAAGTTCAGGTTTATCCTAAAGGACATATGGACATTAAGAGCCGGGGATTAAACCAATCATTCATTCAGCAGACATCTGCTTTCCTTTTTCTCCTGCCACTGCCAACTTGTACTGTAAGATGAGGCAGATGAAATTAACGTGACTAAGTTTGTTTAGACTTGACTCGATTTGACTCGATTCAATTCAAACTTAAAGTTTTAAATGTAATTGAATTTACATGAATTCATCTAAAGGATAGAGTCACACTAACTGGAGGCGAGAGCTCGGCGGATGGAAAGAGATGAAGAAGAAGACAGAGATCAGCAGGAGAGCAAGATAGATGGGCTGAAGAAAGGATGAGGAATAGCGAGGGGGAGCACTGAGACAGCAGGAGAAATGGGTGATGGGACGCCATTACCTCCCTTACATTACTGCTCTGTTTATCTTGTGAGCACACTCAATCACCGTGGACCTGTGCTCAGCTGGAAGGACACACAAACGCATAAATAGTGGCATCCGGACATATTTGTATTACTATTTCAAACAAGCCATTAAGTAACAGTTCCTCCATTTGTTGTAGTTATAGTGATAGGAGAAGACAGATGTGCAGCACACACACATATGCAATTTTTGGGTGACTGTGCATCTGGATGATGTAGATAGTCCACAATTCAATTCTCGTGCTCATTTCTAATCATTTCTACTCTTAAATGTTATCATCAGAAAGGAAGAGACGAGGTCAGAGATAAACATGAAACAGAAACACAGACACATTTTGCAATCTTTTATTTTTTAACAGAAAAATCAAGCAACAGTAGTTGAACTTTGAGAGATGGTTTTCACTGACAGCTATTCAAACAGTTGCATTGTCTGGCTCAATATGCATCAGTCAGTAGTCAGAGCTTTGCTGACGGCCCTGCAAGAAAAAAAGACCTGAGATAAAATCAGCTGCTTTGTGTCCTCTCACAATTTTACAGTCAATATCAGACCGGCAGCCTTTTCTTGTTATGTGTTATTCAGCTATTTCTGAGACATGCTGTGTGTTAAACAGAGTAACACAGAGCAACTTTTGGAACGTTAATAAGACTCAGAATTGTCATTGGACACTAACTCAGATCCTCATTGATTCCTTGGACGTTGAAATAGAAATAAGTAAAAACAACTGCCTTTCTCACATCCTCTGAAAGGACGGCACCAGCCATTTCAGCAAGTCGCACAAAAAATATTCAAATGACAAAGCAGCTAGTTTGAGCTGTAGGAATTTACCAAGTTCGAATAGATTGTCAGCTTAACAAAGTGGGGTCTTTTTACACAGGAGATTGCATATTGGCAGTTGAAATGGGTTCCTTTCAACCATGGCAAGGAAGTTATTACGACCATGACAACAGAGGTCCTGTAACCCTGAGAAAGTAGCAGTTTGACCCATAACAAAACTCCTTATTCTCATCCAAACTGTGATCGTTTTCCAAAGCTGCAGGCAAATGGAAGGTTTTACATATCAAACATGATAAAAAAAAATATCATCTTCATACGGTTTTAAAGTTTGTTACGCAGAACACCTCCTGATAAGTAAAATCATAGACTTTAAAGAGGGTGTACTTTCATCTCACTCTGTACCTAAACCTATCCAAACCACAACCACAGTTTTGAGTTTTGTCACATTAACTTTTTCTTTCATCACTGATGATGAAGGCTAAGGATACTATTTGACAATAGTAATTAGATACTAAGTAGTGGTAACTATAGTCACCGTGATGCACTTGTGCACATATGACCTAGTTAGCGCTCCGTGTGATTGCTACTTATCATGTTTTTGCAGGCGCTCCTAAGAAGCAACCACACAGAGCGTAGAGCAGAAGGAGCATCCACTTCAAAAATACCTAAAGTTGTCCAGTAAAACGGCTTTACGCACCTTGGGCTGTTGAATCAGAGTGTGAAATGAACAAGCGGAGAATATTAAATTGGCTTTTGGATGGTTGCAAAACTGCAAGGATAACACAAGGCACATCACAAGAGAAAAGTACACATCAAGTGTGCTATACCATTGGAAAGTGGTGGGCTTTTTTTTTTTTATTTTGCAGATTTTTCTGTGCGATCACTCCTCGGGGGAGATAAAAGCACAGTACTTACATACAATATGAGGCTGGCATAGAGAGTTTCTTTCTCTCCTCCTCACTTTCTTCTCCTGCCCTCCCTCCTCCCTTGTCTACTGTGATGAATGGTTTTGATATTGGCTGTGTGTGTGTGTGTGTGTGTGTGTGTGTGTGTGTGTGTGTGTGTGTGTGTGTGTGTGTGTGTGTGTGTGTGGTGGGGTTGGGGGGGATGAGGTGCCTGTGTTCATACTGGACAGCCCAAGGGGGTTTTAGCTATCGTTAGTACTCCTTAAAGATGACTGAAAAAAAAAACACTGTCTCTTACTCACTCACACACACACACACACACGCATGCATGCACACACTATAGATTATCCCTATTTAAAAAACTGCATCCCATATGGTAGCAAAGCCCTGTGACAGGTGATGTGTAGTCTCCGTCATTCTTTCCCTCTTATCATTTCCCTCCCCCTTCCTTACTCTCTCCATCTTTTATCTCAGAAGTTGCAGACCTCACTGTTGAGACAAAGTTTTTTGTAGCGCGTTGTATATGCTGCTCCAACTGCGCGTGCAGATGTGGGAGTCTGTGTGTGCATGCATGTTTTACTGGTGTATCAAGCTGTGAGCAGATCTGCTTGGGGCTGGAACTTTGCTTTGAGACTTTTTGTCAGGTTCTCCATTACAAGATTGATAACACGCCTCGGTAAAGACAATCCTGGGGACATTCAAGCATTGTTTTGTTTCATAAATGGTAAGATATTTAGGAAGGTGGACTATTTATTGCAATTGCTACCTAAATGGTAAATGGCCTGTATTTGTATAGCACCTTTCTAGTCCCTAAGGACCCCAAAGCGCTTTACACAACCTGTCATCCACCCATTCACACACTGGTGATGGCAAGCTACATTGTAGCCACAGCCACCCTGGGGCACACTGACAGAGGCGAGGCTGCCGGATACTGGCGCCACCGGGCCCTCTGACCACCACCAGTAGGCAACGGGTGAAGTGTCTTGCCCAAGGACACAACGACCGAGACTGTCCAAGCCGGGGCTCGAACCGGCAACCTTCCGATTACAAGGCAAACTCCCAACCCTTGAGCCACGATCGCCCCACAACTTACGAAAATGATCACACTAAACGGTGGCACATCAGTCGTGTGGCTGTGTGTGTTGGTGTTTGAGGCTTGTAAGTGCAGCATCATTCTTAACCTGGTTATGTTAGTTTTCAATTGCAGTAAATCTCTGTGACGTGTGGGCAGCAGAATCTTTTCTAGAAGAGCCTCATGTTCCAAAGTAATGTGCTGAGCTAAGAGATATGAACTTGAGACACTAATGAGATGTTACCAAAATGCGATCGCTTCCTCACGACTACACAGAAAACAGAACTGCTGATTGGTCGTGTCCATGGCTCATTGGACTGAGACAATAACAGTTACAACTCCCATCGGTGTTCAATCACTTGTGCATGTAATTCCCTTGCTCCCCATTTTATTAGAACCCTCCATTTTCAGAGTTGACTAATGCAGGAAAATGCCACAAACTTAATATTAAGAAGCAATTTTTGAAGCTCATTATAGCCCTGATGTGCAGGCTTCACACCACATTAAGACAGGTTATTAAAAATGTTCAAAACCAGAAGTGACTCTTTACGAAATGTCAATTTCATGTTTGTGCAATTCAAAAAATGAGGAAGAAGTCTATTTTTTTGATATGCTTTCCACTCCATTTTTGTAGGGTGGATGATGTTAAAGAGCTCATTTAACTTAAAACATCATCTGCTTCCACATCTGACAAACTAGCTTTGGTACCGCATTCCAGCAAAGCAGTGAGTGAAAACAGCTCGGAGCAGTGTGACAAACTTGGAGAATACTGACGCCAAAAGACACCTTAGGGGTATTTGACACCACTAGAGGTGGGTTTTGATTAACGATTTATGGATTAAAATTGATTCTGGGTTGGATAACGCGATATCAATTAATTAAAATCCTGAATCAATTTTTAAATATAAATTTATTTTGCCCGAAACGCCAGAATCTCAGGTTAAACCTCACAAAATTTCTACAACCACCAAACAGCTAAAACAGTAAATGAGAGCAGGTACACGGATTCTGCACAAAGACGTGAACACAAAACATGACCCAACGCATCCGAATCAGTGAGATGTTGCCTTTCTCACCCGACGCACGTATGTGGACACGGACACGCCGTCGGTGCTGAAAGCCGACAGCTCACTGATTTTGAAGTGTCAGTGGGCGCTTTGTGTTTACGTCCTTTTTGCGCTAGATTCTGAAGCTGCAGGTTTTATATCTCTCCAAACAATACTGACTGAACCAGCAGCCAAAGACAATCCAAACTACGCTTCACATTTCGCTTCACATAAACATAGTCACGAATTTCCTCTTACTTTTGCTGTTTTGCTTCCACCACGATAAAATCACACTTCATGTAGAGCTTGCTCTCTCTCTAAATCAATAATCAAAACCCACCCCTACTTATTACCCACCAGTCTACGGTGTTGGCCGCTGTTTTGTTTTTGTTTTTTTTACGTACTTCCGACAAGAAGGTAAGGCAAGTTTATTTATATAGCACAATTCAACAACAAGGTGATTCAAAGTGCAAATAAAAAGCATGATTTAAAAATTATTTTTAAAAAAACAGTAGATAAAATCAGTAGTTAAAATGTAAATTTTGAAATTTAAGCTTAACATTGTGGATTTGGTGTTTTATTCAAATGCAGCTGAGAATAGGTGAGTCTTCAACCTGGATTTAAATAAACTGAGTGTTTCAGCTGATCTGAGGCTTTCTGGGAGTTCCAGATATGTGGAGCATAAAAGCTGAATGCAGCTTCTCAGTGTCTGGTTCTGATTCTGGGAACTGATAAAAAACCGGATCCAGATGACCTGAGAGTTCTGGAAGGTTCGTACACGTGAGGATGATACCAAACAAGGCAAAGTAAATAGTTTTTAAAGCTGAAATGTAGAGGGAAAATTAAAAGTAGTCATTTCTGCTGTTCAATACTGAACAAATTTAAACTTTTTAAAATTATGCAAAATTGCAAAATGCTTAGCTGTCTCTAATCAAACCTCTGTAACTTTGCTCTGCTTCATTTCGTTTTTGACTGCACAATATTTTTAAGGTCATCTGCTATAAAAACCCAGACCAGGAAAACCGCCTTCATGTTTTTCTGTGTTTTATCCTCAGTTACTTTGACACAAAGGAATCTGCTGTGATGCTTACATCTTTGATAACATCTCACAAGTGTCAGCTTTCTTTTTATAGATATAAAAATATAGATATGTATTGGTAAGTGATCAGGATTATAATATTTCTGACTGTCTGAGGCAAAATTTCCCCAATTCAAATCGAATCAAATCGAATCGTGGATCGAATCGATTCTAGAAATCAGTGACGATACCCAGCCCTAATGAGAACACATTTTGCAGACAAATTTGTGTTTCTAAATGTGTTCTGCAATTACATTTGGAGCTCTGGATACGATTTATTTCCTAAGTTAAGCATGTTGGTTGGTTAGACTGCGTGATGGACCTATAAAGCACATGATAGTAAGACCAGAGATTAATGTTTACATACGTGCATTTCAGCTTTGCAGAAATTAAGGTGAATATCATAAACAGTGTTGGGCAAGTTACTTTGAAAAAGTAATTAATTATAGTTACTAGTTACTTCTTCAAAAAAGTAACTGAGTTAGTAACTGAGTTACAAGATTCTAAAAGTAATTAATTACTTGAAAAGTAACTATTGCTTTACTTTAAAAAAAAAAAATGTTTAACCCTCTGGGGTCCAGGGTATAATTGGCCATTTTTGACTACTTTTAATTTTCCCTCTACATTTCAGCTTTAAAAACTATTTACTTTGCCTTGTTTGGTATCATCCTCACGTGTCTGAATTTATAGTTATGTTTTCATTTTGACATACTGTATTAACACAATTAACAATTGATCTAAAATCAGACAAAAAACATAAAATCCGAGTAGAAAGTTATTATTTTTACTGTAACAACCACAAACATGTTTAATGAATCCTATTTCATAACTTTAAATGCAAATATAAATTGTCAATTTTAAAATCATATGCACAAGTTTTGCAAACAACAAAGTTATTTGCAGCCTTTTACCCTTTGTTATAACCATTTCAAACTATTTACAGAACAATCAGCTGTTCTGCATTCAATAAGATGCCACACAAATTATTTGTGCCACTTCAAAAAAATAATTTCCGTCCACTATAAAGGAGAACATCACAGCCTGATACCTGCAGGTCTGACAGCAGGTGTATCACTCCTTTTTCTACCTGGAGACAGCAGTCGCCTCATTGTTCTGAAACACAACACCAAACTATCCACAACACTACACACTAACTACACAAGACAACACATTAACTACACACTCCAAACACGCTAAACGTCACAAATCTCTCTAACGGTAACGGCGTTGTAACGATGGGAATAGTACTGAAAAAAGTAACGCCGTTACTTGTAATGTCGTTATTCCCATCACTGATCATAACCTCTGCTTCAACAAACATTTATGGCAGGTTCTTGGGCACCGCGCTGATTGTTTGTTGTTGCACTCCTTCTGTGACGTCACCACAGACCATTGCTGTTCGCATTCGCTCTTATAGGCACACTGAGCTCACTGCAGTCTTTTCTGGAACAATAAGTGTCGCCAAAAAGAAAAAGCCTTTGTTGATGTAGGACTAGAAAAAGTCAAAAAAGTTAGCAAAACTATGGCAAATATTTCTTTTGTTTAGTTTTCTCCAGAATGTCTTTTCAGGCTGTTGCAACATCTCCCACAGCATAATGTGAGACTCCTTGAGAAGCTCCTACACTGATATAAGTCTATACGATCCTGTCGGTAAAAATCGGTTTTTACCAACAAGACTGTATACTCACACAAGGACAGAAAACTTGAGAGCTGCTGAAGTTACACCAAAGCGTGCAAGTGGAAATTTCACTGTAAAAGAAAAACCTGTGGGTTTGCAAATGAAATGCACTGTAAGATTTGCTAATATATTTACTCTATATGAACATATTCTCTAGGTGACTGAGATAGACAGCCAATAACCTCAACTCACTGTGAACTGCAGAAAATTAGTAACATTTAACTCACCTCAGTCACAGGATAAATGATCCGAAAGTAAGAACTAGAGTGTCCAAGTATTTATTTTTACATATATTTGATAGCAGGGAGTGAGCCATAGTGTCACCAACTATTAGTATTCCCTAAATGGGATAACACTAAAGGCCACACAAGTACTGTAGTTGCCTCTCTCTTGGGTACCTGTCCTCATTTTCCCCAGTCATTATTCTTATTCTTAGAAGCTTTATTCATGAAGCCTCGGGGACAGGCCCTGGGGGAGGAGCTGGGGAGGAGTGAGGAGGATGAACAGGTGCAGAGAAGCAGAAAGATGCAATCAAAGAGAATAAAGAAGTAAGTGTGGTAGTTCTACCCAGGAGCATTTTCTCCTGATGTCCCTCACCCCTGACCCGACATTCAACCCTGTATTCAGACACTGGTCCTAAAAAAAGACATATTATGAATGCTCTTTGAAGCAGCTGTGCATGTGTGTGTGTCGGTGTGTGTCAGTGTGTTAGTGTAAACGTCAGTGTGTGCTTGTGTTTATTAATGTGAAGACCTGACTCCCAACACATTCAAATGGCTATGAGTGCATTTAAGGACTAATTTCCAAGCCTTTTCTATTCCTTCACTGCCCTCCAGAGCAGTATTTCCTCACTTTCTCTTTCTCTCTGTTTGTAAATATCTTTCTCTACCTCTTCTTTTCCTCTGCACTGTCTGCTTGGCAGACTTTACACTCTCTTGCTGTCAGAGCCCCTCGTGGGTTTTGGAACTACTCTCTTCCTCTCTTGCTTTTCTCTCTCTCTCCATTTCTTCTTTCCTTCCCTCACTGAGAACAACCGAAGCCTCCGTTTTCTCTCTGCTTGAGGCAGTTTTGTGAAAGAGGGAAGAAAAAAGGGACGACAGAGCGAGATAGACGGGAGAAGTAGGCAGACAGAGAAATGAATGGCCTTATTCACAAGCACAGCAAAACCAGACACACACACACACACACACACACACACACACACACACACACACACACACACACACACAGTAGGGTACATAGCAATCTATCATTCTCAATAATCACTGCCCCTGTTTCTGAAGCTGTTGTGGCTCAGTTATCCTATTAGCTATGTTCTACTGGAGAGGATTCGATATGAAATCCATAAGGTGGTCGAATGTTCTTCCCAGACTATTGATTTTCAAGGTTTATCTTGTCTTTATAATGCTACTAATTAGCCCACTTGAGGCATGGTGTCCCTGAAAATGTCTGATCAATTGTTTTCTGCATGTTTGCAGATTTTTGCATTATAAATATGTTTTATTAAACTGGATAAACATATCCCAAAAAACTCTTTAGGTAGCTCTTCTAGGGAGAAGAATGCGTTATAATAATGTCTCCGGGAAGGAAACCACAAAAATATTTAATTCTTCATAACTCGTTTATGCCTCTTGCTTATATTGCTTATACTGCTGTGCATACCTCTTTATTTTGGTGCTGAACAATTGGCCATTGCTTAAAAAGCTCTCGGATGCCTCCTAATTTTGATCTATTTTATAAAGTAGTGAGCATTTTCTCTCAAAGAATATTAATCTTTAGGCTTTTAGCCTGACTTCATACCTTTTTTCTTTTCTTTTCTGCTCATAAATAGAGTGGATAAAAAGCTGCTTTCTTGATTTAAAAATAAACGTGTGTAAAAAGTGTGCATGATTGTCTATTACAGAAGCATCTGTTAACCTGTTTGCTTTTTAAGAAGAGCTGTGGGGAAAAGTGTTTCATGTGTTTTACTGTTGCATGATTTTATAGAAAACATACCATTGGGTATCCTTGTTGGTCTTCAGACAACAATTCTAAAGAACCAAATGGGAGAAAACAGTAAAACAATTTTACAGGCATATTATGAAATTTCTTTTCTTTTCTAACCTTTGTGGTGCCGGCAGCTTTTTGCAAGGAGTTGCTCCATTGTGTCATAATCTCCAGTATGGTGTATTATATGGGAACTAATCTGAAATCCATACAGTGACTTTGCTCTCTGCCAGATTTTATTGATCTCCAAACTCCTATCTTGTCTTTATAATGGTCCTCTTTAACAGAGCTTTTGATGCCCATACAAATGTAGTGCTTCACTGTGTAATAAACGAAACTTCTAGAATGGTGCAGTGGTTAGCACTGTCACCCCACAACAACAAGCCCCTGGGTTTGAACCCACTGGTGGCTGGGTCCCTTCTGTGGGGAGTTCTCCACATGTCTGTGTGGGTTCTTTTTAGGTTTTTAGAGACCACAATAAACCAGGAGTTCCACAAACAGACAAAGCTGGATCAGATAACTCAAGAAAGACTCTGTGGCTACAAACACACACACACATACACACACAGAGGTATAATCAGCAGGAATGGATACAGCTGGGTAACAAGAGATAGGTGATGACAATCAGGAACATGAGCCAGGGAGGAAGTACAGGTCAGAGCAAGACATTAGAAATTACCAGAGCAAAAAATGAACATTAACCCTAACTGGCACAATGTGTTTTTTGAATAGAATAACTAATTTCACATACAGTAGGAGTCTCAGTCACTGTGGACATTTTACTGTTCAAAGGATCATCCTCAAGCAGTTAAATATTTTTTCTTTGAAAATCTGGACTTTCACTTTTGCTGCGCTGGAACAAAAAAGCACAGGAGCTTGCTTCTCCAGAGCTTACCCCTGGGTAAATGAGTTAAACGTGAACTTTCAGTGTAAGCCATTGTGCAGTTCATTTGTCTATAATTATATTGCACATAAAGTTGATTATTGGTATTCACCACGTCCCCACTCCCCACCCCCCCACCCCATTCTCGGGTACTACTGCTCTACCCTGTAGGCAGCCCCAGGCAATGTCAGGGAAAATGCACCTTATGGCTTTTAAACAAGCTTGTACTCCTCATTTGCTCATGTGTGTGCTTTATTTTGGCCTTTGCCTCAAGATAATGGGAGATCACAGACTGAGAATTGCATGTGTGCTTTGGAGGATGGAGGGATGCTTGTGTGTGAAGGTAACTACAGCATCTACAGTATGGGTCTGTATATGCGTACACTCAAAAAAAATAATTCATTGGATGAACGTAATTTCATCTTGCCACTTATATTCCATCTAAACAAATCATGTTATATTAATCCATCTTGATTGTGTTGTTTCCACACAATATATGTTTGTTGTTGTTTGTACCAAGTTAGTCTACTTAAATTTATTTAAAGTCATGTTATATTGTTTAAACACTTTGGCAAGTGAAAAGTCAGTCTTGTTACATGAACTAGTAAAATATTTGTTTGTTACACCAGTGATAATCTTGTTGAATGAACAAATGTAACTTCTGTCTGTAGTGCATGTTGTGTTCATATTACATAATGTTCAACAAAAAAATTCAACGGATTTAGAGCAACTTCCAATCCACCCATCCTCTTATCTTTATCTGGGCTGCGGAAGTGATAGGGTAAGAGGGGCAGGGTACATCCTGGACAGGTCGCCAGACTATCACATAGAGACAAACAACCATTTGCACTTTAACACCTTTGGGTAATTTAGAATCACCAATTACCCTAATAACTGCATGACTTTTAACTGTGGAGGAAACCAGAGTACGCAGAGAGAACCCATTGCAAACTTGGCCAGATTGTGGACTTGAACCCAGGACCTTCTTGCTCTGAGGCAACAGCACGTACCACCATGGCATTGAACCATGGTGGTACTCAACAAAAGTAGGAAAGCTATGCTTGATGCAGAATTTTCTTTATGTTTTTGTCCTTGACAAGTTAAACCATAGTAAATAGTAATACATACAATACACGTGGTGTGTATGGTTGTCTGCCTCTTCCTGTGGTTTGACATCTCGTGTAATCTTGTGAATTTCGTGAGTCCAGGCAACTAACCACTCTTCCTAGATTGTATCATGTCATCTGAACAAGAACAAATTAAGTTTTTGAATTTCATGCACATCCAACGTGATTTAATTACAGAAGGTATCTATTCTCTCTGCTATGTTAACAAAAGAAAAGCAAGAAGCTGTCGTAAAGACATCAGCATCATGGTGAGGAATTTGAGAGGGAAAATGGTTAAAGAGCAAACAACACCAGAAGCAAAGAGAGCGACTCTGTTAGACTGTGAATTATTGTACTGTTTCAGCAACATTCTTTCTTCCCTGTTATGCAAATTGGACAAATTTGAATGTGAAAACAAGAAATAAAGTGATTTTGCAGAGTATGCAGATGATTGAGAGGGCTTTCTATATAAGCACAGAGATACAAATCAGAGAATAACATGGACGGCCGTGGATGTAGAGGCTTGAGTAATGCAGACAAAGGAAGGACATCAGATTTATGGAAGGGTATGCGCAGAGAAACAGAGATGTTTGACAGACAGAGCGAGTAATTAAGAATCAAAAAACAGACTGTACATTAACAAAAAAGGAGATGCTCGTGAACAAGTGAAGGGGGAGCAACTAGATGTAAATGTAGGAGATGTCCCTGGAGACCTATTGTGTCCAGTGCTTTAACTGTGGTGATGATGTACCATGCCGCTGGTCCCTTCCTCTCATTAAAGCTTTATGAAGCAAGCTTAGCACACATTTTATTACAATGACGCCACTGTCTGGCACATTCCAGCCTTGCGGCAGGGTGGTGTTGGTGGAGAGGGTTTCAGAAAAAAAAAAAGCCAATAGAGGCATAGATCAGAAAGGGAATCAAGAGAGAAAGGAAGACAGTGAGTGTAAGAAAGGCAAAACCAACATCAGGAAGCACGAATAGAAAAAAGAAGAAGCGATAGACGGAGAACAGAAGCTAAGAATGAAAGCTCAGATGAATGAAAAGTGGGATTTCAGTTATGTGCTCTGGGCCTGTGTGTATAGTTGCAGCTGTCTTGGTATTGTATAAAAATAGACTGGTTTGGGATTAAGGCTATCAATATTTCTTTAGGTTTTGATGGAGGCCCATGAGGTAGAGGGAAAATTCAAATTTGAAGACAAGTGATGTCATAAGCTGCATCTAAGCCAGAAGTTTCAGTCAAATTTCAAAAGAAGTCATCAGCTGGCACAGGAGCTCTGCTCCAATCTGCTACCCAGGATGTCAGCTCACATGTTCAGTGCTTCAGTTCTATTATTTCTCATTCTGCTGGGTTTTTTCCTTAACTCAAAATAGTTGATCCTTTTACTACAAATTCATCCAAAATCAAGCCAGTTGTACTGAGATTTATACATACAAATGGATTTTCTTTAGCATTTATAATAGATGAAACTCCAAGTACTGCACTTTCCTGGCACTTCACTAAAAAAGTACAATCTTTTTTTATTATCTTATAACATAACCTCATTTCAGCATCGCTTATGTTACGCTCATGTGCACTGAAATATCAACCGAAATCTGGGAAAAAGTTGTAAAACTCATTTGTGAAGACACTAAGAACATTGACTTTAAGAACGCCATGACTCAGCTACTGCTGAATGACGCATGCTAAGTACGTCTAGTATGCTAGTTCTCTGAATTGAAGACATTTAGCTCCTGTCATAATCAGAGACTAAATCCCTGCCTTATCGCCTCCTGGGTGTAGGGGCCTCAGCTTTGTTTAATTGCCACAAGCCCAAGCGTCAAAGCTGCATCTCCCTCAGTGTTTACCCCCACTGAGGCTTATAGCTGATAATGGAATTACTCTGAGTCCCAGGGGGAGGGAGAGCAGGAGGAACAGGAAGAGGAGGCAGCTATAGATGAAGGAAAGTGGATGATGGTGGAAGCTGAAAGAGAGAGGATGGATGGAGCATCTGCCTGGAAAACTAAAGAAAGGGGCAAAGGTATGAGGTGATGTGATGCACAAGAAGACAAATAGAGGGAGAAAGACAGGAAGGAATTTAGAGTAATGCCTGACAGTTGCCAAAAGCAAACCCTGCAGTCTTCGTGCCTTACTGTTTACTCCAGTGTGACGTATGATGGGGCGGAGAATGAATTATGATGCAGGGTAGAGCTGAAGTCTAAAAACATGGCTGTTTGAAAGAAAGGAAGAATGGGACTTAGAAAAGAAAGAGGAGGAGGGAATAAGAGGATAAAAGAGAAAGTGGGCAGCCGAAGTGAAACATTAAATCCTATAAAAAGAAATAAATGATGACACAGTTTTCTTAGACTTCACTCGCTTAATTTCTGTCCTCTTCTTTTTTTGAGAATATGGAGGATTCCTCTGTTCACATACCAAATGCTTTTTTCTTGGTTGAGCTACAAAGATGAATGACAAAACAAAGCAGAGGGTAGAATTTTGCAGAAGCGACATAGCGGAAGATGTCAGAGCTTTTTAGTCTTCTCTCTGTCATGTTTGAAAGCTTCCGGATGTTTGGCGACTGAGCTGCAGTGCTGTAGCAGAAAATGACTATATTTGAAGTGAACTCGTGGCTTGGTCTCGGATTTTTTATTTATTTTTTTGGCTCTGCATGTCTGTATGTGTGCAGAGATGGATCTAAAAGCTGTTGGGAGTTTGGATTTCATTTTAATTTTCTCAAAAAAGGCATAAGAAGCAACATGAATTTTGGCAACTGGGAACGATTTTGTGTGAGCATTTGAAAATGTCTTGTCAGGGAGCTTAGGTTGGCGTCTGGTTTTCAACCCATGCCCCTGCAAATGTTTGTGCTTGTAATTTATAACTACATGTGGAAGTACATAAGAAGTGGCAGGGAGGGCTATTGTGTTGGGGCCTGTTTTGGGTGAAATAAAAGTCATTTTGCAAAGGCAGTCTAATGTGAAAATGACTGATGTATTTTCAAGATCTGTTCTGTTTCATTAGGCATTTGCAAAATCAGTCACACACACAACTCAAAAATAAATTAAAGAAAAAATGCAGTTTGTGGGTCTAATTAGGAGTGTAAAGTTAGTGCATAGCTGACACAAGTTGAAGCCGTCTCTCATTAAAATTGGTTCACATGTGAAACCCGATTCCACAATGTGAATTTAATTAAGGGCTTCTCCATCCTCCCTTCTTGCTGTTTTTGGACCGTTTCTCTAGCAGCTGAGTCACTGAGTATAATATAGTGTCATATAGTATTTTTGTCGACTTACCCACTTTTTTTCCTTCTTCTACCTGGATCCCTTTTGTGTCCGACACCTTATCCCCCGACCCCTCTCCATCTTCCACCTCTTCTCTGTCCACAGTCTGTTCTCAGTATTCAAGGGGGGTCTTCGCTATCTTCGGCCTTTACGACAAGCGTTCAGTAAACACGCTGACATCGTTTTGTGGGGCCCTGCACATCAGCCTAGTGACACCCAGCTTCCCCACTGAAGGCGAGGGCCAGTTCACGCTGCAGCTTCGGCCGTCCATCAGAGGAGCTTTGCTGTCCCTGTTGGACCACTATGACTGGAGCCGATTTGTCTTCCTCTACGACACAGACCGAGGTAAATGCCCAGCAATGACTGTGCTAATGTTGCATGTAAAAACAGTTCGAATATATAGTGGTCTTATGACCAAGACAAAATCTGACCACTTCTAATTTTCTTCTACTTAACTTTTATTCCTTCTGAGTTTTAAAGAGCAAAGTCAGAAAAAAATCACAGAAAAAAAATCCAAGCGCTAATGGGCAGGTGTGTCATTGTTTTCATAGGACTCAATGCCATTCTGTTAATACTACATACACCACATGATCCAGTAGCTTCTGGATCCATCCTTGGTGTTAAAAAATTTTTTTAAATTAAAGTAATAATTTTCTTTTTGATTTTTAGTATTTCACATTTAATTCAATTCAGTTCAGTTTTATTTTATAGCACAAAATCACAACAAGAGTTGCCTCATGGCACTTTATTTTATAAAGGTAAACACCTCACAATTATACAAAGAAAAAACCCAACAATCATATGACCCACTATAAGCACACACTTTGGCAACAATGGGAAGGAAAAACTCCCTTTTAACAGGAAGAAACCTCCAGTAGAACCATGCTCAGGGAGGGGCAGCCATCTGCCGTGACCAACTGGGGGGTGAGACAGGATAAAGACCTGCTGTGGTTAGCTCGCTCTGCTTTATAATGTTGTAATTTGAGGTTTGCGTGCATTTGCTTAAGGTCCCGCACACTGTCTCACAGCATTGAGGGCTAGACTTCGACTGGGTCTTTGCAGCACCTTGGTTCTTTTCTTTTACAGCCTAGCTGTTATAGATTTGCTGCTGAGCTTGGGATCATTGTCCTGTTGGATGACCCAAGTCCTGTGGCTTCAAAACAAGCCCCCAAATGATCAACCCTCCATGCTTGTGCTTAACAGTTGGCATGAGGTGTTTGTGCTGATATGTTGTGTTTGGTTTTCACCAATCTTGGCACTTTGCTGGGCATCTCCACTTTGGTCATGTCTTTCCAATGCAAGCACTAAAGCCTTGACATTTTTTTTCAAAAGCATCTTTGCAAACCTAAGTCATACAGCCCTGTTTTGTTTTTGTTTTTTAAGGGGAGGCTTTCTCATGGCAGCCTTTCAAAAAAAGTTGTACTTTTTTAACAGTAAATCTTCATCTAATTGTGCTGTGACAAACTTTAACATTTAACACACTTACTGAGGCCTATAGACCCTGAGACCTATTGCTTGGAGGTGTTTTGCATTTCTAAGGCCGAGCATTGCATTGTTTGACTATATGGTGGATTTCCTGGGACGTCAGCTCCTGGGAAGATTGCAGCATTGAGCTAAAACATTCCTGAATCCTCCAGAACATCAAACTGTCAAAACTTTTTCTTTCATAGAGGTGCTCAGACTTGCAGATGATCAGTTAATCAAGGACATTTGATTAGCAGCACCCAGCTGCTACTGACCCTCTTAATTCCTATAAAAGCAGTAAGGGCGTACCCCTCTTAGCCTTAACCCTTTCTTTTCTTTTTTTTTTCTTTTTTTTCATAAAGTAACTCCCATATTTAGCCCTGTGTTCTCATGGAAACACAAAGGTTTTATTACTGGCAATGGGCGACCGTGGCTCAGGGGGTTGGGAATCGCATCTGTAACCGGAAGGTCGCTGGTTCAATCCCTCGGCTCTCTGTCCTGGTCGTTGTGTCCTTGGGCAAGACACTTTACCCTACTGCCTACTGGTGTTGGCCAGAGGGGCCGATGGTGCGATATGGCAGCTTCGCTTCTGTCAGTCTGCCCCAGGGCAGCTGTGGCTACAACTGTAGCTTCCCTCCACCAGTGTATGAATGTGAGAGTAAATGAATAGTGGTATTGTAAAGTGCTTTGGGTGCCTTGAAAAGCGCTATATAAATCCAATCCATTATTATTAATGAGCAGACTTTATAAGGACAGCAGCTGAAACAGTGGTGATTTGGCACTTTTCAGCCAGAGACAAAGATTTGGCGTCAGCTCTCGCGGCGTTCACCTGCTTTTGATTCGACCATGCCAAAATGCAGCACACGCAAGTTAGTGGAGCAGGCACAGCTGATGCCCTCAGACCCTAACCACTGTCATGGGGATGCTTGGCACGTTATTTCTCTCACACACACCTACATGTGTGCACAAATAGACACACACATACACTCCCACACAGACTAATCCCCAGCCACAGGGAGTGAAACACAGGTCAAACATGACGTAAAGTCCCCCGACCGTACTATAGTGGGTGTGTGTGTGCATGTGTGTAGGTGCCTCAGCCAGCATCCTGTGGCCTTCGTTGTTTTAAGTTATTACCTGGGGGAGCAAAAGGGGAAAAAAAGAGGAAGGAAAAGGGGGAACAGGAAACACAGGTTAGGTCAGTCGTGCTGGTGGCAAAGTCAAAAAGACAGAAAATTAGCTGTGAGTCATGAGAGGAGGAGACAAACAAGGTGACGGGGGCAAGGGCTAGGAAGAGGAGAAAGTGGAGGTAGATGGGGGGGCAGTGGAGGATGGCAGGGGGAGCATTACAGAAAGGAGGAATAAGTAGACAGACAAAATCACAAGCCTCTGGGGATGTACAGTAGCATATAGCACAGGAAGGAGGGGAAATGTTTGAGAGAAAGGGGGATGGGAGGGAGAAATGGAGCGAAAGATGGATGCGTAAGAATTTGGGCTGTACTCACCCATGACTTGGCCAAGGCAGGGCCCTTCATTACAGGCTCCCATCAAGACCTGCTGCCTGTAATGTGCTGGAAAATAGGCAGTAACACTGTGATCTGTTTTATGCACCCTGCTCTGCTCCAGAGACAGCTGCTAACACGCACTCACAGAGGCACGAACTGTGGATGTCCACAGAACTGCACATGTGCATGCAAAGGCAAATGCATTCACAGACAAATTCAAATAGATTACATTAGTGCATACCCATTTCTGAAAGCATTAGATAATATGTGTAAAAACAGTACATAGGAAGGCACACATACTGCAAAACACCTGAGTAACTTACAATATAATCAGTTTGTATTCTGCAATTAGTTTTAATTCTGATTTCATTTCGATTTTTTTTGTGTTCAATACAGTTTAGTTTCTGAAGCAGATAAGCTCATTTGAGTTTAGTTTTTATCCACTCTTTCATTTTCTTCTGCCTCACCAGTTCAGGGTTGCAGGTGTGCTAAAGCGGTCACAGGGCGAAAGGCAGGGTGCAATGCAAAATGATGATTTTTAGTTTAGTTTTTATTAGCTAGTCTTAAACTGGTTATTGCAGTAAAAACAAAGCACTTTGTGAAGGCGGTTGACTCCAGGTCACGCACACCTGCTAATTCTTAATAAACAAAATCAGCAAAGTCTCATCCAGGCAGGTTATGATGACACATGTGAACAAAATGTCAAAAACAAATTTTCTTTTAGTTTAGTGGATTTCGTAAGTTCACAAAATCTTTTTTGTCAGTTTATTTTTCTCCAAAAGTTGGGTTATTTTTTACACCAAGTTTTACCTTTTTAGAGTTTTAGGTTAAGTTTTAGGCACAGACATTTTCATTTAGACACATGTATGATTCTATATAGCATCAGTCTAGTGGTTAAAAAGGTCAAACTAGAGTGTGTGCTTTCTCGTCTTGTGTTTTAGAAGACTCCCGCTGTACTCGTGTTTCTCTGCCTTTGTGTCCATGTGACTTTCAGCGAATTGTGATATCATTTTATTTTGATTGAATCTGCTTTGCTCAGAGAGTTAGCATCAAGGTTTGTTTCAGCGCTCATTGTGATAGAAACATGGCCGCATGCCAATATTAAGAAAGAATATTGCTGTTGCATTGTGTTATTACTTATTATTACATGTTTCCCATTTGTCTTGACCCAACATGACACTTGTTCGGTGTAATATTATATCCATTGTCACTCATGTTGACACCTTCTGCTTGTTTGATCAAGTCAGATTCATTAGAAACACATTAAGAAGACAGCCTGTTCAAAGGTGTGTTGCCTCATATTGTAGAAGCAGAAGTCCATTTTATAGTTTTGATTCCAGACTATAAATACTAAGTATTTACACATGAATTACTTTTTAATCTTATTTTACTCTTAAGGGGGAAAAGGATTGAGAATTTAATTTCAATGAAATGTCAACACTGAGTGTCAGAATTCGACAGACAATTCAGACGTTACACTTTGCAGGCTGGAAGATAAAAAATTAAGTTGAAGATGCGTTAAATGCTAAGCATTTTGCCCCTAGTTTTTAAGCGTAATGCACACCTGGAAACAGTTTTGCTAATTCTGGTATAGTGTGCAAAGGTTTTACCTCAACTATGATTAGGATAACAGATTTTGAAAACACGAGCACTTTTATTTATTTAGTTTTTTTTCTGGAAAAAACAGCAAAGCATAATTTATCCATTTTTCAACTGCATCATGTACCTAGTGCAGCATTAATTCTCTTTTTTGCTTCCCTTACTCTCTGTTGTTTAGGTTATGCAATACTGCAGGCAATTATGGAGCGAGCGGGGCAGAACGGATGGCAGGTCAGGACACACACAAATGCGCAAATTCTTGGAAACCTGCTAAAACACACACACATGCACAAGAATTGTCATGCTTTCTCAGAGCGCACAACTAGTATATTAATTTAAACATCCACATGCACACACTGTGCTCCCATGCTGTGTATTCACATTTCTGTGATTAGTTCTTCAAATAGCTTTATCATTTGCTTGAGGTTTACATGCATGACTCTATCCATGATGTCTTCTCTTGTGTTCCTGCGCGCATTTGACATGTACAGGTGAGTGCAATCTGTGTGGAGAGTTTCAATGAGGCGGCGTATCGGAGACTCTTAGAGGACCTGGATCGACGGCAGGAGAGAAAATATGTCATTGACCTGGAGCCTGAGAGACTACAGAGCATCCTGGAACAGGTACTGTTATTGGGAAATTTAACCAACAAGATTGTGAATACTTCAGTCTAAAATCCAAAATAGTGCTTAAGCCAGCAAACCATGTAACTCATGTTAGTTGAGTATGGAGGTTGAATATGGAGAGATTTGTGGTGCAGATAACTTAGCAGGATGGAAAAACATGGAATAATTAACAGGTCTATTAAATGTTAAATAATTCTGTTTTAGAGTAAGTTTGAGGTTGTTATTGCCATTTATTAATGGCTACATTACATTTACAGCATTTATAAATACTCTACAGTCCCTGGTTACAAGTAATAAAAGGAATTTTTAAAATGTAAAAAAAGAATTATCCAACTGCTGGTGCATGGAGGTCTGACACTGATCTGGATGCTAAACAAGATCATGAGATCGAGTTAATGGCTGCCCAAATATCACTGAGTGAGGGCAGAGATGACATTACTGACCTGCACTTAACACTTAATGAGATACAGCCAAAGCACAATGATACGTTTTTAGATCCTTTTAACCACATAATAGGTTGTGTTAAGTAATGAGGTGAGACCCTGTGAGAAATAGTGAAAACAATTAGAATTAAAGTTAAGTTACTAATGACTGTAGTACCACATAATGGAGATTTTTCACCGTACCACTAGTGTCTGCCGACTGTCTGCTCCACTCAGCTGGTTGCAGCAGCTCGCCTGATGCTTTCTGACATCTGGAAAGAAAACAAGATTTGAGTTTTTCCCTGGAGTTCGTAAATGTGGAATGAAAAACTGTGACTTCCCCAACAGTGTGTGATTGCAGTAATGACAGTAAAGAGTCCTATCGCACACAGATTTCAAGCATATACCCACGTAATAAATATCAAGGCATGCGCTCGGACACCTTATGGCTGTCTGAGTTCATTAGATTGTCTGTCTTGTTTGATGGTTAAGTCTTGAGCTCTGACAGGTCTCAGGAGTGTGTGTGAGAAAGAGAGAGCGTGTGACTCAGGGCTGCAACATCCCATTGGTCCTGCCACCTGTCATTACATGTGATCCTCACTTTGCATATGTGATAAACTCACTAACACAAACATACACACAAGCACATTCACTAATGCACATACCTCTCAGAATCTCCTACAATTACTGGTAACACACAGAAATTTAATATATGTAAAAAAAAAAAAAGCTAAAATTACAGCATTACAATGCACATAGTCATACAGCTACACAGACACAAACCCACACTAGTAGCGGCATCTCAGACACACAGACTGTTTCTTAATTGGCTTCTGTGCTGAGTGAACAGACAGACAGGAGGCGCACGCACAAACGCACACATGTGTACTGAGACGGGCATACAGACACAAACACACACACTAGTCAGCTCTGCAGAGCTGGCACTGGCTTGCATCCCTGCTCTGAGACAGAGACTGCTCTGTTTGTCTGCCCCTGCCAGCTGCGATCTTTGTGTGTGCACGCGCGTGTGTGTACGTACATCTGTCTGCGTCAGTACAAAGCCGCTGATATGTGTGGGTGAGAGAGAGACAAAGAAAAATGTGAACAGTTTGTTAATTAGGTTTATGCCACTTGTTAATCTCAATATGCATTCGACCACTTTGTCAGAATTCCCACAGTCTGCTGTATTTTCGCTCCATTTCCCTATATGGATAATATCAGTGACCAAAAACTCACGGGTTTTAGTTTTGAGCAGAAATATTTTTACCTTATAGGTCACATTTGAAATCAAATAGCAAACAAAAAAAAAAAAAAATGAAAAGAGTGAAATCATCTGCAGCTTTTATAACCCATATATTGTGTTTGGGTCAGACTTGACCTGTTTTCAAGTTTAGGTAAAGTATTATATGCTTTCTTTCAGTGGAACTACATTTCTCAAAAGCAGCTATTTCAACAAAACAAATTAAATTTTATCATTTCAATTTGAATGTCTCCAAAAGACAAAGTACTGGCTGTTTTCTGCATCACTAAAACATTTTAAAAGTCTGCAGAGTTTTTAGCCAGCATGGTACCAAAGTCTTCATCATTTTATCCTCCTTTAATCAGCATAATAAAGTAACCACAGCACCACTGTTAAGGAAGGTAATGGAGCAAGAGATGGAGGAAATCACCTTTTTGTCCTTGTCACCCCTGTCGTGCTCCCTAATGCTACTTTTCCCCTGGTTTCCAAATTAAATCCACGTTTTCTCTCCCCCTCTCTCTTTTCAGGCTGTCAGTGTGGGGAAACATGTCAAAGGTTACCATTACATCATAGCAAACCTGGTAAGGATGCTGGCGTTGCTTTCAACTGTTGTCCTGCTGTTTTCTGAAACACGTTTCCTGTTGGTGTAATATTTTATTCCAAAAGCCTACTTAAGAATCCACAGTTGACATGCAATACTAGACAAAACAAGATGGACCTTTGAAGAATTTTTCTTCAAGTCTTTGTCGTTACAGAGTTGGAGATTTTCTGCAATGATTAAAAAAACATTATCTTAATTATTTTCTATTTATTTCTACCAGATCCTATTATGTATTTTACTAAATTACTATTTTATCATGTGTCTCTCCTTGACAAAGTCACACCTTTGGGAAGCTGCTGGAATCAAGCTCAATAAAATCAGCATTGTTTCAACCTTAATTCCTGAAATCTTTTGAACAGTAGTTCTCTCCAGCACAGTGTAAAAGGGTCCGGCTCAGGTCAGGTTAGATGGAATTTCATTGCTTTTAGTGATTCCTCAATGTTGCAAAGTTTCCACTGTGGGGATGTAATCTGGAGATCTTAGTTTGTGGGAGGACTTTGAACCTTAGACCAGGGGTCTCAAACATATGGCCAGGGGGTCAGAATTGGGCCGACAAGGTCTCCAATCTGGGTCACTGGACAGTTTTGGAAAATGTGAAGGAAGGCTTAAACTTTGGACTTTTAACTAAAGTTTTATGTTTTACAGCTTTTCCTGCTCATAAAGACATCCCCCCATGGCCATTCATACGATACCGAAGTACTTGAGTAGTAGTTAATCAATTAAATGATCTACTGTAGAAAGTTCTGGGTTTTGCTTGACTTTTACAGTGGTTCCACAGTTAGAATAAATACATAAACAAAATAAAACACATTTCTTTATCAGAAAAACTGAGACTTTTTTCTTATATTAAGATATCTCAGGCAATAAATGTGTAGTTAGTGAAGTGTACCTTCTTTACACTGATTAAATGGTTGTTTCCTTGGATATTTCATAAGATGAATATGGACTGCATTACATCGTCTGGTCTGAAGGTTTTTGTGGTTTTTGTGTTACATTGTTCCAAACACATTTCTTTATTTCTGTCATGCTTTTGGTCTACCCAGGGTTTCAAGGACATATCTTTGGAAAGGTTCATGCACGGCGGGGCCAATGTGACCGGGTTCCAGTTAGTGGACTTCAGCAAGCCTATTGTCATAAAACTTATGCAGCGCTGGAACAAACTCGATCAGCGTGAATACCCTGGATCTGAAAGCCCACCTAAGGTAATAAAAACATGTTGCTCTATCATTGAATATGCATTTTGGAAATCTGCGTCAGACAGAGGTCTCGGTACCTGAAACATATTCTTATGTGCTATCTGAAGCACTGAAATAAATTCTACAGCAAAATATGGAATGAAGAAAATGCAGGACTTCCATTCAGACTTACTTCAAAAATGCATGGTATTGAGATAAACAGTTACTTGAAGTGCACGCACACACATTACTGCCATTGATGTGCAAATTGATCTTTGTACCTGAAATTCAACGCAAAAGCTGCACGGAAGGTTTTCAATCAGGTATCCAGCCACAGGGGGATACGCAGTATTTGAACCATTCAGAGTGTGATGTGGTGCATGTGTTACAGCTTCTTAGCCAATCAGAGCATGACCTCAGAATATGGCAGTGAAAAGGCTTATCTGTGATTAAGTCTCAAGGTTAACGTGATGCATACAGATTATGTAGACTAAAGACTTTGGTGTTCTGTGTCTGTTTAGAATAAAATTCTGCTGTCATGTGTCGGCTCTCTCACCTATTTACTCACTTTTCTGAGATATCTTTCTTTAACCTTTATAGTTCCAGCTCCTTATAGATATTCACAATTAAATCCCTTGACAGAGCACTGACCTGTGGGTATATTTATAGAAAAAATGTCCACCTACCCATTAAAAATACATCAGCTGTCAGCCCTCTGCCCGCTTGCTGAAATTGTTTGTATTCAATAATCCTCAAAAAAACACAGTAACGCAGTAACTACTTGTAACTAGTAACAGTGATGCAAATATATATTTATGGTTTTACGATTTCTAATTGGCACGCTATTTTTCACCCAGTCCCAGTGTTAATGAGCTAATCATCAGTTTTAGATTCACCTAATGAATTCTCATTAGTAGATGTCAGCTTCATCAATCGTCCCTTAACATTTACACAACATTTAGTGTGTTAATTGAGGTAAGCCTATTATGCATGATTGTGACAGATAAACACAGTGAACATATTTTGATGCACAAAACAGAAGCAAACACACCTGTAAGTGCTCAAATCTCAAAACCTCTAAACATCTTTGTTTAAGTGCATTCAGAGAATGTATTTACTTTTGCTGCCATGTACATATACTGTGTTACAAACCTGGAAACAATGATTTGAATGATTTAACAGTAACAGAAATCCAGTTACCTCTCGTGACAACAGATGCCTCCAAATTGCTCTTGGCTAATTTTTGCTCTGTAAAAAAAAGGAAAAAAATGAGCTCAGTTAACCTTGGGGCAACTGGTAGCCTTAGGCCAAATAAAAATGTGGCCTGATAATGGGCAGGGTGGGAAATACTACTGAGAATTGTCCCTTCTACACTTGAGACTGGAATTTGAGCCGCCCATCAATCAAAATCTCTTAACTGCTGGTTTCTCTTTGTTTTGCTTGGAGATTTTATTGAAAAGTAATTGTCAAAGAAATATATTAAGCTCATTAAAATGTTGTAAATAATAATTAGGATCACTTCAGGAGATACAAACAATTTTTCCAAATTTCTGCAAACACTTGATCTGACTTTATGAATGTTGACCACATCTGTGTTAACAGATTTAATCAAAATGATTAATAAGAAGGATTTAATAATGATCATCGTGATAATAATCTTAGTAAACATTAGATTTGCTCACTTAAATTCTACTTTTAGTTATTATTGCTGGTATGAAATTAAATGTTCAGATGTTATTTCCCTCTCAGAAACTCATTTAATATTTTTTTCAATGTAGTGTTTAAATGTTTTTTTTCTTTTTGTTCGTCTATTAACTTCTTGCACAATCCTGACGTTTTCCATCTTTCTTGTTATTGCTTTTAATCAAATCCAGTTTATCCGTATTTTTTTTGAGCTATTTTCACAGGAAAGACACCCAGGTTCAGAACTTACAGGTGGAAAAGATAAAAAATTAAACATTCATATTGGGTAGAAGGCTGCAGCCCTACTTTAAAAAAAAAAAAAAAAAGAGCACACAAGCGTAAAAACACAGACACTCTGAAAACGACCAAAGTGACACAGGACTGTATACAGAGCGATGATCAGGGATGAGAGGAAACACAATGGGAACTAGACACAGCTGAGATTAAGCAAGACAATGAAAAGACAGTAAAACTAAAAGCAAGTCAAAAAGAGACAACTCACAAAATAAAACAGGACATAACAAACAGCTAACAGACAAAGTCTCAAAAAGAAGGAAATGCTGGAGAGACAAAATTAGAACAGAACGTAACAGTAAAAGCCTTCACTCACAGACCGTACCGTTCTCCCTCTGAACGAAGACGAACTCGTGCTCAGCCAGTGTTATTCATGACGCCACGTTAAATGCTGTCATGCAAGGACACATCTATAACAGATTCAACAACCCTGGATATCTGGAAAACCAAAAACCCTTCTCAAAACAGGAAATTACAACTATACATGGAATTAAATAAGGAAGGCTTTGGCTACAAGACAGCAAACAAACAGCAGCTTTCAGTGAAACAGCCTGCAGCATCCAAACCCAGAGAATAATCAGAAACATGTATTTTCAGTCATCATATTGTCACAGTCATGGGAATTGTGGAAAAGGAATTTGACCTGATGATCAGACTGTGAATGTCAGGGTCAAATACCAAGTCCAAAATTATTCAGGATCAAGTTTTAGCTGTAACATCTACCCAACAGCAGAATTTTGCTCTGTTTGATTTTTGTTCTTTTGTTCTTTGCGTGGCAGTAAAAGAGGTGAAGATTCAGATGTGGAAGTCATCAGAATACTTCCAGGAGTGATCTGAAAACAGCAGGGGAGCCATAAGAGAGCTACACAAAGACAGTGAAATTTAGGTCAAATATGGTTTTGGCTCGAATTGGATGGAGTCGTTTACATCACAAACTTAGTTAGTTAGCAAAATGGCATTTTTATTAGCTTTAAAGATAAATAACAGCTGATGCTACTAGAAATAATTTTAGTTTTTCTTGCATTTGATTATACTGGACAATGTTCAAGTCCTTCCACTTGCAAAAGGAGGGATTTGATCATTTCACTTTTTGCAAAGCGTCATAGCTGCATAGATTTTTATAAATATGTGTGAAAAATGAAAACTACTTGGTTCATCTTTATATATTAATCATAAAGCCGGTCCCTGATATTTTTCTCTAAATGTTTTATCCTGTTTGACAAGCCACATTTAAAAACTTAAAGATTGAATCTGATCCTGGGGAACATTTCCTGAAACTTTGTGTTTTTAAAAGGTAATTCTGTTTCTTTGTGCCCCCAAAACATTTGTACTCTGCTCCTGACATAAACTGAAAGTTAGAAAACTACTTGGCTCACTTTTTGTTTTCTCTGTGATTCGGATAGTCTTCATCTGTCAGTCACATGCCTAAAGGCTTTCCTTAGTTTCAAAGGGTACAGATGAAAGGAGGATGACACAGTTGCGTAGCCTTGCAAAAAACACCTTGTGGGATACAAATCAAGGGATGTCAATAAGAGAGAAACTACCTGCAGAGGCGTGGAAAGCATTGGCAAGAGAATCTCAGCCGACTTGCCTGCATCCTTCCATTTTCATCCCTCCACTTCTTTCTGTCGCGATGTGAAGGCAGCCTGCTGAGTGTTTGACTGCCTCCATCTGTGTGGAGCTGCGTGTCTGTGTGTGTCCTGGGTGGGGGTGTTGCTGCTGAGTGTGTGTGTGTGTATTCTTCCCTGCAGCGCTGTGTCTTACCTATAATGAATTTGTCAAGCAATCTGTCAAGACCACCATCACTTGCAGGGTTTCATCAGAGCACAGACACTGATAGTGTCTTACATTGAATTAAAATTAATAGCAAGTCATTTTAAAGGTATTAAGTCTATTTTATAATACAACCCAGTGAAACAGTAATAAGCGTTTGTAAACCTTGGCAATCAGCATGACAAAGAATTATGGCATATTTGAAAAACACGTTTATGATATAATTTAACTCATTTAAATGGCTTCAATGTCACGTACAGTGACTTTATTTAAAAACTGTAACTCTGTCTAATCCTGGCACATTTACAGTGATGTTACATTTATAGTGGTGTTGATTGATATTTACTGGAGAAATAAAATAAAAGTCAGAGCAGTGAGATAGACTGTGGCACTGGTCACAGTTTACATAATGACCATGTTCCCTTATGTAGAGTTATGATGGTCTAAGCCTGGTCAAAAGATGTGAGTGGGTAGTAATACTGTTGTAGAAAAACATTCTTGGAAAGCAACAAATATACTGAAATACTTCACACTAAACATTTTAATGCAAAAGGATAATAAAACAGTTTTTAGGCAATTTATGTTATCAGTTATATAACATGAAGGACCTAAGATATACATACAGTTCTATACAAAGTTTAGGCTTGTCAAAGAGGTAACCTTTGTCCCCTCTCTCTTTTTCGCAGTATACCTCATCTCTGACTTATGATGGTGTCCTTGTAATGGCTGAAGCCTTCCGCACCCTTCGCCGTCAAAAAATCGATATCAGTCGCCGTGGCAATGCAGGTGACTGTCTGGCCAATCCAGCTGCTCCTTGGAACCAAGGAATAGATATGGAGCGTGCGCTCAAACAGGTTGGCTCAATTTCACTGATAGTGTACAAATTTTATAATAGAGTGAATGCTAAATGAATTATCCATTATCACATGTAAACACACAAAAAACAAATGAAATGAACAAAACAAAGAAGAAAGACTAGGATTGTTGCTGATGTAGAATTTTTTATTTTTTTTTTGCTTTCTCCTGAAAAGCTGGAGGTAAATAGGTTGTAAATAATCTGAAACAAAATGGTAGCAGAAAAAATTACTGAAAAGGTTTTAAACACTAACTAAACTAATTAAACCATTCAGATAAACTCTTGGTTTTGTGCCTTTATTTTGGAAAGTTAAATCCAAGTGCTTTTATTTTGAAAATAAGGCATACAGTACATGGATGCTCTGTTAGGGACTGCGGCTGTTGTCTGTTGTGAATCGGTAGAAATTTTGTGGTCATAATGTTAAAGTTGTGGAGGTCCCAACCATTTGATGATAAAAACAGCACATGACAGAACAAAATATTATGGAAATAAATGCTTTGGTCCAGTTGTTTTAAAATACTGTATCAACAGGACTTCAATTGTCTCTATGTTTATACTTGTACTGCCGTATTTCTATATCTTATCAATTTATATTAATGTCTCATGTACTTACCCATCAGCGGTATTTGCCTCAGACTTTCAGTGTAATGTTTAAAGTGAAAACGAGACAATATTAACTTTAATTAGACTTGGCCTCTAAAAGCAAAGACAAACTAACGCTTAATGACAACAAATGAGGGGCAACCTAAGAATCAACAGAGAATATTAAACAACAAACTCAAAAACACTGGGTCAAAAACCCAGCACCGTTAAAGTATTTGCATTCATTAATTCTTCTGTTTATAGTTGCTTAGTGGCAGCAGCTAACATTCCCACACTCAATTCAGGTTTTCAGCTTGGGTACAAAGTGTTCATAGGAAACAATGCAAGCGTTTCGTTTGACATAATTGAAATAAATAACGGGTATCAGTCTTAATGTTAACTGTGCATCAAATTATTGCTAATGGAAACTCAATTTTGTCTCTGTTGCAACATCCCGTTGCAGTTATTGAACTATTTGTTTAAGCACCGCTTGCTTGGCTTCACCATGAAGACAAAAAAAGAAGCCCAAGCACTCCTATTGTACTCCTGACTGTTCACTGAGTGTCTGCGATCTTAAACATCTGTATGAACTATTTTAGTTTTATGTTTCTACTGTTACAATTCATCCAGGTGCGCATTCAGGGCCTGACTGGGAATATTCAGTTTGATCACTACGGTCGGAGGGTGAATTACACGATGGACGTGTTTGAACTCAAGAGCAATGGCCCGCGCAAGGTAAAAGTTCCTCATGCATTAAAAAAAGACAAGGACTATAAATTTTTGAGTCCAGATACTCACAGCAATACCATGAGCAAAGTATTTTAGACCGTGTTTCTAAAAGGCCATGTTAAAAGACAGGAAAATACAAAGAAAATGCTGTTTATCTTAATTTGAGCAAATGCGATGCCTCAGCAGGATATATACATAAATCACAATTAATTTAAACAATTCCTGTTAATTTGTATAGTGCTTCATTCTTCATTCAGCCTCCATTCATAAAAAAAATAATTTACGCCATAATTATTTTCATAATTCTTAATTAATAACTTCTGTTTGCAATTATGAATACCATTAGATGACTGCAATCAAACCAGCCATCACAGCTTGTGTATATTAATGGCTTTTTGGAGTACACACTGGAGATCAGCTCCCAGGCAACCTGGGGGTACATAAAATCTGCAGTGACATAAATAAGTAAAGTTTGAACATAATCTGTCTCAATAAGAGAAGAAAGTAAGAGGACAGGATGTCATTTGGAACAGCTTATAAATTCTCTATACTGGAAAATCACATACATGTAGCCCCAATAATAAAGATATAGCACCATGTTCCAGCATCACAATTGTTCCTTCGACAGCAATGTGTGTTTATTGAAGGTTCTTGGCTCACACTCAATATCTCCTACAGTTCCAATGGGAAATTTCCTGGAGTTTGCTCAATCTGATTTATCTTTCTCTCAGTCTCATTTTCTCCTATTTCGCCTTCTCATTTCCTTTAATGATTCTGTTTTACCTTTTCTGTCTCGATTGTATTGCATGCATGTCGAATTACATTTTGCATAAATTGTGCGAGGGTAAAACTGATTGAAAGTACATTAAACTATATTTTCATGGATGTTTTTTCTCTTTTCCCTCTCATTCATCTTCTCCTACTCCCATATATCCCTCTGTTTACCTCAGATTGGTTACTGGAATGACATAGACAAACTTGTGTTGGTCCAGAATGAAAATGCTCTGTCCAATGACAGCTCGGCTATGGAGAACCGGACTGTTGTCGTGACAACTATCATGGTAATGTACCATCTGACTGTTTTCATTTCTCCATTGTTTGGGTGCTATTTGGGTGAAGCTCTCCTTCAGCGCGGATACTCAGTCGTTCCAAAATACATAGCCTAATGTCACCAGAATCTTGATTTGACTTGAGCACGTATGCAGAGACTTGAAGTTTATGTTGAAAAAAAATTACACACCAGAAAAAATATGATAACCATATGAAATAAGTTTTTATTTTACATTTTTTTCCAAGCAAGATTAGTAAGTGGAAATTGATGGAATAGGAAAACTCTAGGCAGAGAATTTCTCATATACAGAACACCCACTTAGAATATTTCACAGGGGATAGGATACACACTAACCAGTCACTTTATTCGGCACCCCTGATCGAGTGGTATAATGCAAATACCTAATCGGCCAATTACATGGAATCGATTCAGTACATTCAGGCATATGGACAAATCAAGATGACCTGCTGAAGTTTAAAGTGAGCATCAGAATGGAGATAAAAGGGGATTTAAGGGACTTTGAATTAGGCATGGGTGTTGGCGCCAGCTTGCTGATGTTTCAGAAACTGACGACCTCCTGGGCCAACAAAGAATGGCCCAGAAAAGAGAAAATATCTAGTGAGTTGCAGTTCTTTGGGTAATAATCTCTTGATGCCAGAGGTCAGAGGGGAAAATTGCCTGACTTCTAGCTGATTGCAAGGCAACAGTAACACCAGTAACCACTCATTGAAGCCAAAATAGCAGCACATCAATTCGATTCAGTTTGATTGTATAGCCCAATATCACTTGTAACTGTTCGAAAGGATTCACAGGCATAAAAACATTAATGCACAGGATGTCCAACCTTGAAGCAGATGAGCTACAACAGCAGAAGAGCACACTGGCTGTAGCAACTGAAGCTACAATTCCCAAGGATTCATCAAAATTGAACAATCGAAGGTCTAATGATCCTTGATTTATGCTGAAACAAGATGAAAAGCATGGAGCCATCTTCGTGTGGTTGAAGCTACTAGAAGTGACCTAATGTCAGAAAGCTCACATCATCTCAAGCTGGTTTCTTGAATATTGAAAAATACTCAGATTAGCCTCCACCTTTTGCATTTTATCTTCTAATAGCAAGTGAGAATCTTGTTTTTAAGCCGCATCACTCCTTTTCATTGAAGGGTGTCTTGAAAGTACCCTCTAGGTGAACTGGGGCTATTTTCAGTACAATTAAATAAAGGAGAAGTGGGCATGTGTCATCCCTTAGTGCTAATAGAGTCTGCCATGAATATTGCAGTCTGTACTGTGGGGAAACAATGGCCACAACATTAATGTGATAATACGAGGCTAAAGTGCCCCTTTTAAGTGTTGTTAGACTCGTCTGATGGTTCACAGGACGATTGAACCCTTATGTCTGGACAATCTGGCTTTTCAGTCAGCCTCTGGCACACTCTCACCTCAGCCATTGTTTCAGCGTCCATGGGAACTGTTTGGAAACTTCCACTTATCAAAAAAAGAAATGTTTTTTTAGCTTGGACCCTCTTTGTTTTCTTTTTATTGGTGGGGGCCATACATTATTCAAATGAAAACGGTAATGCGTCCGCTGATTACTGATTACACACGATCGTAACCAGTCAACATATGCAATCACTTTTCGTAGAGAGGGAAGTTACCACAGTTACTTTGTGGATACTGTAGAACTGATAGCGCTTCAAGTCCAGCTCTGTGGTGAGGTTTACCTGTCTTTGTGGTCTTTTTGGATACATTCAGCATCAGAAAGCTGGAGGATGAACTCCAACAAGGGCACAACATGGCACCGTTTTAACACTGAAAGAAAAATCAGCCTGGAAGTGGACGAGCTGGATGAGTTCAATAGAGCCCTCGCAGTACAGCCAGGAGGGAGTGGCACTTGTCCAGCTGGAAGATTTCACTAATGTCTCATTAGTAGGCAAATCCAAAAGTGACCTCAGATCACCATTTAGAAGTGACCTCAGTCCAATCTCTTCTAATAGCTTTCACATAGACACTGCTCTGCAGCCCAGTTTAATTATTCCTCTTTCTTCTACAAACAAGGATAAAGGAGGGCTAATCGGTGGATGTGTGCACATCCTCCGCTTACATTTGATTTCACTTCACCCATCTGCAGCGTTTTTATGGTGGCCATCCCCTTCCTGTAAATGCAATCAGTCTAATTCAATTTGGCATGCAAAGTGATGCAAGTGAAAGCAACTCAAAAGACTAATTTCAGCCCAGAGATAAAACAAGCCACAGATGCTCGGGCTTTAATTCGGTGTTTTGTTTTAAGGCACATTGCATCGTTTCATCCAGAAAACTCAAATGTGACCAAAATATCTGCAGTTGTACTTCGCCATTGCCCTCCCCTCATGCAAATACTTACAAACAGACAACGGCTCAAAGATGTTGATTTGAGAGTGCAGTGAGTCTACAGTGCCTCCGGTGGCCAGATCCAGTCATCACTCCTGCTGGCGCAGAGGAAAACAGCCGCGCATGCTGCTGTAAAGAGTTCAGAAACACTAAATCAGCTGGATTAGGTGTCCCCAGTTTGAGCTTCACCTTCAGCCATGCACATTTCAGCTGGCAATATATCAAACTACACTGCAGTGTTTGGTTTGGTGACTCGAGTCAGGTGCAAGAGAAACATACAAACACATCATCAAGATCAGATACTTAAAAGGGCAATTTAGTAATCTGTGACAGTGCAGTGCTGTTTTCTGTTTATTTTGTACTGTGTCAATACATTAATCTCATTTTGGTTGAAGAGCTGGTGTTATGAATAAATTAGTATGGTGAACAGTGTGTACATGCTTCCGTTGTTTATTTCCATCTGTCATTCTATAATATGTCTGTCATTCATCTGACATTCCAGCACATCTGTCCTCGTACTCCCCTCATCTCTCCTTCGTCTTCTCGATTCTCTGTAACTGTACTCACCTCTTCAGCCTCCCCAAACCTTTGTTTTCTACCTCCATGCCTGCAGTCTTTGCATATTTCTCTGTGGATGGTGACCTCAGCAGGGCTTGACTAATGTTAGCTCAGCCACCTCCTCCTCTTTGCAGCCTCTGGTGATGAGGAAACCTCTGCAGCGACACTGATGCCGAGTCTGCAGACAAACCAACAGACAGAAAACACAGACCCTCGAAAATGACTGAGAACAGACAGCCTGATAGAGTTTCTCTAAAGCTCTTAAAGGACTTATCTTTCTTTTCTTTTTTTTCTGTATAACATTTTTTTTTAATTATTTGGTTCTGACATCATATATTTGCTTAGATGAAGATGGCTAAGAAATAACGGCACAGAGAAGAGACGAGAAGGAGGATCATGGCCCTGTGAGGTTTTGGGCTGACTTGCTCATTGTGCTCCTGTCTTCCTCTCGTAACAAAGCTACCACCAGATGAAAGCTCTGCAATGGATTCTGCAGCGTCTGTCAAGGTTTGACATTTGGTCGCACAAAGTCACCGGACTGTGGAACAACACTGTTAATTTAGATTCTTCTCTTTTTGAGGACAACACAGCTACCACCGTCCTCTCTGTTACACTGCCTGCAGAAGAATTTGCCTTAATCAGATTTCGATTTTATTTTTTACTTCTTTTTTTTTAAGAGAAGATGTAGGTGGAGAGTGACAGGTCTTCACTGTCAGTCCGGCATTTTTTTAAGCACTCACCTTTCTCTCCTCTGTCTTCATCTCTATGCTGTGTCTCTCTGTAAATCTATTCAGTCATGCCTACTCAGTCAACTTTCCTTTAGTGTATTTGAGCTCTTCTGATAGGTTGTTTTTTTTTTTTATCTCTTCATCAAAATAAAAGGGTAAAGTAAACCTGTTCTCATAATTTTAGGTGACTTGTTGGGCATTTGTATGAGACAGTGCTATTTTCCATGTCTCTCTATGTATTTAATCTTACTTCCACAGAGACACTGTGATCATTTGTGTACTCTACATGTAAAAGAATAGCATTTTTTAAAAACTATCCCAGAAAATACTCCAAAGCTGACCCTACACGAAAATGGAAATATTGCAGACATCCTCAAGACCCAAATGCTAAAGTAAACATTAATTAGAAACCCAGTTACACAAACACATGAATACATGTGCATCAACAAAGCCCTCACAGATCTCAGAGCAAAGATGAGGGCAGATTGTTAGATGTGTTGCCTATGGTCATTATTAAAGAGTCCTTAACTCTATTCCAGATACACCCATGAGGACATGACTGTGTCTTATTTATGCCCCTGCTTTATAATCATAGTAGTGCAATATATCTGACTTTATATTAGTTAGATTTTAAGTTAAACAATTCTAATCTTAAAAGAAAGAATATTGTTATTGAAAAAATAAAACCAAATCTTTAACGAACCAAAAGGATTGTGCACGGCTGGTCGGTTAGACTTAGTCTGCCTTGATGTCTAATTAGTTGTCTGACTGATTCATATGTTGACAGACAAACTGACTGACTGTTACTGAAGAGGACTTGAAGGACTGGCAGTCTTCGTCTTCTGGTCATTGGTTGGCTGCTCAAATAATCTTATTAACTGCTGAACTGCCCTGCTTTCTTTATGGCTAAATAGCTGGGAGTTAATCGCACTGACCAACTGGCCAAATATGTGACCGGATAGATGATTATGTACTGTGATTGCAGTAATTGCTTAATAAATGGACTGCCTGACCAAGTAACTGACAAAGGCTGTGACTCACTGCCTGCCTTGCTTCTCTGGTCATGTGAACAGATAGCTCGCAGGCTGGTGAGATGTCTCTTGCTATGTAAAAATCTGGCTTTTAAAATGCTGTAATCCAGTTGGGGGGTTGAGGGGGAGTGAATGAATGACTGGACAGTTAAGTTGACTGTCCATTGCATTGGAGTTCGTCTTCTCACCAGGCTAGCTCACTGGCTTACATAGCAAGTCATTTCTGCCTTTTTGGCACCAGAGTGAAGTGTTTCATGTCTTATCAGCCCAAACCATTTGCTTCTACAAAGCTGTTCTCCCTCTCTCACACACCCCTTTCCCTTCTTTGCTTGCTCCCTCGCTTCTTCTCCATTTTTCTTTTTTTGTCACATTCTCTCTTTCTCTTAATCTCTCCTTCACACTTTCCCCCTTGCTGTTTCTATCGTCTATTCTCCTTGTAGCGATCACTGTTTGTATTCTGATCTCCTCCCTCATCTTTCTTCTGTAGTTTCTTACAGCCAAAACGCCCTGCATCCCTCTCATCCTGCTAGTCTCGTTTCCATTACCATCCTTCTTTCCTTTCAACCTCCTGATTCTTATTTCTTCCTCTCTTCTCCCCTCCCATTCCTTGCACTAACTCATGATGCCACATTAGGCAACACCCAAACATGATGCTTTTTCCCAGCAGTAAATACATGCGCTAACATCTTGTACACACACAAACTCACTCACTCACAGCAAGACAAAAGTGTCTGGAGCAAACTGATAACAAACCTTAAGGAGGCATTAAAGTGATACACTGCCACTTTTGCCAGAGCTTCAGCTAAAATGTGTGTGTCCATACATATAGTATATCCTTTCGTGTGTATCGGCTTACATAAAACTAAATTAACTCAGCAAAGTAGACTTGTCAGACTTCAAGCATTTGACCTTGTAATTGAGATGGCTGCATTCTCCTTAACACAAGCTGACTAAAAGATTCCCGCTGAGAATCAGTGATTAAAGATGAAGCAAACAAGCACTCAAGGTTATTTTTTAAGGAAGGGACCCGATAAGGCGCTTCCATTTCAGGGTCAGCAAAGAAAGTTGTTTGGACGTGACAGGATTGGATTCACAGAATTCACTATAAAGCTGACAATAAAAATAAATAAAATAAATAAATATGCATTAGAAGATATTTCCATTTGCCAACTGCCAAGAGTTTGATTTGGACAATAATGCTGTTCTCCATTTGACACTACAGCATGTGCACGAATACTTGTGGATATGATTTTAAGTTGATTATTACATAAACCTTAAACCAATTATATCAGAAACAATCTCAAATTCAAATTAAGCTCCAAAAATAGGAATAGAGTGGTTTATTCAAAATGAAAATGGGAAATAGGTGTAGCAGTTTATTGAAACATGTGCAAAGATACATGGAAATAGAGATATATAAAGAAATAAATAGCTTGTTACAATTCTAACAAGCTTGAAAGGTATGACACCTTAAACGTTCAACACTGTCTGAACTCTCTTAGCTGAACTGTAGTTCTCCAATCTTCTTGAATGACATTCAAAGCTCCACTTTGAATGTTGGCTGCCTTTTTGTTCTGTTCTCGTTCAAGATTATCCCACACTTCTTTAATCATGTTGAGGTCCAGGCTCTGTTTAGGCTAAATCCTGACTGAGAGTGTTCCACTGTGTGTGTTTTTTATCAAGGTATCCTTTCACTGCATTGGCAGTATATTTGGGATCACTGTCATGTTGAAACATGAAACTGTTGCCAATCAGATGCTTACCAGATGGTACCTTTTTTTGTGTTCATAATTCATTTTGAAACGATCCCCAACCCCACTAGCTGAAAAGCTGATCTAAATCACGACAGTACCTCCACCATGTTTTACGGATGGATGTAGAGAGCAACAGAACTATTGCTCAAGACTGCTTTAAAAAATCACTGAGGAGATGTATGTTGTATTTTTCAGCTAATCCTTTGGTTGCATTCATTCCAATGGACAGTTGTGCTAAGCTAACCGTCTCATGGCTGCAGCTTCATAATTAACTTACAGAATTAGAGTGGTATCAGTCTAGCTCTGAGCACATATGTGTTAATGGAAACTATTAAGGTTATAGATAGTGCTTTAAACATGCAACCACATCAATCAGATTATAATATTGCATACGTTTGAGTTTCCTTATTTCCTTATATATATTTGTACAAGTTGTCTGCATTACAACTGGTTCCAGCGTTCAAAGCACTTGTACTTTAAAAGATGATTTCCTCACACTATCACTTTCCTCTTACTTTTTATCCCTGGTATGCGATTGTGATGGCTCTGTGCATCTGTTTCATTTACATGAAACTGCTTTGCTTTTCACATGATTGATGTATAGTTTGTGGAATTTGTGCCCCGGAAGCTGCTAATGTATCTGATAATCATATTTTTGGGAGAAATGTTTTGTTCTTTTATGTTTTGTTTTCTTTGTATGTTATGAAACTGAGCACCAAAGGGCAAATGTTTGTACTTAATGATGATGACGATGATTGTCTTGGTAGTGCAAATGTTCAGCATTAATATTCAACATAAATTAAGAACTGATTTGAATGCTTGGCTTCAAAAGAAACAGATTTTCTTAATAGTGTTTTACTGAAAAGTGGAGAATTTTTTTTTTTTTGCAAAAAGCACCTCTGTAATGTGTATTTGTTTTTGAATTGTCTAAATGTAATGTTATTTTCTGTATGTTTTTTTTTTACCTTGTTTATGTGGAAGAACAAAAAGGTGTGCATGTCCTAAGCAAACTAAAAAAAATGATGATGAACTCATTTAAAAAATAATATTTTAGAAAAAGAAATGTTTACAGCTATCCTAGCAGCTTTTTCAGGTTGTGAACATGCTTAAAATAACAATGATAATACTTTATCTTGATGTTTTTTGGGTTTATTTTATTTTGGTGGTGGCCAAAATCAAAATACCAGACTGGAGTCTTCAGAATGGTAATCCTCAATCCAGTGAGCAGTGTCAGGATGTCCAGCAGAGGCGGTGGGGAATGCTTTTAATTTTCAAGATATTTACTCATAAACCAAATTAGGAATCAGATAATATAAGACAGAAATTCTTCTGCAGTATAAATCATCTTTACATTTAGATAAATGCAAAGTCATTAAATACCCCCACTGAGAAGAATTTCTCATTTTACGCCTCAGTCGTACACAAGTGCACAAGTAAATGGTTTCATTTCAAGCTCTTTGTTTGCTGAAGAGAATAAGGATCAATCTATAAATCCAACTTCCCTTTGAAGGATTTGTTTGTATCGCTCAGCTCCTGTTGTGAGATGGTTTTAATCCCTCTGCATGCCTTCCTTTGAGCTAGACCTTTTCTTAATGTAATTCAATTTCCCAGATTGAAGATTCTCCCATTGATTTCATCCAGATCTGTGTTCTTTATTGCTCATTTGACCTCTTTGATTCATGTCAGCATAAAAATTCTCCTTGATTAAACTGTACTTGAGTTTGGTGTGAATCAATTTCGCGAATGAAGAATTCAAATGTTATCGTTTTGTATGTGTTTTATCGTCCACATTTACTGTTTCATAGCTCGGCCGTGTTGGGTATTATACCGGGCCTGTTTGATTAAACAGATGAGATTAGTCTTTGATTAAAACAGGTTTGATAACATTTTAATAGGCTTTGTTTCATGTGGATTACAGGGTAAGCTGCCTCAGGCATAATACCATTACTCACTGCTTCTGATAGATGCACTGTCACTCAAAAGACTCTCTGCGTCTGTGTGCGTTTCTTTTCTCTGTGGATATCCTACGTGCAGCGATGCATTTGTGCTATTCCTAATACACCGACCACCTCACATTAAACTCACTCTTTTCGCTTTCATCTTTGATAACTGCATGCACAGAATTCATTTCGCCTAAAAGCACCAGTCTCCTCTGCTTTTTCTTCTCCTTCTTTGTATTTTTCTTCCCTCTCATACATTTCTCTCTTCTCAGCATTAGTGTTGCACTAATTCAGGTGAGGAGTCATGTAGACGAAGGCAGATAACACAGTGCTGCAAGTTAGAAAAACAAGATATAAAACTTCACCTTGTAAAAACCATCTGTAATATATAGATATTTTCCCATTTTATCAACTATCATTTTTTATCAAGTTCTGGCTTCTGTGTTTTACTAACAAGGTAGTTTGTGTGTGAGATTTTATGTTACTACACAGTTACTAACACATGAATCTGATAATGTGATGGTGGGTTATATGGACATGGTCCTGTATGTACGCTAAGATATCATAGGGTGATGTGTATGTAGTTTATAAAATTCAGCTGATTTGCTCTTTGGTCTTTTATTCAATCCTGTAGCTTTGCATTATTTTCATATCTTGTAGAGATTTGTTACTCAAAGATTGTTTTTTTACAAAAAGAAGTTCAATATAAGCTTCTCCTTAAAATCTATATACATGTCTATTTTTCACAAGAATAACATCAATTTTCTTTGTACGTGTTTCATGCGTGGTGCATTGTTCGTAAGCAGACTGGTTCCTCTTAATTCCTGCCATCATGTTCGTCCAAACAGCTGTCCTTCTTCCCTTATGCTGGTTTTGTAGGAGGGTCCTTACGTGATGCTGAAGAAGAACTGGGAGCTTTATGAGGGCAACGACCAGTATGAGGGATACTGTGTGGACCTTGCCTCTGAGATTGCCAAACACATCGGAATTAAATACAAGATCTCCATTGTACCAGATGGGAAATATGGAGCGAGGGATCCAGAGACAAAGATATGGAATGGCATGGTTGGCGAGCTTGTGTACGGGGTAAGGATGGAAAAATTGCAGCATGCAAGGAATGCTTTGAATTTTGTTCTGGATTTTCTGTTAAGTATCAGAGTATGGCGTTTAAGTGAAATCACAATGACATTACAACAGCATCACAAATCACATCCTGTTATGGTGCACTTCGGTGCCTTTTGGCAAAAACTTCTATAATCTTTGCAGAGGTCGTATGAGCTGCAGAGACATTACATCATGCAATGACTGAGAAATTCTCAAAATGACTCCCTGCAGTATAGCAACTCTCACAAGCTCTGCATCTCCATAGTTGCCAAGTTAGCTTCCCACTGAGATGTAATGTCACGGCAGGTTCACTTATTTCTTGAGATTTTTGCCACGCTGGTTAATTATGCCATATACTCCCAGGCACAGTCTGAGATCTCACAATGCTGTCTGAATACAAACTTTATTTGCACACACAAGACAATGTCAGTCGTCGATTTGACGAAGAGTGAAAGCGGAGACGTTGCAGCAGAACACCGACAGAATTAATTACCCTCCAGAATCTGGAAGGTGACACAGCAGAACATTGACTAATCGGGTTTGATTTGCATCAAACACTCACAGTCCGTCCTGATAACTCTTCTTCCACACATAGAAAATACTGTACTGCACTTGTAGTCTTTGTCTTTTCTTTGTTGTACTTTACCACCCCCCCCCCCCCCCGTCTTTGCTGTAATTTGTTTTATCCGTCCCTCTATTGTGCATTAGGTTGAGTGGGTATTTGATATCCTGTCCTCTCTGTTTTCTTTTCATATCACTTCTGTCCTCGTTCTTTTATATTTGCTGTTTACTTTTCTTGTGTTGCAACATCTTTACTCTTTGTAGCAATGCGCTGCTATCGTAGGTTGTTTCACTTACCACTGTAGCTATCATTTAGAATCATGCAATCATTCAGCAGTCTGTGTGCTGAATTAATGGTATTTCTGACTTTTCTTTGGATTTTGTAAATGTGTGTAAGTCTGTATGCACACTGCCTTTCATGTCTACTGTATGAAATACTCCTCTGTCGTTCTGGTATCCCATCACCCGCCTGCATTTCTTTCAACCCTCTGCTCTCCCACTTCTTCTCTCACCTTTGAGTCCAGTTCCCCTTTGCTTTGCTCATTGACAGTTTCTATTCATTATAGCTTGTTTGTTTTATATGCAGTTGATGCAAATTAACTGCAGTAAAAACATGAGAGTGAAGTGAAATCTCAGCCCCACCCCTCTCCTTTGCAGAAAGCAGAAATTGCTGTGGCCCCACTGACCATCACCCTGGTGAGAGAGGAGGTGATCGACTTCTCTAAGCCTTTCATGTCTCTGGGAATTTCAATCATGATCAAGAAGCCTCAGAAGTCTAAACCAGGTGTTTTCTCTTTCCTGGACCCACTGGCCTACGAGATCTGGATGTGCATAGTGTTCGCTTACATTGGCGTCAGTGTTGTGCTGTTTTTGGTGAGTTATTGTTACATACTAGGTGTTAGAATTTGAGCTGGATCCCAGGACTGGACTAGAAAAGTTACTGAAGCCTTGGGTTAAGGGATGAAAGCGCATACAGTAGCTACAGAAGTTAGTTTTTATTGTAAGGTGCTTTTTTACCACACAACTCATCATGACTCTTGATGTCTCTGAGTATATATTTTTTTATGTTTTATAGATTAGCCCTCAATAGCTAATGCATTTAAAAATTTAAGAAGTATGACAGTACTCCCTTTACACTCTCAGCTGAAATGGCATTTACAGTGTTGAAGACAGCTTCTAGGCAGGAAACCATTGGATACTTAGAGTCATCCTCTATGAACAGAAATATCATAATAGTGATGTATGTGAGACATTTAGATGCTCAATGTCAGATATTTAAGACAGCCCACTTCAGCATGCACAAGATCAGCATAAGCCCTGTGATACCAGATTGTCTGAATATTCAAGGAAACTGTTTTTCCTCTTTTATATAAATCAGAAATTCACTCTCCAAGGTTTTCCTTTTATCTGTTCTGAGATGTTAAACAGATGTCTCTCGCCGCTTGCTAGCTCAGTTTGCCTCTGAAAACACATTTCTATCATTTTGTATTAACTTCTGTGTGAATAGATTATAGCGCAACTTAAAAAATGCAACCCTACCCAACTAACTCTGTGACCTGTGGACTGATCTTAAACAACAAAAGAAAACAACTCTGGTCAAACTTGAAAATTTAAAGGTGCCAAAGGTGATGAAGACCAGGCAATGCTACTTGCTAGGAAATGGAGTCCACTAATAGCTGATAATCATTTTCAAAAATACACTTCAACAAAAACTTCTGCTGTTTAGTTGATAGAGGCCACCATGCTTTGCTGTAATGTTGCAAGCCCATAATCAGTGTTCATTCTCAGCCTCTGCATCTTTTTATTAGCACTACTTGTGCACTATATTATTATGAATTTATTAAAAATTCACAGAGTACACTTCAGCCCATGGGCTCATGGTGTCCTGGTCACCAAACATTTGAACATTTCAGAAAAGAAGCGCTCCCGGGCAAGAGCGATTCTTTACTGTAAGCTTTACAAGCAGCATTTGCACCTGGAAATAGCTAATGACATCAGATTTTAAAAGTGGATCAAGGTTTTTGTTTTTATTTATTCTTTTTGTTTGTTTGTTTGTTTATTATTACTATTATTATTATTATTATTATTAAAGAAGTTACAAAAATTATCTGGATTCAAATATGGCAGTAATGACAGTGTTAGTGAGACGGTAAGTTAAGGTTAGCCAACTTGTGAAACTTTAGCAAAACATAGTTAAGACTCTGGTAAGTCCAGCTCCCATACATACTCCCAGGGGTTGTCTTACTCATGAAGTAATTTGAAAATAACAGCTAACTAATCAGATAATGTTATCAAATGACTATAACCAAAGTCATGTAACAAAGTTACAGGTTACAGTTAACCTTAGCTTGCTAAAGTTCTGGAGTTAAAATTATTTGTGTACATATTAACTGACTAGCCAGTCAAATTACTTCACCAGCTATAGAGGAACGTGATCCATCACATCACACAGTACTGTGTATTTGCCAAAGTTTGATTTAAGGCCAAAAGAATATTCATTGCCTCTATATAAATAAAAAGCCTAATACATTTTTGTACTTTACAGTCACATGTGATAAAGTAGAAAACTGGAAACAAGAAAATGTTGTCTGATATATACTGTAGAGTCAACAATTGTGATTGTAGCTTGCAACCACAAATGTTCTTTTCTGATGACCAACGGCCCAAAAAGCTATTTTTTCCTTATTTTGCTGCTTTCCTTTTCAATGTTTCTCTTGTTTTTTTCTGCCACACAAAAATACTGCCACACAACTGTGTTACCTCAAATGGGTCTGTAACTTTGTCTACACTATTATTATTACTGAGCAATGCAGGGAAATGACGCCAAGCCAGCTACCTGTACTGTAATTTAGCTGCACACCATGTCTACTGTTTTTAGCTTTGTCAAGTCCAAGTTTACTCTGTTGCTATTATATTTATACGCAATATTTAGTATAGATTATATACACTGGTATTGCTGACTTACATCTCTGGTGATTCCTTTAGTGTTCTAATGTTGTGGAAGAGCATAATAACATTGGTGATAGTGCTGTCCGTGTCTCATTACCATGTGGTTAAAAAAGGGGATTTTGACCATTTCAGACCTTGGTAGTCCTGTAGTGTCTTTCTTGAAATTAAAATGAAAACATTTGTGTGCATATTCAAGTCCTTAACATGTTTCAATTTTTCATTTTAATGTTCCTATTCAGCTTTTCTTTTTCTTTAAAATTTTCTAACCACTTTTCTGCATATGCTATCTTAGGTGAGTCGCTTCAGTCCGTATGAGTGGCATGCAGAGGAACCAGAGGAGGGTGCCACAGAGCAGGGCCCCACTGACCAACCTCCAAATGAGTTTGGCATCTTTAACTCCCTGTGGTTCTCACTGGGAGCCTTCATGCAACAAGGCTGCGACATCTCACCACGGTGAGGGAGGGAAATGATCTGTGAGAGACAAACAGAGTGCATTTGTGTTTGCATGTGCGTCAGACTGAGCGAGATCATATTTAAGGCTGTGTACAGGGTGAGTGTGTGGGCTGGGGAGAGCATGTGTGCCTGTGTAACTGTCTGTAATGCTTGAGTGCTGTAGTATTAGACAGTGGTGATTCAGACTGTTGACAAAGTGAATCACCTCTTTTAGCACTTTTCTAGGTTTAACTGAGCTGGGCTGATACACTAAGGCACACACATGCAAACACAAAAACGTAGAAGTGTGAAGAAAACACCTGCATACAGTCCAGTGGTGATGTACATGTGGGTCTGTTATGGTGGAAGATTTAGCAGTTTGCTAGGTGTGTATGAATCTTTAATGCACCACAGAAGAGGCAGAGTCCAGCTATATTTTTAGAATATTTATAAGAATATGCCATTTTATTATTGATAACCTGAGAATGCAGTTTAGTGAAATATTCATTGCCAGCATCCTCAAGACCTTTAGGGAGCAAGTCTAAGGAGAGAAGGAGCAGCAGGGAGCACTTCACACTAAAACAAATGAAAGCAAAGCCTGATGAGTGATGAACGCAAGAAAAACATAGTGTGATCAGTCGAGTTTGGGAGAACAATAAAAAAAACTGTTATGTAAGCATTCACACGTATATGGAAATGGAAGCTTCACACTTTAGGAAGATAAAGTTATTGCTCAACTGAACATTATTCCACCTGCAACATGACATTACAACCCTTTCGTGTTACCTGAAATCGTTAAAACATGACGTTTATCTGCCTGTGGGAGAGTTACACTGTCCTTACATTTTTGGAGATTATCTTTATAGCTGCAATATGTCTTAATGGATTTAGTCTTCCAAGCACAAGACATCGAAAAGAATCCAGTCAGTAAGAACAACACAAATTAGAAGATCCCACATGCTGCAACCCAAGCAACGGTCCATTACCCATACTGGAATCCAGTGAGTGGATCCAGTCCTGGAGTGCTGTGTATATGTATTGATTTGGTACTAAGAGGTCAGGGATGCAACAATGACCTTAAATGTCACAATATGCACTGCAGGGGAAATTTACAGGCAGTCTTTTGCTGTTTTCTAACAAGCCGGGTCACTTCTGGATTTCGTGTCAGCTCTTTGCAGATGATATAGTTCTGTTGGCTTCATCAGTTGCTGGCCTCCAGCTCAAAGTGGGAATGAGAATTAGCTTCTCCAAATCCAAGCCCATGGTTCTCGACAGGAAAGGACTTAAAGTATCTGGGGTTTTGTTCCAAAGTGAGGAAGCGGAAGGTCGACAAACGGATTTGTGCAGCATCTGCATTGATGCAGATGCTGCACAAATCCATTGTGGTGAAGTGAGCTGAGCGTAAAACCAAAGTGTAAAACTACATTGCTACACTTAACTATAGTCGCAAGCTCTGAGTAATGACCAAAGGAGATCATGATTCCATGGGGCAGAAATTGGTTTCCTCTGAAGCATGGCTGGGCTCAGCCTTAGAGAAAGGGTGAGAAATCTAGTCATTCTAGAGCTGCTGCTCCCCCATGCCAGAAGGAGCAAGTTGAGATGGTTAGGGCATCTGATTAGGATGCCTCCTGGGCCTCCCCTAAGCAAGGTGTTCTGGGCATACTCGGTGGAGGGCCCACAGTATGCACAGGAAACTATGTCTCTCAGCTGGCTTGGGGACAGTTCCTCTGGATGAGATGAAGAAGGTGGTTGGGATAAACGAGGGATGGATGGATGGATGGATGGATGGATATACTTATACTTAAATATACTTAAAGAGGAAAGCTTTTCCTGATTTTACCTGAGTTTCAGATTCTGTTACCATTTTTTATTTCTTAAATTATTTCTTTTGCAGCACTTCAATTGTCTCTGGTGCTTGTTTTATTTTGCTCACTAATCATTTTACTTTGCTGCTCCTGCAAAGGACTTCATATCACAGATCTTGAAAAGTGGTATATGGCAAACTTTATCATTATTCGTTATTTTCTTCTTCTCAAGGACTATTCTGCTGTTTCTGAAATGAATTGACATCAAGAATCGCTCAGACATTTGTGCTGCATCTCCATTTGCATTTCTCTTTCAAAAAAAGAACAAAAGTTTCTTTTCATCCCCCCAAACTTCACTTTCATCCTCCTCCTCTTTTGCTCCTCTGCCCTTCTCTTGTGCTCTCGCATCCATCTCTTTCATACGCTCTCCTTTTCTCTCTCCACTTCCCGACACATGTCGTCTCCTTCTTCTCCCCACTTTACTGTGACTGACAGGCCAATTCTAGCCTTAGCACACAAAATGGAAAACACTCACATCGGCTGCGCGCACAACCACTCAGAGATGCACGGTCATACAAGTTGTGCACACGAATAAACAGACACTTTACAGACTTTGCTTTCCTTATACACACGCATGTAAAAGAACAAAACAGCCAGCGTACAGTTTCACAACAGTCCAACACACACATGTAGACCTTTCTGTCACTTGCAGGTCCTGAGTATAAGCTACAGCTGTCATATCAATAATGTGATACTTAACATGAAGCCAGTGTTCGTCACATAAATCACTACAGCCTGTCACTTCCAATATAGCACAACGTCTCCATAGGCCAGGATTACAGCGGCCGCAAATGCCAGATTATATTCTTACAGTAAGAAATGTGTTTAGTTTATCTTATGGATTTTTCAAACAAATCTTGGCAATTTAGGCTTAAGATTTTTCCTCATAGTAGCACCTCCTACAGTTACAGTTGATGAAGTAAATGCACTTTGATTTACACTGTATCAACATTTTAGTCTCACAGGATACACAAGGACGGGTACATTTGCTGTGTTTCTCCACTCTGATGGCATTTGGTTTTCAACCCCCTGTTTTTTTACACAGAAATGAGCTTTGGAGATGCATATCTCTTAATTGTAATATTGACAATATGGGGACATACCTGGTGTTTTCTAATAAGAAAGAAGAGGCCAAGGAGAGGTGAAAGCATTCAGTGAACAGGCGCGAGGTTAATGATGGAAGCACAAATGAAAACAAAAGTATATTAACTCTTGACCACACATGTTTAAATAGATAGCACTCAATGTTCCCAATGGCTTTGTCCATATATGTGGTGCTTTATATGGGCTCTTGCTGAAAACAGCGTGCTATATATAGTGAGTCAAGGGAGACAATGTATTGCTGCATGCTTACAAATAAGAGCAATGGTGTCTGTAAAAGACTTAACTTCTCTGAATCATGAGGCTTTGCGGTTTGGCAAATGTCATTCAGATTGGACCAATGTCATTCAAAATACAGCAGCAGAATTTTCAATGGACTCATATTTTGGCCAGTGGGTGTTAAGGGCTTAAAGTGACTTTTAGCGTTATGGGTGAGATTATTTATAATCAAAAACCTTTTACAGTCTTCCCAATCTTTTGCCCAACCTATGCATCTCGTGCTAAACCATGCATCCCTGCACCGTGATTAGCATCACACCCCTTTCTTACAGCAAACACTAAGGCTGCTGATTATAGCAAAGGAGTCTCAGTAAGGGGAGGAGAAATTTGCTATTGTCCCTCTTAATCTCTCTTCATGTGGCTCTAACGTGCTCTCCCGTATCTTTCTCCCAGTATTTCTTTTGTCATTGGGAGCCACGCTGAATGAAGCCAAATTTTACTGTTTTTAATGTGCCAATTTGGCTAGATAGCAGTGTCTGTGACTATAAAGCTTTTAAATTTAGGTTGTGTTCATGTAGTAGCATTATTCCACATGAAATCACGGTCAAAGAGTTTATTAGTCATCAGACTCATTGATGAAAAAATGAAATAAGCCCGGCGACCAGGCTTTTTGCCATAAAATCATGTGATGGATGAGCCTCTTTGACACTGTGCTCTGCAGAAATACTAGATCATGTCCTTAGAAAAGGAGACGTGTCCTGCATATCATAATGTCATATCACTTTTCTTTCTCCTCAGTTCATTTCCTTTAATCTCACATTCCCTTGTTCACCTTTGCAAGCAGGCAGAATCATAATGCTAACTCAAGTCACACCTGACAGCAGAAATGTGCTACAGCTACAGTGAAGACAAGGTATTTATGTATTATCATAACACAGACTGTAACCCCCCCCCCCTTTTTTTTTTTGCCGAGATGCCTTCAAGTTTCCTTGTATTGAAAATATCCAATAATCTTTTACTTTTATTACAAATTTAAGGATGTCTTATGCGTATGTTACCGTGATATCTATATGCAGTATCACATTCCCTCTATTAGCTGTTCAACCATATCAAAAAACAACAAAATGAACTAAATGATAATAAAGGCAAACATAACAGAATTTCTTGCAATGTTTGTACGAGAGATCAAATCCACCCATACGGAAAAGAAATAGTAAAAACTTATATGTGATTTACTCATGAAAGTGGCCACTTTCGCATTACTTTCACACATTGTTTTACTGGAGCAGGCCAGTTTCATTATATAATTTTTCAAGGGATCTTATATCTGTTTTCACACTTATATGCTTTTCATACAAGTTTCACACAAGACAGATACAAACTTTATAAGATTTATATATATCTTTTCCATATGGGCAAAGAGACTGTATATAAACAAAATTTGAAAAAGTATGTATATATGCATTATTTTTTAAGCTTTATGACTTCTTTGGGCAAGTAACCCTCTCTGTGACACAGTGGCTCCAGATAAATATGTTATGTAAAAATGATGAATTGAAAACAACCAGACAAACTGAAGAAAGTTCAATTTTGAGTATTGTCCACTGTAGGTAAAAACACTATGGTAGCATTGCTGGAGCTACGTCTTCTTTCAGACTTTACATGCTGTACTTCATTCTGTTATGTCTACAGTTACTTTATTTTCTCTGCAAATTATTTTGCTGAAGTCTTTGAAGAATCTAATTTCTTTATTGTTTTCCATCGTTTTTCATCATCCATATGTCTACTCTGACGATGGGACGCCTATTTTTTTGCTCAGGCTTTATCCTCACTTTCCTCCATCTTTCCAGTTGTATTGTCCCTGGCCAGTCAGCGGGGATCGGAATATCGAGGCTGACATTTACTGTGGAGTTGGGAATAAAGGAAAAGAGGCAGCCGCTGCAGGAAGAAATATTCTTTCTGACTGGTTGAATGCGTTCCTGTTTCTTCTATATGTTCATTTCAGTCTGTGTTCATCTGCTTTGCAGTTTGCCTCGTTGGTTGTTACCAGTGCATGGTTTCTTTTTTTTGCTTGGTGAACTATGCATCTCTCCTGCCCCGCATTATGTTTTGTCTTATTACATTTATGAACATCTGTACCCATGTGTCGATACTGGTTGTTTGACTCCGTATACTCTGTGTATTGACTGTGTATGTTGTAGTGAGCTGCCATAGTAAGTCCATTGGTATTCAGCGTGGGTCCCTCTCTCTGTGCTGCAGTCATCTCTGCAGTCCAGGAGACACAGTGTAACAACGCTCCTATTCAGCTCTCTTCTTTCTTTCTCTCTCTCTTTCTCTCTATCTATCTGTCCACCTATGGCCTCCCTACCTCTTTTTTTCTTTGATGCTCACTTTTGTAGTTGGCATTTATATAATGGAAACTGCTGTGCACGTGTGTGGTGGCGTGTCTACATGTTTATGACACTACTGACTACTTTATCTGAGCATCCCACGCAACCGACGCACCGACTTGTGTTTCTTTCACCTTTCCAGTCAAGCACAAGGTAATGGCTGCCATGAACATATTTATACACCCTCAAACACATTGTCAGAGTGACCTTGATAGGGCATTAGCCCCACCCGCCTGTCATCTTTTAGCCCAGGCTTTTGGGTTTCTAATGATGGCGATTGGCTTGGTCATAACATAAAGGGTGGCAACAAAGTGATGGATGGTTAGGTGATAGTGCGGGACTTAAAAAAAATAAAAGAAAGAGATTAAATCATGGTGGAAATGTCTGTTCTCAGAATAAGAAAGACCAAGAGGGACTGCAGGGAAGCAAGAAAGAGGTAAAGGGATCGCCAGTGAACATCTCACAGGGATTAGATCTGTCTCTGTCAATAAGCATATGAAATTACAGCTTCCGTCTCTTGTGTGTACGTGTATTGAGGGGGACTGTGCGAGTGTGTCTGCTGCTGTCTGGGCAGTTGTGCGCTTGAGTGTGTGTGGCTGCGTATAAATGTGTGTTTGTGAGTGTCATGTGCATTGAGCAAATGGCTGTGGGTGTGTTGAATAGTTAATGGTAGCAACAGATCCAGCTAATGGCATGACTAACTAACTGCACTGGGACACCGAAGCCTACTGAGTAATTAATGATTAGTCTCAAGGTCACTGATTAGAACCCAGTCACGCTGACAGACGACGTGTTTATGAATTTCACAAGTAATCCTTTTTATTTTATGAACAGTCTTTTCAAGGCTCCTCTCTCTAAGCAGCTCAGATCTTTTCTGCTTCACTTTTATAGTTCCTCTTATTGTCTCCTATTATGCCGTTCATTACCTGCCTGCAGCACCTACTGTTTAATCGATTAATTTGATTTTTTTTTTTCATGTTCGCCTTGATGCCCTTTATTCTGCCTTCATCTGCTGTGGCGTCTTTGAGCCCGTTTCAATCATTTTGCCGATTTACTTTATGTCACACCTCTAGTTGTTCCCGGAAAAAGATGAAAGCAAGAAGAGACAAAGAAGAGAAAGGTTGTATTATATTATGCCTCCCACCTGCATTATTCAGCCTTTCTGTCTTTTATTGTGCCAAAAGCAAACATTTAAGCTTCACTTTCTTAAAACATCAGTCACACTGCCAGCAGACTTGATATTTGATGAAACTGGTCTCGCTTCCTCCCGTAACTTGAAGACAGCTTTGCTTTAGATGGTTTGGAGGTGTTTAAAGGAATCTTTGATGTTGACTGATCAAAGTGAAGTCAAGTGAGGTGACTTGTTGTAATTGTTGCTGAAATAACATTTAATGAGTAATTGATTATAGTTTTCAACTGATCTGCCTGACACTGATCTTCAATTGGTCTTATGGGAGTAAAAATAAAAACACACTCTAGATATTATGGGCACACCTGAAGCTCAAAATTGCAGTCTCTTCTGTCAGGCGATGAAATCCAGATGTATTGGATGCTAAACAAATTGCATAGCTCAGAAGGATTCGAGTGTTTGCGGGTGACAGTGTGAGTCCGTGTGAGAGGGAGTGAAGACGAACAGCATGCCATTAATCTTTCACACACTGGATTGGGGAGGCAATCTGTTGGCTATCATAGATGATACATGACCAGCTATAGAATGACTCGCCTGTTGCATACCAACACCGTGAAACCGCACACACAGGCAGCATCTCTCACACAGACGCGAAAAGAATCAAAGACACTGCTGTCAAAGATCAGCCGAGTGTACTGGCATGCACTCTGAGAACAGCTGAATTCATCCACACGTCCACATGAAAGCACATTTGTACACATGCCTGCTTGCACATATTGTCACACACGATTCCATCTAAATCAAGCGCCAGAGGGCAAACGTGTTCTCCAATAGGATGGTTTTCTATCAAGCTGCCTGAGATACAGAACCATTTTTAGTTCATTTTCAGAATAAAAGCAGTAACCTCGCCCCCAACATAGCATAAAAGAATGTGCCAAAGCGCATGTGCAGACTCAGTGAGCCGTTTAACTTTTACAGTGTTTCTGTCATTGTCACATCTGTATTAACAGCCCATTCAGCAAGAGGAAAACTGTGCATGGGAGTAGCTATAATTGTAAATCAGCCTTAAACACACTGAAAGGCTGCACAATCTGTGTCTCTTCCCAGTGTATTGTAATTAGTGTGAGAAGCTTTACTGTGAGGTTTAACGACTTTGCTTTATGTTACAGATTTGTAGGACTTCATTAAACGCTGAGCCTTATTTAAATGGGGAAGCCCATCTTTCCCTGGCTCTTCACTGTATTGCCGGGTTTTATCATTTAAAAAAAAGAAAATCCTCGCTAAGATCAAGTTTAGTCTGAATGTAAACAGAACAAAGGGAGATTGTTTGCAGCAGATGCTAGCCCAGTCTCAGCCCAGCAAATGACACGCCAAAGTTAAGGTATTAAAGTGAAAAAAAATTAGTAAATTAGACTCTACTATAATGTCAGATTAACTTTGCTGGCTGTCCTGCACTGTGGTCCAACATTCTGTTTTCCCCCCTATGAAACCTTTAATCTAGAAATAAAATGAATCAGATGTGATCATTTTAGATTCATGAACACTGAGGATGATTTATTCAAAGAACCTCACGGGTTTAATGTAAATAAAATTAATTAGAAAAATGATTGAATGCTCGAATTGAGCATTCTGCTGATAAAATAATGGACCTCGGAAATTCATCTGTCAACAACTACAGCTGAAAATGCTGCTTGGCGTTGATGGATGCAGTGTTTAGTTTAAGATGACAATTCTAATGCAAAAAGAAGAAGAAATATGTCCTCATCGTACCTTATTCCTCTCTCATCTAATGACACATGCATTTTAGGTCCTAGTACATGTTCATACTGTAGTACTGTTTAGACCAGGGGTGGGCAACTCCAGGCCTCGAGGGCCAGTGTCCCTGCAGGTTTTAGATGTGTCCTTGATCCAACACAGCTGATTTAAATGGCTAAATTAGCTCCTCAACATGTCCTGAAGTTCTCCAGAGGCCTGGTAACGAACGAATCATTTGATTCGGGTGTGTTGACCCAAGGTGAGATTTAAAACCTGCAGGACACCGGCCCTCGAGGCCTGGAATTGCCCACCCCTGGTTTAGACTGTGGTTTTAGATCACTGTTAGGTGATTGCTAGATCACACGATGATGCCATAACATGTGATATTGATAAGAACCTTCAGTGGGCTGTGATGAACCAGTGTGCCCGATTGTCTTGATTCCTCAACTCCTGATCGTGTAGGAGGAGTTGGTGGACAAAAAAAGAGATTTTGTTTGCTTCAGTAAGATTGCATGTTATTAGGAATGCTACTAACATCTGCTTTAAAAAAAAAAGCAAGAGTGCTTGCTTACATGCTGGTCTAGTGCCTCTACAGGTCAGAAGCAGCAAGAGAAATTACACTTCCAGAAAACAAGTCAGTTTAACTGGTATAAAGAGTCCATTTTCAATGAAGGAGGTAGTGATTTAGACACATATCAAACAGACGATTTTCAGTTTGTATCCTATGTTTGGCAATTACTATTTTACTTCTTCTCTTTTGCATCTGTGGCTGTTTGCACTACTTTAGGGCAAGAACGTGGTTTAGGTTATATTAAATCTGAAAATTGTTGGAAAACAACAGTAGTTATATTTTAGCTTAAAATTTCTATTAAAGAGCCTGCGTATACGTTGCAAAAATAATTTTTGTTATTATCAACAGTGTTAATTTATGAAAGCTGTAGGCCGGAGCCTTTAATTTGATGTAATAAATTTGAGGAACCCGTATATTTTATGTTAGAGATGTGTTTTGCTGCACTGTATTGTCATTCAGTATCTGCTCATACCAGCACCTGCGGTTGCCCCAAGAGGAGCTGTCAAATGAATTAATAAATGCTCCTTAAAAATACATTAGAGCGTATATTGGTTATTAAAAGTTTATGTAATGCTTATGAATACAAGATATGCAGAACTAAAGTTTTACGCCACTTCTCTTGTCACCGGTCCTGCCTGAAGCACTAGCCAAGGAAATAAGCAGTGCACTCTGCCAAATGCCACTCAGTGATTATAATGGGTCAGTTACAGAGGACAAAATTTCCCCAGTGATCAATAAGGTGCAACTTAAACTTCAACAGATTCCTTACACGGTCATTTTTTCTTTTATACCACTTTCTTTTTCCACTCACCCAGAGTCACTCCACAAGGTTGAATTAATAAGGTATTGTTCACCAGCTAACCAGTCAGATCACCTCTGCGTTTTTGGCCACTAACAGAAATCCTGTGAAATCTATGAAACTTCTGAACATGCCATCCTCTTCATCCTCCTAATCTCTGTCACCGGCATATTTCCTTTTCTGGGCTCAAAGACAAACATTACATCAAAGTGTCACATGGTTAAAAAAACAGAAAGTTTCTGTTGTATCCTAATAAGTATAAAAATATATCTAACAACAGTTTCGTCTGAGAATCCATCACGGTGTATGCCAGGTTCATTATTTCAAGCAAACAGATCAAGGCCTCAAGGACAAACACTATCAAGTCTGTGTGTGTTTGCGTGTGTGTGGATTAAGAGGTGCGATGGATTTTGAAGAGCAGCATAATGCAGAGTTGCTCCAAAAGGTGACAATTTATGCCGAGTCATGCGTCAATGCGTCTCTCCACTTTCTCGCTCCTCGTTTTCTCTTCCGCTCACACTTCTTACAAATAAACCCGACTAAAAATAATTTGTCTGCCGCCGCTCTCACATCAGAGTGTTGGTATCACCAGGCTGTCCGGTAAATATCGGAACACATTGTCTGATTGTATGCAAGAGGACCTGATTATCGCCCGAGGTTTAAGTGGCTATAATCAGTGTTTTTATGATAACAACGGATCACAGATCACCTGAATCAGGAGTTCATCATAGCACCTTTCAGTTGTTTTATTTCTTTTTGGTGTAATTTTACCAAAAAAATAATAATATTAAAGTGCTTCTTAAAAGCAAAAGCGATGAATTAGAATTGATGATTTGCTTTCATGCTCAAGTTATTTATCAGGTCTTTTATCAGTCATTTTCTGCATTTTTTCTTTCTTTCTGAATGTCTTGTAGTGTATGCCCAGTAATATTTTCACTTTGTTTCTCACTCCTTTGAAGTGAAGTTGTTTTTTTGATTTTTTTCTGTATTATTATTTTCCTTGTTGCTGTTTCTGCCCATTAGAATTTCAAGGTCTTTTACTGACTGCGGTACTTAAAAGGAAACATCATGTGGCCTTCATGTATTTTTCTCTGACTTTCTCTAATAGGTTCACTCTCACTTGCTTTCCTTCCTTTTACTCAGTGAAAACAAGTTCATGCAAAAAAAAAAAAATGAATTGCCACTTACTTTGATGCTCCTGCTCACAATTGGGAGATAAACAGCGTAAGCATGGAGAAAAGGAAAAGAAGGAAAGAGGATGAGAGAGATGCTGGCTTGCCCCGATTGCTATCTGTTTCATGTAGCCTCGGTTGCTGTTAGTGCTGAATTGGTTTTCAGGTTGAAAGACAATTACTTTGGCGGTACTGTCAGTTTTGTCATGCACACAGAACGCTTTGTGAAGCTACAGTTTTCTGTGTTGCATATCTCTGCAACGGTAATTGTGTTTCTTTCTCTCTCTCGTTTTTTAATCCCTTCACTGTCGTCTTTACCTTAACCATCTCCGTTTCATCCATCTGCTGATTTCTCGTCTGTGTTTGCTTTCTTTCATCTCCCTAATCTTGCCATCTTGGCCACTTTGTAAAAAAAAAATTGACTTTATCTTTCCCTTTCTTACACCTCACTCTTCTTTCCCTGTTTTTTCTCCCTACCTCACTCCCCACTCTCTTCTCTGCAGGTCTCTATCTGGACGTATTGTTGGAGGTGTGTGGTGGTTCTTTACTCTTATCATCATCTCCTCTTACACAGCCAACTTGGCTGCATTCCTCACTGTGGAGAGGATGGTTTCACCGATAGAGAGTGCAGAGGACTTGGCCAAACAGACAGAGATAGCCTATGGGACGCTGGACTCAGGCTCCACTAAAGAATTCTTCAGGGTATGAACTCAACGCCCACTGTTCATTTTATTTGATTGCTTGAGCCTTTTCAGGTTAATGGAAATATGCAATCAGCCAATCACATGGCAACATTTCAGTGCATTTAGATATGTAGAGATGGTCAGGACAGGCTCCTGAAGTCCACACAGGCCATCATAATGCGTGGAAAAGGTGATTTAAGTGATTTTAAATGTGTCATTGCTGTTTGTACCAGACAAGCTGTGCAGTGCACAACATATCCAGACTTGAAGCTACTGCAACATAAGGCTGTTCCTGTCAGCTAAGAGCAGGAGGAACTGAGGCTACAATTCACATGGACTCACCAAATAGGACAATAGAGATTGAAAAATGGTCTGATCCATCATGGAATCAACAGTGGTGGTGGTGTAATAGTGAGGGAGATATTTTTTCAGATCATCTCAAACTGGTTTCTTGAAAATAACCTCCACAATCATCAGATCTAAATCTAACACCTGTGGGATTGATTGGTGTGCACCCAACAAAGCAGCAACTGTGTGATGCTATCACGTCAGTATAGATCAAAGTTTTCAGCACTTTGTTGAATCGATGCCACGAAGAATTAAAGCATTTTTGAAGGCAAAAGAGGGTCCAACCTGGTATTAGTAAGGTATAGCTAATAAACTGACAACTGGGTGCAGATTCAAATTTACAGAGATGACTATTTAAAATATTACATTGTTCAGAAAATACTTTAGTGGCAGAACTTTAATCACTTGTATGCTAGTAGGGAATAATGAGTGTGCCTCGGTTACCTAGGCTAATTCAAGCAGCACATACTTGAAAACCAATCTACAACATTCTAGAAAATCGAAATTAAAGGATCTTTCGTGTACTGATCTCGACTTGAGAGAGACTTGAAACGTGATGGTAAGCTGAGATGACTTTCTGTTTCCAGTTAGTTTACGTGTAAAACCTGATCAAAGCCCACAGTAAGATTTAAAAAGATTACACCGGACATGAGAAAACAAAAGATCTGTGCTGGATTTTCTCAAACGCAATGTTGATTACAGTGAAAAGATGTTTTTTTTACCACAGTCCTCAGCAGTTAATCAAAATAAAGGAATAAAACCATAATGATTATAAAAGTAGGCAGTAAGGTAAGTAAAGTCAAGGATAACCGGTGGGATAGAATATGCTGCTATGAAAAGAAAGTGGAAAGAATAGCAGAGTGGGGTAAAGAAGCCCCAATTACACCTTCACCCTTTGACCTCTTCACCTATGTGGCTTCCAGTCAGTGCTAATAGTTGACACACATGAACATGCACACAATCCTTTTTTTTTTTTCTTTCCCTTTTGCTTCACACAATTATTAAGATTTGTTTTTGTTCCTGTGCATGTTATGTGTATATAAACAGTTCTGCTCTGTAGGAATGTGTGCACTGGTATTTGTGTCTGGAGACAAAGGAGGAAAGGGGGGAGAATGTAGCAGGCAGTTTGTGCTTCTGTTAGTCGCTCTGGCATCATCAACATAACGAGCAGGCTGAAATCTGTGGAGGGTGAAAAAGCAATTTACTCTCCCACAGCTGAGGGGGATTCGCCACCACCATTAATTATCTTGTGTGTGCATGCAAGTGTGTTTGTGTGACCGTGGATGTGTACATACAATATCGTGTGCACATAAAGCAACATATGCATGTGTCTTATATGTGTAAGCAAGTTTGAGTGGCGTTTTGTAACGCGCAGAAACACGGTACGTGCGTCCATGTAAGTTTAAAAGCGTTTCCATATTGTGCATGCCTGAAGGTGACTTGCAGCATCCATTTTCCTCTTTCACAGCTACGCTCATTGTTAAAGAATCTGGAAAGAGTCACACCTTATTGTCACACATCCATCCCTCCAAGGCTAGACGGCGCTTTGTACACGCGCGTTTATTATCGGCGTCTCTCGGTCTCACTTTCTTTGATAGGTGGGGGCTTGGATAGATGGGCTGGAGGTGTACAGGAGGGGGGTGAGAAACTGTGATAGACTTTGGCAGACAGAGGAAGAAATGGAAGGAGAAAAATGAAGAGAAAGAGGGTTGAATGAAGAGAGGCGGAGCCTTTTGATGTGTGTGACATTATTATGGGATAGGTGTCCGTCACGCACTAGCAGCACACTGATACACACACATATCATTCCCCGGGTGCTGGTTTCAGTGGCTGAGGCCCTGGCTTGTTGCTCGAAGAGCGACAGAATAACACTTTATCACCAGGAGTGAAAGAGAAGAAAGAAGCAGTGCGCTGGTGGAGGATGACAGTTTGACTCCTCTGCTTGTTATTTTCACTCTTGAGTACACGCAGTTCACACACACAAGCAAACAAATCATTTCACATATATACACACAGACCGATGTGCAGAATTACAAGACCACAGACATATGTAGGATGTATACAGTACACATTATAAAAAAATATAATAGAGTTTATTTACAATACTGTGCAGACGTCTTAAGCCACCTTTCATTTCTTCGTATTTTGCTAAGAAACTGGTGAATTTATTTACTGAAATATGTGCAACAGAGTTTGTACAATTATAATAAGCTCAAAAGCCAATATCTGGTATGACCACACAAGACGATCCCACACCGCTTCATGGATGTTGAGGTCCAGGCTCTGGGGAGACCAATCCATGACCGATATCCAGGTGTGCTTTTACTGCATTGACAGTGTGTTTGGGATCATTGTGATGTCAATCAGACGCTTTCCAGCTAGTACAGCACGGTGGATCAAGATCTGAAAATACTTCAATGCATTCATAATTCCATCAGTTCTGACAAGATCCCCAGCACCACTGTCTGAAATGTTTTACAGATGGCTGTAGACACTCACTGTTGTAGCTCTCGCCTGACCTCCTCTGTCTTCAAATTGATTGAACCCAAAAATTTCAATTTGGATTCACCACCCCATATGACCTGTCGCAACTGATATTCAGTCTTTTTTCAGTGATGTGACATACCCCTGCTTTTTGTCCCTGGTTTGTCTTGTAGTTTTTTAGGCCTGCCACTTCTGTCTCTGTCATTTCCATTATGTGTCTTTAAGGAAACACTGTATAACATGTGGAGATGTGCTAGATTTTTGGCTCTTTGGGTATCACCATATTGGTACAAAAGCACAGTTTATATGCTTGAAAAACTGAGTTATTTTGGAATTTTTCATAGATTCAAGTTTCAAGTAAAGAAATTGCAAATAATTATCATTTTTTAATAGGCTAAGCTAATAGTAACAAAGTGCCTAAAGATACATTTTGTTATATTTGTAGCTACAACACTGGTTCACCCATTAGGTTCGGCATATTCTGTATGCTTGAATGATTCAACCACAGTAAGTGGTTTTAAAAAACACAACATTCCTCTGAAAATAGCCAGGTACAAAGAGTGGACTGAAAATGAGTGAAAAAGCAGCCAAAGTCCAAAAACGTCTGGTTTGTTCAAGGCAAAATATAAAGAAATAAGTGGTGGCTGAAGACTTTTGTACTGTACTCAGTCCTAAATTCATAACCACACACCAGCTTAGTGTACAAGTATTCCAGTAAAAAGTAAGACTGATGCTTGACTTGTTAGCATCTACGTCATAATTTAAATGTGGTTATGCAGTAAATGTGATTATACACCAGGAGATAAACATTGAAGACACAGCACACCATCAACAGCATCATTTTACTCAGGGACCAAAAGAGGAAAAGTCAGCTTCACATCATATGAAGCTGTAGCAACAAATCAAATCCAGTGGAAACATGGATTGTTAACATGGATTAACAGCTTCCTTTTTGCATCAGTAAAGTCAGCACTAAGGTCAGCATGTCGATTTGAATAATTAATTAGATAGTGTCCGCACACTGTTCAAAGTAATATTTATAAAAGAAAAAGACTGGCAGGCATTGTTCTATTTTTCTTGTAACTGAAAACCAATTAATTTCTAGTCATTCCTTAAGCATAAATCCATTTGAAATAGGTCACAAAAATGGAATTTTGTTTTCATTTTTGTTAACCTTCCCAAATCAAGTTTAAGAGCAATGTGTTTGGCAAGTTTGAGTGTTTAATGTTTAATATCTTTTGGAGAACATCAATAACTTAGCAACAAACAGGCAGTATTTGTTAGTGGGACTCATTTATTTTTATTAAACGGCTGAAATATATACAGTGAACATCTACAACGTAGCTTCCTTGACAGCTGGCTTCCACATCATTTTAGGGAAAATTTGCTCCTATAACTGTGAATTTATACCCATTAATTCCCTGTTAACCTTTTCCTTTCTCCCCTTTGCTCCTCTTCCATGCTAGAGATCCAAAATAGCTGTATACGAGAAGATGTGGTCATATATGAAATCCGCTGAGCCAACTGTCTTCACCAAAACCACAGCAGAAGGCGTGGCAAGGGTCCGAAAGTCCAAGGGGAAGTACGCCTTCCTTCTCGAGTCCACCATGAACGAATACACGGAGCAGCGAAAGCCTTGTGATACCATGAAAGTCGGAGGCAACCTGGACTCCAAAGGATACGGCATTGCAACACCGAAAGGCTCACAGTTAAGGTGGGTGGAATAGTGTAACAATAGGAAACAGTAACGACGCTGATACTGGACTATTGCTGCGATATTCCACCTACCCTGCTGTGCCTTTAATACTTGACCTAAATCAACCTCTCACTGCTGTCTGGTGAAAATTTCTCAACCAAAGAATTGTAAAAATTGACCGAAGTGGATATTGATTGATTCTCGCAAGCGTAAAGTCCCAAATTAACAGTAAATGTTATTGATTTAACACAGTTTATGGATTTATGGCAGTTATATGTTTTTACCGAGCAGCAGTGACTTCGATAAATGTGTTAAACGTGCAAATCATTTGTTTAGTCATGGTTTCTTTTGTTAATACCTTAATTTCTTTTTCCCCCCACTTTCTGCCTTCCTTTTTGTATTGTTTGTAATTCTGTTCGACTCTTTGCTCTCACTTCTGCCATCTGTTAAATCAAAGCATGTCACCTCCACTGTCTTTGTCCTGTGTCGCTGTCATCCATACGTCGCTTTGTGCTTGTGTCCTTCCTTTCTTTTTTGTTGCTATTTTCAACCACCTTTTCTCCACAGGGCCACCTTCCAGGTAACTCTGTTCATTTGTCTGCTATCATCTCACTCTTCCATGATACTGATGATGACAATGATTAAAAGAGAGATTTATTACCAGAGAATGACCACGAGGAGAGGCAGAACCACAGACTGCTGCCACTCCATCCAGAGCCACGGGGGGAATTTATAGACAACCAGGAAAAGAAAAAAAGTGAGGAACAGGAAGCAGAGGGGCCTGTCCAATGGGGGGAATTCAAAGTAAATATAATACAGGAAAAATACAGATCCACAAACAAAAGAAAGACACAGTTTCAATCTTTAAACCAGTTAAATTAATAGATAATTGAACAATCTCAAATTAAAGCCCAACAAACAGAAAAATTAGTAGTAGTTTTTTAAAAGGAAAAAGTGCATCAACATGAAATAGAAACCAAAAGATGGAGGAAACAAATGACAAAGTGAAGTTGGTCATTTTATCTTGTTTTTCCCTCAGTAGACATTTGTTTCTCTGGCTTGTTAACTTGAGCTTACAGTAACAGTCTCAATAGGTTTCACTGCGATATCCTCAGCAATGCAGATAATTCATTTTCCAGGTGACTGTGACAGCAGTAAAGAAACTTTGTCTTCTCAATGTGACAAGTGCCTGCTGAGAGAAAAAAATAATTGACTAAATTCAGCAAAGCTGGACCACTTGCTCACTCCTCTCTCCTCCATCTATCTCTGTCAGCATTTCAGATTTGCCACATAAAAGGCAAAGCACAAACAGCACATCAGCCTCACACCATGTCCTATAACTTTCCCCTGTGCATGGTGCAAAGTTCCTCAAGACCCCTGTCGCCCTGTAGTTTAGCTCTTATTTTCTTAAAAGAGAAAAAAAAAGGTTTTCCCGTTTATGAGGGAAAATTGTGACAGACAGCAAGTGGATAGGTTCCTTTGGAAGCTCCCCCGTAACACATACCTGGGACTATCCACGGTTGTCTCTGGCAGCTCTCAGTCTGCAGAAACAGACTTGCACAAGGCTGCGAGTGCGCACGCCGGGTGAGCCTGCCTCTCCTCCTGGTGCAGTAATCATTTGATGTGATGATGATGATGATGATGATGATGATGATGAAGAAGAGCATGAATGCTCTGCTGACTGAGCTGAACATTAATAGTATTGTTTACTTTCTGCTATATGACTCCTTTTGATGTGACTTTTAATATGTGACTGTCATTATCATGCTTTACAGATCTTTTTGAACTGTTTTCATCCATTCCTCTTATGTTGATGAGATTAGTCATGGCCGGCAGATTAGATCACCCCAGAGAACGCTGTCTCTTCTCGAATCTCTCGAATATTGTTTCTAAGCTCTTAACACCAGTGTACCATCAGACCGTCAGAGATGAGATAGTGCTTCCAGATAGGCAAGTGCACAGACAAAAGGTCAGACAAATAAACAAGTACGCAGCGACTGCTGTGACCGTTGTGCAGAGATTAGTATGGCCGATCAGCATCGCACAAACAAAAGCAGAGCACAGTCGCACAAGAAGAGGATGATGGGCAGCTGTAAAAATCAAAGATGTGGCAGAGAAAGCAGAAAATGACACAGTCATACCATAACTCTTGGCCCTTGTAAACATGAAGCATGATTTTTCAAATAATGTTGCCGCACAGCAAGAAGGTCCTGAGTTCAATTCCACCAACAGGCGGGGTCTTTCTGTGTGGAGTTTGCATGTTTTCCCCGTGTTTGCGTGGGTTCCCTCTGGGTACTCCGGCTTTCTCCCACAGTCCAAAGACATGCAGTTTGTGGCGATAGGTTAATTGATTAATCCAAATTGCCCATAGGTGTGAATGTGGGTGCGAATGGTTGTCTGACTCTGTGTAGCCCTGAGACAGACTGGCGACCTGTCCAGGGTGTGCCCCGCCTCTCGCCCTATGACAGCTGGGATAGGCTTCAGGATGAGTGGAAGTAAATGGATGGATGGATGTTTGCTATAAATCCAGGATGTCAAACTGATTTTACATTATGGGGCACATATGTCTCGCTTTCATCATAAACAGTCCAAACTCCCTTTTCTGTCAGTGTAAAGATGTTTAACTACACATTTAATCCCATTTAAAATAAGAAAAAGAAGTTTAATTTCAATTTGATGTCTCAGTTGTTCTACATGATAAAAAATTGCTGCTGTAGTAAATGAAAGAAATCTGTTAGCATAAATAAATAAATGTGTAAAATTACAGAAAAACGTTCATGTGGCTCGCTACACGGACTCTACTGCAGTTACAATTACTGGAGAGTAATTCATAATTAATAAATCATCATTAAGAAATATTTCTAATATAGAAATGTCTTTGTATTGTTACTTTGGCGTAGTATGGCCATTGGGGGGGCAGAATCTGGCCCTTATGTTTGACACCCCTGCTAAAAACTGTGTATTGATGAAGTAAATTGCCATTCAAACAGATTCAATTAATTTTTGTTCTTTTTTGCATGGAAAATTTACATGTAATTAAATTACTTAAACATAAACATTTTAGACACTCGAGGCCACACACTGCATGCACATCTACAAAGAAGTATTGGCAAGTAATGATTTTGTATTTCATTAAAATCATGCTAGGTATACAGACAAACATACACTGTACGGATGCCAAATAGTTATCCCTGTGTCCCTGAATTTTGTTTAGAGGTCAGTCCCTTTAACAGAGTAAGCAGGGCCTTAGGAAACTGAGGCCACACAAACACAATGTGCACACACAGAGCAATAGGACGACAGGGGGGCAGCAGGAGGGGGCAAGTGCCTCATCAGTACACTACAGAGACCTGGTTAACACACTATATACCAGTAATCTGACACTCACTGTGGTAGCATCTGATTTTAGTGCAGCCAGATACAGAAGAGTAACGCAAGAGGGGTTTTTTTGTAAAACCACAAAACAAATTTGGAAAAAATTCCAGAAGTAAGTCAAGGAGTGATAGTAAGGGAGAGCGTTGTCCGGGGTGCGGTTTTCCCCCTCTAACTCACCTGTATGTGTGAATTCAGCCCATCCTAATTTCTGCTCCCTCTCGTCCTCCTTTTCCCTTTCCTTCTCCTGACTACGGTCCCCCGTCCATCTTGTCTGTTTGTCCCTCCATCCTCTGCTCTGACCAAACTATCTTATCTGTTCCTCCTTTTTTACTTAAAGAAACGCGGTCAACCTGGCCGTGCTAAAACTCAACGAGCAGGGCCTGTTGGACAAATTGAAAAACAAGTGGTGGTATGACAAAGGAGAATGTGGCAGCGGGGGAGGGGATTCCAAGGTTAGCCCTCTCTGTCTGCCCCCCCCACCTCCAGGTGACAGGGGCTGCTCACCAGCTGAGTGGCTCGCGACAGCCCCCGTCCTGGGAGTGTAACACATGCATCTGCCCTGGCAAAGAGTCACGCAGCGTACAGGGAGGATAGAAGAGATAGCTTAAATCTCTTGAGACAACCTGCAGTTGCAAAAATGGGCACATGGTTGCACTGATGTCCACGGTCTGTGACTTTATATATAAGTTCAGACACAATGACAAATGCACTTTGAAGCTTGTTGATACACATACAATGAAAACCCCTGAAATAACTTCTTTTTAAATGAATCAGCTGGCTGGACCTGGTAGAGACCCAGAACCCGATTGCTGGAAAATGTAAATATATCCTACTTTCATTTTGAATCATCAGGGGGGAAATGCTCATTTTCTTTATAATGCATGGAAAAATATCCCTATTCTGAGTAACTGCCAAAATAAATCAAGCACATCTCATGAAGATAACCATTTTAAAGGTGCTTTGCACTGAACTGGTAATGTCCCTCTGACAGGACAGAGTGCAAAGTAATGGAAAGAGGTTTCCCTGATGGATAGCTGGAATAATAAAGAGAGCAATTACTGTCAAGACGGGAATATTTGCCCCCTAGTGGCAGCTCTGGGAAGAGTAGAGAGAAAACAAACAGTCTAGTTAGAGTCAAATGCAGACACCCCCTGAGAGGCTCAGTTTGACTAAAGGCAAGTGGAGAGATGAATAATTAATAAAACCAAAAAAACCAGTCACAGGATATGTGTGATTTCAGCAATTTGGAACATTTTTCAGCAAAAAAAGTTCTATAGTGTGATAAAGAGTCAAATATTTTAATTTCTAAAAGTATTCAGCTAGATCTTTAACAAAAGTTTCATTCCTTTAGTCAGTTTGAAAACTGAGAAATTTTAAATGCAGTCTATCAAGTTCATTTGAACAGGAATAAATTCTACATGCTTGTTAGTGGCTGTAATTAGATACAGGCTTTGAGCTAAATGCATGCTAATTAGTTGTTATTTGTCATGTAATTAATATTAATTATTGTTAGTATGCACAACTATATAAACTATTATTGAAACCATCATTAGCAGTGTATATATTTAGATTTTGTCACAAATCAAAACACTGAATAAATAAAACTTTGACTCTGTGATGAATTATTTCAATTCATCTTTAGGAACACAAGAATTTCATTGCCTAGTTTCATCCAAATATCATAGCAGTCCATCGATTTTAGTCACAGCCCAAAGTGGTGGACTGGCAGTAGTCTTCCTGTTAGTGTATTTCGATGATGACTGATTGTTGATGACTGCCAATGGATTAACCCTTTGATGCTCACCCCAAATTTCACAACTAATGGGGTCAAAACAGTCAACCAACCAACAGACAGAACTACCCATTTGTTTTCTCTGATGATATGCATTAGGGAGAGTTTAAAGAAAAGATCATTTCTGCTTCGACGCATGCAAAGTAAGTTTGCGAACTTCTCACTCTCCCAGTTGTGACACAGAGCTAGCCTGATGCCAATAGTCCCGGTTTAATAGTAATTGCCTCTGGATTGTTGTAGGTTGAGCTGGGGCAGCATGGGTGTGTTACCTGAAGTGACAAAGGTGGGTCCCACTCATATGTCTGTAGCTCGCCTTAGCTCCTCGCTCCCCCCAGCCCCTCCTCAACGAGCATACACACATGTATTCAGTGGGATCCATGCTAGGTCACTCAATCTAAGCAAAAGTTTTTCTTTGTTACTGAGATGTGCAATGCAAATGAGAAATACTCTAATAACATAAAATAACATGACCTATGATGTTATTTATGTTATTTTTACACGCGAAGAACCCCAGTAAACCTTGCAGTTTTGAAACTGAGCGAAGCAGGCGTCTTAGACAAACTGAAAAACAAATGGTGGTATGACAAGGGAGAGTGTGGACCCAAGGACTCTGGAAGTAAGGTCAGTCTCACGCTGCTGTGGCCCGCAGAACGCTAGCCTGAAACTCTCATCATGAATACTACTGCAACTACTGTCTTAGAAATAGCATTTTAAGCACTTTAGATATTTCTTGAATGTGCTCCACATTAAAATTAAAAGAGTCTTTTTGGATGGTGGACCACATTTACCTCATTTTAAATACAAATGAAGACAACAGTCTTCTTCAGTCTCTGTAGCAATCTGAGGCAATTCCATCTTCAAATCAGTTATGTTGAAATGTATTAAAATATGTAAAATCAACGATCTTCACTTCCATGTTTCTATTTTAATCTCATATGCTAGTCCATTCCACATGAGAATGGCACTGATCCTTATGCATCAGCAATATTAACTTGTTGCAATTACTGTCTCCATTTTATATTTGAGATTTAATCAGGGACCAGCTCCCTTGTTTTCTATTAATTTAAGAATGTTTCCATAATGTCTAGATATGTTATTATTTCCTCAAAACTTTTGTTGAAAGAAGTCAGTCAAAATAAAAAGCAATGATCAGCAGCTACACTCATTTGACTGGTTAAATTGACATGCTGTAAAATCAGTTCTGGAGTGTGCCAGGAGCCCAGCTACACAAATATATATAAATTTTTAATAAGGTAAAAACAGAATGTTGCATTTATCATTAATAGAGTTTATATCACTAATAAATAATATAATGAGCTATAAGCTAAGCTAAAAACAAAACACAACAAAATTATGTTTCTATATCTATGATTACGCTTTAGTATTTGTATAAATGGATCTAAATTACCAATGAATTACAATTACAAAGCAACTGGGAAATAACCAGGGAGTTCATACTGCATACCTCCCCTGTTAAAAACATTAATCAAAATTATATTCAAATTTTTTCAAAGTTAAACCTAAAAATTGTTGCTAAACAGTTTTGGGGTTTTTTTGCCCTGCTATAAATATTTGACATGGGAGTTGCTTTAAGTTTTAACTAAAGTACTGGAGCTTTTCCAAAAAATAGAGCAAAGTAAAATCCCCGCTCAGATTAAAATCTTGCTCTACAAATAATTCACTCTTGCTGCACTATTTTGCACACTGTAACATTTCTAGAACTGTTGAATGTTTTGTAGCTGTAGTGATAGATTTGTAGTATAAAGTATTTGTGGAGTAGCAGATGTGGTGGCAGTAGAGATTAAAGTTTTATATGAGTAGTATGTCAGTTTATATAAGTAGAATGTATTACTGTGATCATTTATGATAATACCATAACTTCAGTACCTGTAACCATATTAATTTTTCTGGTATATTCTCCATTTCTCTGTGTCTAACTTACTGTATCTGCTTTTCTTTGTCTGCTTTTTCCCTCATTTTCCCTTTCCCTCTGATCATTCCCTATTCTGTCTCCACCTTCCTCATTGCACCACTCTCCTTTTACTGCTCTCACCTTGAGCCTACTCAACGTCTCACCTCACTTTTCCCCTTCTTCTCTACTCTTCCTTCCTGTCTACCCACCACTTCTCCTCTACCTGTCCTACTACTACTACCCTTTCATCTTTTAAACACATGTTCCTTGAATCCTCCCTCCCTCCCATCTCTTCAGGACAAGTCGTCCCAGGCTCTGAGCCTGTCCAACGTGGCTGGGGTCTTCTACATCCTTGTGGGCGGCCTGGGCCTGGCAATGCTGGTGGCCCTGGTCGAGTTCTGCTACAAGTCACGGGCCGAAGCCAAGCGCATGAAGGTGGACCTTAGCCCCCCCCACTGCCCCAGCCCCTCCCCCAGCACCCAGAATCTAGCCACTTATAGGGAGGGGTACAACGTGTACGGCTCCGAGGGGGTCAAGATATAGGGGTAGGATTTAGAGGCTCCCGTATAGGTGGGGTAATGGTGGTGTTGAACATGGTGGTGGTGCTGTAGATTTTGTACCGACGAGGCTGTCGCAGCAGCCCCACGCAACCGTGTTGTTCTTCATGTGGTGATAAGTATGTGGTCAAGCATTGTGGAACCAATGTACTTTTTAATTTGTTTTTTTATGTTTTCTGCTTCATTTTGGCTGTTTTGGTTATTTATTTATTTATTTATTGGCAGAATATTTTCTTAGACTTTTGGGTTTAAATTTGGTTTGCGTTTTGTCACGGTTACGTCACCCTGGGCTAGACTGGGGTTAGAATTATGTGACCGCAGATTTGGTTCCATCGTCTTTGGCTGCAGATGATCATGATGGTGATGATGATGATGACAGTGGTGGTGATGCTCTTGGTTAATGACTAGGCACCTGCATTGTAATTTTCAGATAACATATTGAAGCCGCGATGCACAACTCCAGCATTAAATACATTTTGATTTTTTAGAACCTTTTTATTTTGAATGAATAAATTAATGAATATATTATTTATTAATTATTTATATATTAATTACCGTAATTAATGGTGTTGGTTTATTATCTTATTTCACATGTGACATCTTGAGTCCCTTCTTTAAAAGTTTCAAGTTTATTACTGCTAAAAACGTCTTCGTTATCCTCATCTGCTGATGTGTTTTCTTGGTTAAACTTTCACAAGGTTTTAGGGATTATCTATTTTCATTTTTTCACCATCCTGAGAGCAAAAGTTTGTTAATTTGGTAGCCCTCATTAAAATCTGTGACTGCTTCCAGCTACAAATTAATTAGCTAGTGTGCGGACACCAATTACTGTGGATTTGGGTCTGACTTAAAATATTTTTACCCAAAATGTGACAGACATCTTATGATGAAAAGCATTATTAAGATATTTATATAACTGTAGATGTCCGTTCTTTCAGCATAACTAGACATCTCATTACTCCCTCTAGCACCACTGCAATACCAGACAAATGGGTAGAGTGGGTTGTTAATAGCACATGAACGCAGATAGAAATTTGTGTTTGGTCCCTCTTAAGACCAGTTAGTGTTGAGCCAATTCAAACTAATTTAGAGCACGTCTGGTCTTCTGAAAGCTTCAGCAAAGTTGCTGCTGCGCCACATTCCCCCTGAAAAATTACCTTAATCAGTAGAAGTACAAATTCTTGAGGGAGATATAAAATGGCAAGGTGATTTTTTTTAAGCCAACAGCAGCTTTTAATTGCTTTTATTTATTAATTTATTTATTTATATATCTTTTGTCTGTAAAAACTTTATTTTTCCATTTATCTTAATTTCAAGTGGAAAGATGAATACAGATATTGACGCACGTAAAAGCTAAATTTTCCAACTACCACATTGTTTGTTAGGTATACCTTTTCAGTTATTATTAACGCAATCCAATCAGCCAATCACATGACAGCAACTGAATGCATGTAGGCAGGTGGACATGGCCAAGACACCTCCTGAAATTCAAAAGTGATTTCAGAAACTGCTGATCCACTGGGACTTGTCCCACACTATCATCCCACTGCTTTGAGTTAACAAGCAACAGTGAATCAAATCTGAAGAGTCTCATTTTCTCCTAAACATTTAGATGGTAGCCTGCCTTGTATCAAAGTTTCATGTTGCTGCTGGTGGTGTAATGGTGTGGAGGATATTTTTTGGCACACCTTGGGAAATTTAAACACCATGTCCAGCCTGAGTACAGTTTCTGACCATGTCCATCTCTTTTTCTGAGCAGAGTGTACCCAACTTCTGATGGCTGCTTCCACCAGTATAATACACCATGTCACAAAGCTTGAATCATATCAAACTGGTTTCTTGAATATGAGTATAAGTTCACTGTATTCAAATGGCCTCCACGGTCATCAGATTTCAATCCAATAGAGCAACTTTAGGGTGTGCTGGAACAGACGCACAAAATGTGCAGCAACCATGTAAAGCTATCATGAAAATAAGGATTAAAACAATCTGAGGAATGTTCCCAACACGTTATTGAATCTATGCCACAAGAATGAATACAGCTCTGAACGCAAAACTGGATCCAATCCAGTGCTAGCAAGGTGTACCTTATGAATTGGCTGGTGGGTGTATACTAAGGTACAGGTGAACACAATGGAAATCCTTTGTGCTAAAAAGTATACGCAAACACCATGAGTCTAAATGATCTGTTAATTCATTCCTTTTATTAAATGTGTTAATTCCTTTTGAATTTATAATAGAATAGCCCTTTGTTGTCATTGTACAATACCAAAATATAATATAAAAAATATAAATAGCAGACAGCAGGAATAAATATAGAGAAATTTATACAAAAACAATACAAAGGCACACATTGAAGAGCAAGTTCCAAGTTACCAGTCTCATCTCTGCTGGCTTTTAGTTGATATTGTGTATCATCTACTCTACGTCTCTATTGTGTCATCCAATACCTGGAGTTGTGCATCCTTACTGCAGACAGACAAAAAAGGCACTTTGGCTTTCCAGCTCTGACAATTTCAAAACAGCCCGGTTACTTACTTAGTTTTAATGCAGACGAATAATTGATGAAGCAAGTACTTCATATGGAACAGCTACTCTGTGATGTGGTTGCAACATGACTCATGTTTATTGTTATATAAAGGAGCAATTAACTAAAGTGAACAGAAAACACTGAACATTTCAGTGCGTAGGAAACCATTTAGAGGCATTATGAGGTCATACTTGATGTTCACCTTGAGGAAAGTAGCAAAATCGATACAGAGGATGCAAAAATAAGGAGAGCTAAATGCGCACTGAATGTTGGCTCTTGACATAAACTGACAGTTTTGAATACGATGGAGAATTCACCAAAGACAAACCACTTTCACAGCGGACCATTTTGGACCACACTCAAAAGTAACAACACTGATGTTAACAGCAATTCCCCAAATGATTATGGTCTGCTATCAGTCATACAAGAATATTTCAAAGAGCAGTGGTACCACACAAAAGAAATTAAATGCATAGGTTATTTAAAAATTCCATGTCTTCTCTTTAATTCTACACTTCACAACCCTTAAAATAAGAAAGCCATACAACGGAAAGGGGAATTAAATAATACACAACATTATTTTCAGATGTTATCTTGTAATTCAAGTATACAAAAGTTCACACAAGAACACCTGATTCGAAGTTTAAGATTAAGAATGTACTATTTTTCTTTGCTAGCATCGTTTAAACAGATTATTGCCTCTAGATGTTCAGTGTACTCAGTTTGAAAACCTCTAACATGATTTAGCAGGCGAGAAATTTTAAGAAAACAAAACATCCCAGAGTAGCTCATCTGTGTGAAGTGTCACCCGACTCTGAGCAGTATAGCCAGTCACTCCCTCTCTATGAATTTGAAACCCTGGAAGAAAAATCACTCCTTCCCGTTTTCCCTCTGTCTTTCCAAAGTCCTCACCATTTCAATCCTGTCCTTCCAAATCCACACCCGAGTCTGTCAGGTTACTGAAACCCAGAACCCAAAAACGCATGGTCACCTATGAAATGCAGTTGTCTAAAACACAAACCCTTCTTGTCTATAGTGTACATGTTTGTGGATTGTTGCCTGCCTCTGTATGCTACAGTAGCATTTGCACAGCGTGGTAGCCTCTTAATGAGATTTGAATGTGCAGTTTAGGGTGCTTTCACACCTCATCTGTTTAACGTAATTCAAAAAGAGGATTAGAGCTTTTTTTTTTTCTAAAATACAAATGAATACTAACATCAAATCAAAACATTTTACATCGTTCTCTAGATAACCTCTAATTTGGTGTCAAAAACAAACTTAAAGGTTTCCTGTGGCGTTTTTTATCATTAGTACCACAATGTATGATTGCCTGTTTTATTTTATTTTGTTTGCATCATGCACAAGAATGCACATGTACTCTTGCTAGTAATCGCTTAGCACAGCAATTCACAAAAAAGAGAAGAAGTGCTAGCAAGTAAAATGTAAATTAGAGTTCAGTCAGCACCACTGTGATGTAAAGATGTTATTTCCATTTGCAGTGGTTTATATTTGGAGAGCATTGCTCTCTTCTGGGACTTCCCTACCCTTTCTCACGCATATGTGGAAAGCATAAGTCAGGGAGAGCACTCCTCCCTGCCGTTTCATCTGCATATAGGAAAGCTGCAGGAAGGCTGAGCACAAGCAAGAGCCTTGATATGGATCTAAGCAGGCATTAAGGACAACAGCAAATTACTGATTAAGTCGGACACAACAAGAAAGGAGGAGATGGATTGGAGGTGGGATGCAAAGCTGCTTGCAGATGCATGCATTACATAGCACACTCGGTCAAGATGTCACATAACAAGAAGCCTACATTCCAGGCTTTTATTAGCAGCTTTTATAATGCTCCCACAGCCTCAATGAATGAAAGTTTTTAAAAAGTAATGAATAAACTTTTTCTTTTTAAATGAAGTTTGTTTACACGAGAACTCTACAGGTCACCTTTAACAAGTGCAATTTCAAAATTTGATATTTTCCAGGCTATTGAACTGAAATCCATGACCCTTTTTTTATTTTGGTTTGTTTAATAATTAAAAAAAGGAATAAGCTTCATGTCTCATATTTGGTCAGCATTTTACAATAAGAGACTTGTTTAGCCACGTACGACTTTACTAACTACTTTAATTTAGGGGACACCTGAAGGGGAGGTTACGGTGAAGCAATCCTGAAGTAATAAGGAACTGCTGAGTTAAGTAGCATCTCCCAGCTGGGTATTTGGTAAATAATCATTTTTATACTATAAAATCCAGCATCAGGCATTATTAGGGTAGAACTGATGAATAACTCATTAACTACTGGGTTGCTCCTTATTCATTCATTTACTACTACAGCTTCTATTCCTACAACCAAGCAATTGTTTGTGTCTCTTATTGTAACGTGTTTTCCTTATATGTTGATCTAATGGTCTTTTTAGAGGGATCAAAAAGATGCTGACTAGAATTTACCAAACCACAGGCTAATGTCTTTGTTACTTTTGTTAAACACCCTTGAATACAAAGACATGTACTGAATAATAATAATAATAATAATAATAATAATAATAACAAGTGTAAAAGGGAAATTAAGTACGTGATCAGTTTGAGAAACGGCAAATGTTTCAAATTTTTATTTGATCAATTATTTAAAAGAAGAATCCATCATCAGAGTTGCCTCTGATTAGCTTGATAATTAATTAAATCCTTTATTTGGTTCCTGTAGCACTGGTTTGCTTATGTACAAACTCCAAACAGCGAAACCTTCTCAATATAATTTTAACTATTTCAAATATTTTATATGTCTACGTGATCGCGCCCTGAGACCTTTTTTTTGTATTTGTGAGCCTAATATGTGTAGTGTGTGTACAGGCACATGCATGTGTAAGTGCTTTTTGTGCATGTGTTTGTACAGAAAGTTGTCGTTTTAGTTGTTGTTGCATTTGCTGTGCGGTGTTTCTGTCTATGAGAGTGTTTTCTTTTTCTCAAACGATATCTCCACTCTGCTATTTCCTCCCCTTCTCCTGTCCTCCCTTTCATCTCTCCTCATGTAGCTGTCTTTTTCTGAAGCCATGCGGAACAAGGCTCGTCTGTCCATCACAGGAAGTGTGGGGGAGAATGGCCGCGTCCTGACGCCAGACTGCCCCAAAGCTGTGCATGCTGGCCACGCCTCCCTCCGACACCCCGGCCTTGCAGTGGTCTCCTCTGGACTGCCCTGAAAACCAAAAAACACCTGCCGTGCCTTAACAACACACAAACATACTAGGACTTCGACAAAGACCCAAACACACACTTACATACAAAAAGATCTATATATATATGCTCACACACCCGCACGTACATGATCATAGCAACAGAAGCTCAAATATTCAGATACAGAGAAACACATTTTTACATGAAACACACACACACCGCATCATCATTTCACATTTCCTGCTGCCACTGACTCATTTTACAGAAGACTGATGAATACAACTGTGGAGCGAACGGTGTAGAAACAGAGCAATGGACAACTATGGCGTCACACTTGCCTGCAGCATTCTTTTCTTTTTAATTTTCTTTCTTATCTTTTTTTTTTTTGAGAGGATGCCAATATCGCGAGATCATCGAACCAACAGGAAAGCCAGCACAGATTCCCATGAACAATGAGCTGTGAACACGACCATAAAACTGATCATGATGATGACAGTGAGAAAGATGATGACCACAGCCGACGAGAGGAAAAAAAACAAAAAACAGACAACCAAACTACTTAGCTCCCGCTCTCTCGTCATTGGACAATAAGCCACACCCCCTTAACAGCGCCTTACTAAGACGACAAACATTGTTTTCATCATAATCATCATCACGGTCGTCATCAATTTAACTTGCCTGCGAAGAGTGCCAGCTAGTATAACCCTTAGAAGACCAGAAAACTGTAAGCTTGAACATTTGGACTACTCAGCCATGGACTGCTCAAAATGAATGAAAATGCTTATAGAATGGTTTCTCTCCCCAAACCAGCGAGTTAATCAATATAGAACAGAAGTAACCTCCAAAACACAGACTACACAGGGGTTTGTAAAAGAAAAAAAAAACGTGGTGATTCATGGAGCCCCTCATCAACAGCATCAACATGACAGTAGAAATTCTAAATAGCAAAGTGATGAGTACTTATTTTGCCGAGTGGGTGAGGTTGATAAATAGAGAAAAAAAAATAAAAAATACATGGGCAGATCTCAAATGGCTTCCTAACAAAGTGTTTCTCAGCCTGACAACTGGGATCTTACAGACGTTTGCAGAAGAAATGAATGAGACGTTTGAAATACGTTGGGTAAAAATCTTTAAAAATGTGGGAACGCATTCATTTTCCACTGTAAAAGGCAACTGATATTTGAACTATAAAGGCCAACTTTGACAATTTCCAATTCAGTTCAACTCAAATGTGCAGTTTGGTTGTTATTTGAGATCCTCCATCTTTTCCAGTCGCTGGGAAAAGGTACCATATCAGAGAGCTTGCTTTTTAAAACTGTTGTAAATAACTGCGTAGCAAAACAGAATTCACCTGTCTTTTTTAATCATCTTAGATAACAATTCATTGCAATAATGAATATAAAAAAATGCCACTACTTGTAATTAAGATGAAATTTTTTTTATAAATCTACATATTATATATAATACAAATAAATAAATATATATATATATATATAAAAGCCTATAGAGAGCTATAGAAAACATTGATCACTGATTGTCAGAGGCCATGGCATACATTCTGTTCAATGGCTGTTTTTTGATAACTTGAAAATATTGAAATACCACCGTTTTCATGTGTCTGAAACAACACTGAATGTCCATCTGGCACTCACAGAGACACACACGTGGAAACATGCGCACATACATAGTTGCATAGACGCGGTCGGCTCAAACCATAGAACCATTAGTTATTCACTGCTTTACACTGTCTAATAGTGTCTTTACCCCCCTCAAATCTATGTTTTGTTAGCTGCAAAGTCACTTGAAACAATGTAAAAATGCCACTGTTTATGACTGTACGTAGAGGCGGTAGATCAGTTTGACTGCTGTACTGCTGGGAAATAGTTTGGGGCATCTTCAAAAGTGTAGCACTAATGGTGCTTTTATTTTTTTTTTAATCACATTTTGTCATCGCGTTTCGTTCACATTCATGTTCAAACTGAACGGGTTTGCGCTTCAATAAGTGGACTATGTTTTCCCCCGAATCTATATAGTACGGTACATTTTTGGGGACCTGAAAATAGAAAAATGCATATTGCATTAAAGACCGGTGTGTAGGTGTTAGTGACATCTGGCTGTCAGATTGGAGACTGCAACCAGCAACAAACTTACAGTCAACGTCATTTCAACAGAAAAACACAAAGGCCCTCTGGCATTTGGCTGGTCCAAACCTGGCAATATCCAATGAAGACGAGCTGCTTCCTGTGTATGTATGAAGGGCTCATTCTAGAGTACTGAAACACAGTCATTCCAGGTACAGGTTGTTATATAATGATGAAAACATGCTTAAAGAAGCACTCTAAATCCTGCACACTGATCCTTTAATATCTGAGGAAATCTTGGTAAAAAAATAAGGGAAGTAAATTAGTGCAGTTATTATACTGCAATACAGCTAAAGCATGATGCTTAAGATCTGTGTCATAATGCAGCCCGATACTGTATGTTTATGTTTTTTGCCCTTCCAATTTTGTTATTTTATAGTTTGTCCTTTACCCTACCTCTCACCTGCTTAGGCCATCATTGTTCCTTCCCCACGTTTTGTCTTATCTTCCTTTGGCTCGTGTCTCCCCTAACATGCAAAAAGCTCTGTACATAGCACATCTCAAGAATGATTTCTTGAAAATATTTTAATTTCTTGCCCTAATCCAATGCAAAGTAACAGGCTAGAGATTAATCAAGAACCTGAGACACCGGTTGACAATCTGAGTTTCTTCTAGCTCTGCGTTCTCAGCGTTGCTTTCCTTCTGTATCATAACCTTGTCTGTTGAACTCGCACCTCATCTTGTATTAGTCCTGCATCAGATCTATTCAAGCCAAACAGACAAACACATAAACAGAAAAGAACCTCTTGAATCTACATGTATTTCCGACAACAGATTTAAACTATCCATAAATTTTACCAGTAAAGTAGAAATTTTCTACTCACTTCTCGGCCGAGGGGATCAGGAGCCTGCAGAAGTACTGCACCAATCCAGCATGAGAAAAAATGCTCAAATAGTGGGTTTCTTACAGTTATCATTAATCCAGCTCACTAGACCAGAAACACCAGACACTTCAACCTCACATGATACTGTTGCCTTTTCTTTTTTTTTTCATTTATTTTATTTTTCACCACCAGAGCATAAGATTTTGTGCGAAGACAGCAAAAAGCTGACCGGTGGGTTGTCAATGCTCTGGCTTTAACAGTTTCTTTCTTCCTTTATTTCTTTCTTTCCATCAGTTTTCTTTTTTCTAGTAAAACATCAATGCTCAATCTCCTGTCTCTGTCTGTGCTTATTTATCCAGTAATCTCAATTCTACACCTCCAACAGCAGAACGGTGGATTCATTTTCAACCAGATGATGAAATTGATATTGATCGCTTTATTTAATGGTTTGTTTCACAATGAAAGATCCATAGTCAAATATACTTAACTGGACTGAGGTAAGTACTAACTAAGCAGTATGAAACATGAGAAAAAAGCAACATAGAAAGAAGGAAAGAAGAAAGCCAAGGAGTTCTACAGTTTGGACAGATTTAGACAGACTCCCAACAAAAGTACTGGATTAACTTTGGAATTGCAATCAACTTATAGCCACAGTTTTCAGGGATTCAGAAGTAACTGGAAAAAATTTAATTTTATCAATTTTATTGTTTTTATCTATTTATTTATTTAACATGAAAGTGATTTGAACTCGATCCCTGTAGTCTAGAAACCCTGAGCATCACCAAATGCTGTGTTTCCTCCCGTGAGATGCTCTGTTGCTGCTTGTTTGTGGGTCTTTCTCCATTTTTGTATTTAATAATTGAAAAGCATGCTCTACTCATATCAGGTGACTGACTTCACCATTGAAATATACAGATTTTTTTTTTTTTTTGCCTTGAGAAACGCTTGGTTTTCTTGTGTATGACTTGAGTCATCATCCTTTTCACTGTGAAGTGCTGTCCGATCAATTTTGCAGCACTTGGCTGAATCTGAGCAACGAGAGTCAACAGCTCCACTGGCACTCATACATGCCCATGCCTTAACATTGCCTTCACCATGTTTGATAGGTAATGTGCTATGTTTTGAATCACGAGCTGTTTCTGTCAGTCTTTATACTTTTCTCTTCCCATCATTTTGGTACAAGTTTAATTTGGTTTAATCTGTCTTTTAGACATTTTATGTCAAAGTCTAATCTGAGCTCCTTGTTCTTGAGCATAACCAGTGGTTTGCACCTTGTTGTAAACTCTCTGTATTTATATTCAGGAAGGCATCTGATAGTCAACTTTAACAGTGAAACTCAAACCTTCTTAAAAGTCTTCTTCACTTAGGTTGATGTTGAGGTTTTCTTAACCAAGTAAATAATTTGCATCTGCTTTAGCTGACACGTGTAGTCTTTTAGGTCTTTTTAAGACTATAACAGATCGCTGATTTTACCACCCTTAAGGTTTGTCTATCTCTCTGATAGATTTGTTTTTATGGCCTAATGATGGCATGACCTCATACTGAGAGCTACAGTTAACATCTACCAAATCCAAATTAAACACAACACTTGGAATCATCTACAGATCTTTTATCTGTATAATTACTTTTGAGCCTCAATCACATCTTCAGTCACATATTGATTGTTAACTGTGGCCAGTTTTTTGCCTCAGCTGCCACTGTTATTTGAAGAGATAAGAAAACAGAATTCAATTGACTGCAATCTGTATGTAATGTACTGACATCTAGTGGTGAGATCATACACACTGTACCTTTAAATTCTACTATAGTTGTGTACAGAGGCAAAAAGGGTTATTGCATTTTTTCCACTTCTAAATCTGTAAAACTACTACATGCACAAAATACATGGTTGACTTATATGAATAAATTAGCACTTAATGTTGAGGAAAGTTAATGAAACACTTAACTGCCAAGGTACAACAGGCACAAGTATATAACATCTCCCGATAGAGCAAGTTTAAGAGTGTAAAGTCATTATGAGACATTAAGTACACACAGTTTTAGGCAGCTCGAGTCCTGACATACTCCAAAGCTGCTTTTATCCACATGTACCAGCCAGCAGGTCATAGTCCTCTCTTTACAAATACTCTTTTTCAGGTAAAGATGGCGTGTGCAGGAGCCATGACACATGATCCCCACTTATTCACAAACAGCAACATGTGAATATACAATAATTGTAGTATTTTTGATGCAGGCTTATCCACAACATAAACAAGTGTTAGGATTTCAAGGTCAGGGTTTACTAATCTTGTATTTAATCCCAGATCTACCAACCAAACACACTTTTCCTGAGGGTTTCTTGTCTTTGAGTGAGATTCTAATCAGAGTCATTCATACCTCAGCCAGACCATCACACAGCCCAGTTTACTCAGGATTCGTTAGACTAGTTTCTGGCACAGAGATAAACAGCCATTAACCACCATGGAGCAGGGAGGTTTGCAGAAAGATCTAGCTTTTCATGTATTATCACCAGCACTATGCTCACATCGCTACAGTCAAATGGGAGCAGAGTAGGGACCTGGCAGCTTAAAGACCATCACTGCCCAACCAAACTGAGAAGGATACAGTTTCACCATGAACTACTGAGAAATGATCCGCACCCCAGAGCAAAGCGTTAAAAAAAAATCAATTAATTCAAATTCAAATTTATATTTATTTATAGATTTGTTACATGTAAATACTAAATAAAACACGTTGCAAGTAGCAATATAAAAGCAGGCAATAAGACCAGAAGTTACAATGATTATTTGATGATTTTGCACTCATTGAGTTTCTCTAATAAGAAAAACACTTTTACAATGGAGAATTTAACACAACACCAAACTGAAATAAGTTCATGGATATCATCTAATTGTCTATAGATTGCATGCAGCTTCAGGAACTATTTTAGTGTTTTGTTTCTACATATTTTCTGCTTTTTGCTTTGCACTTAATAAGCAAAAGGATCATAGCAGATGAGGATTACTGCGTCCATTAACTTGACTTAAAAACTAAAAAAAGGGTTGGATTTTTGTGTCTGTACTCGTGCCATTACATGATTTTAAACCAAAACGAAATCGCTCAATCAGTGGTTTTGAGAAATCCATTTTTCTCCAGAGACAGATGGAGGTTTTGGGGTTGTTTTTTTTTAAGTTTTACAGGACTTCTTATGTGTCTGCCCTGTGTGATACCAACATGTCTCAGTCTCTGCCGCTGTAGACCTGCCGTTATGGGGTTAAAAACTCCCTGCTGTGAGTTTGTCATTTGGGTTGTATTTTTCTTCAGTCCTTGGGGATCTAACACTCTTAATGCAGAGCTATCACCAACAAGCATTTCCCATTATTTCCCATCTCACTCACGCTCTCGCAGAAACCCACACATGCGCTCGCACACCATGCTGTGTTATTACTGACAAGTATTTCCCATTTACTTGAAGATGAAGCAAAATAACAGTTTTGTGGAGTTCCACCACCCTTTTAACCTTGCACCTTCGTGTGCAAATGCACACATGTGAACGCTCACACGCCTCCCGTTTGCCTCTTTTATCGTTACTGCAGAGTGACAGCAGCCTTTTCACCTTTTTATTTTTACTGACACGATTTATCTTTCTCAGCCTCTGCCTTACCTTCGCTCAGCTCTGCATTATCCCCCTTCTGCTCGGCCCCACCTCATTTCTCCTCTGCTCTCACTGCTCATTCTCTTTATCCTCCCCTCCTCTTGTCATATCTTATTTCTCCTGTTTTGCATTCGTCTCTCAGGGGGAATCCCTGTCACACCGTGATTTGTCATCCACAGCTCCTTTCCCGTTATGACCACCTCCCCTGCTCTCTCTTTTTCTTGAGGCATTTCTCACGATCTGATAGAAGATTAAATTCCAACACTCTTAGCACACACAGGCAGCTCACCGTTGTGCTGGTTTGTTGTTGTTGTTGTTGCCACTGCAGCTGCTAGGATCTGAATATTTTAAGACTGTTAAGAAGTGGGGTTACTCTAGTACATACTACCTACCTATACGCGTACAGAGCTGGAGTAGCCGCACACAAAAAATGAGATGACAATAAATAAATTCACTGCTGGGATTCTTCAGGGTTGAATTAGTGCAAATTTTCTGGCTGAATGAATAATAAATGAGATTGTTTGTCATTTAATGCCAATGGAAAAAGAATGACTAAAATATTTTCAGTTTCGATTTATGAGTAAATCAAATGGAACTGATTACAAAAAACAAAAACACTTTGCTTCTGGATGATTGTCTTAGCTTTTTCTGCACACTGTGACAACTAATTGCTGATTTCTCTGACAGTAGTAACACACGCACTGGGAGTCGAGGTCAAATGTCAGATTACATACAAATCCATCATGGCACCAAATTTACTTCACGAGAGTCCAAGGAAGTTGGAAAGAAGCTGCTGAAGGGAGATTTCAGATATGCAGTTGACTGCAAAAAGTAACAGAATTCGTGCATGTGAGAAGCTCTAAATAAAATTTATGAAAAAATATTGCCTCCCTGCAACACTGTGGTTTCTGGTCTATATTAGCAGAGCCTGTCGTGTGAGGGTTGTGTGCAGGCAGGAGTGGTAGGAGGACCCAAAGTGCAGACCGTCTCGGACAAAAGGTGAATTTAAACTCAGATTCATTGCTAGATGGCAAACAGAGAACTAGCAAAACTGGGAATACAAATAATAAACTGACGACAACAAATAACCTGACATGGCAAATGGCCAGAACACACAGCAAGATGCGAATAGATCACAACACAGACACAGCGAAACACAGGGCTTAAATACACAGAGGGAGCAATCAGGGAATGGGTAACAGGAGGGAAACACAGCTGGGGCAAATCAGGCCTAATGAGACAAGGGGAAGCGAAACCAGATACATTAACATCAGACATGGACCTTCAAAATAAAACAGGAAACATAACACAGACTGAACTAAAGACACAGACTCACACGCAGGCACTGCAACAGAGGGAACAGAGACGTGGGACCAGGACAGACACAGACACTGACTGGACACGGGGATATCGCAGACAGGGGAGACAGCAACTAAGGATGCACAGAGACATAAACCATAAAAGAGAACTCTAACAAAGAAACCCAAGATTAGAAATGATAAATAGTACAATAAATTCAAAACCCTGGGTCAACGACCCAGGCATCCTAACAGAGCCATAGTAGCCTACCCGATATTTGTTATGAAAAAAATAGTAATAATAATAATATTAATAAAGGACCTAAACTCAAATAGTTTTTTAGATAATAGAATTTTAAAATGGCCCCTCAAAAAATCATCTAACACCTTTTATTAAATTTTATTTTTTGGAAACCTAATCACAGTAAAAGAAAAAAAATTCAGACCAATTTATGCACATCAAGTGGGATTATTTTTTTCTTTTTTGTTTCGTAATTTGATGGATTTAGATGGAATGACCCGAAAAGCCTTGATTTCTCTCACAGAGGAACAGCAGACACCAACCAGTTTTAAGTGACTGACAATCAACTGTTGTACAAAGCCACTTTCATGCTCTTCTATCCAACTAACATGTTGAAAGCAAATTTATCTTGACAAGACAAGGGTTTTTATTAAATTATGCATCCACTCCAACAGAAATATCAGAATATGCAGTAAAACAGCACATTAGGTTTAATCAGTACCTCATCAGATCAGTGTTATCATTACTTACATGACTCAACGTGTCTCAGAAACAAAACCAAATTCCTGTTTTTGCACTTTTTTTGGCTTTCAATGCACAGTCACAAAGCATTTATCATTAAAGGAATTTTACAAAACAATGGGTTAGAATGGGACTAGACGGGCAGAATGTTCACTTTCATTACTAATCAGATTGGCTTCGTAATATCTCTTCTCTCTTTTATAGACTGCCAACGAGAGCTCTTACAGCAAGTCTGAGAAGAAAAACCTGAGATTACCTCTAAAGTCCATCCACTGTTTTTCAAATCTTGAAACAGCTGATTTTAAGGTATTAGACCCCTGAAATCCTTGGACACAGATCTTTGAGCTGTAGCGAGCTCTGTGACCTCTGGGCAGGCAGCTTTTAGTTTTTATCCTCGCCACCTGTGAAACAGTCTGCCACAGGACCTGCGGGCATCTCAGTCTGTGCACAGTGTTTTACCTTCACAACGCTAACAGCGCTCTCTCACTTTTATTTCTTTTCTTTTTTTCAGAAAGGTTATAAATGTGTAATATCTGTTAACCTGATATAATGGGCTGCATCACTGAATAAGGTCAAGTAAAGTTAACAAGATATCAGGAAGGAAATATTGTATTGTTTTTTTTCCTCTAATAAGCTCACACAGTCTAGACAGCAGTCAGTTGACTCAATATATGACTTCAGTGCTGAGGGACTCTTTGAATCAACACAGTGGATTTTCAGATCACGTCTAAAGATAAAGCAGAGCCTTTTGAATGAGGCTTTCCTCTCTCAAGTAGAGACGAGTATAAACCATGGGACCGAGAAGTAAACTAGCCTTTTGTGATTTGATCTGTCGGCCTCGACCACCTCGCTTTGAATGTGTGTCTTTGTTTGTGTAAGCCCTCGGGTGATAATGAAGGTCTTTCTTATGAACTTAAATGTTTCACTTTCAAGTGTCACCAGGTTACATCAGATTTAGTAAAGTCCTCAAAAGTTGCAGTTTTTGAGAGGCGCATCAGGGACATTTCAGCAATTGTCCCTTCTTCTTAAAGAGCATCAGTGCAGAAGAGTAAAAACTTTTGCATTTTTTCTTATTATTCTCTTTTGTCGTTATGCATAAAGACATGAAAGGGCCCTCACAGCTTAATCATCAGAAGCAGCACTTTAGGATCTGGATGTATAACAGATTTTGTTTCATTCTGAGCACCACAATTTTTGAAATTTCTCTTTATCAACAAGTATTTTAGCAAAAAGGCACAATTTCAGGAAAATATTTTAAAAAGACGCACTTGTAATGCATTCTCCACAAAGTCCAATACCCAGATTTTGTTATTTTAATTGACCCAGACCTACACCCCGATATTTAACCTTTTCTTTGCCTGTGTTCAAAGAAAGTTTCATGAATTTGGGCTCCGTAGACTTTAGTTTTATATAATAACATATTCATACTATGATTGAATGTCAAATATAAATCAACATAAGAAAAAAATATCTAACATTAGGAAAAAGTAACAATATTTATGATGACTATTATTATAATTTTCAATATAAAAGCTTGTGTTTGGTGTCATTGATGTTACAGATGACACAGCTTTTAGTACAGTATGGATTACAGTCTTCAAAGCCAGTAATACTTTACAGCATGTTTACAGCAAAACTTTCATTACTTCACTTACAGTATTTTTTTTAGCATGCACATCAAACTTGCTGATCAGAAATTCCTTTAAAAATCTTGCAAAGTCCTTCCTGACATGAGTAGGAGGAATACAGATGTGTGGTGTATAAAATCAGCAATAGCTGAATTCCATTTAGGTTTCTCAGTATCAGGGTTGTGGTGTGACTCGTGTTGGATCAGTGGTAGTGATATTAGTATCTAAAAGCCTGTGAAAAGGTGAGATATCAACTTAAAATATTATTGTCAATCGTGTTTGTCTTCTGTGAACGAAATTTTTTCTGTACAACAAAAGTTGTGTGCTTTTTGTTACAGTTACACTAGAGAAAACGGTGGTTGGAGATCGCAGAACGCCGCAAATTATTGTGACCGTGTGCAATGACCATGCAATTTTGCTGCCTTTAAAATGACTGACAGGGACCATGTCTGCACGCAGTCAGGTGTCATCTGACTGACATTAGAACAAATTTAGTACGTCAAGACGGCAAAAAGAAAAGCAAAAGGACAGAGTCAGTCTGCTGTCAATTTATAACTGAATTAACAGAATCTGTGATTAACTGTCATAAACAGGTGGAAACTGAATCTGTGAGCCTCTACATACACAAAATTTCACATTAAACAGAAATTCACAATCACTACTTACATTCACAGTCCAAATATAATATAAAAATTCCTCCACAATTGTTGGTTTAGTTGCTGTAACATGGTGATTTAACTTCAAAATGACAGAAGTAACTGGGGATCAGTCCTCTTGGCTGAGGCTACCCAATGTACACTACACCCAACCAGGCAAGGTGTTGGCATCCTGCCGTGAGGATACCTCGGCGTAGACCCAAGACACACTGGAGAGATTATATCGCTCAGCTCGCCTGGGAACATCTCGGTGTGGTAGGCCTGGGCTTCTCTTCTTAGGCTGCTGTCCCTGCAACCCAGCCTCAAATAAGTAGAAGAAGATGGATGGATGGATCAATGGATCGATGACACAAGTGCTCCCTAACTGAAATAAACAGGAGAAAACAGTGCAAGGAAAACAATAAGGCAGCTCACCCCTTCTGTTCCAGTGCTATTTACAATGTGCTATTTACAATGAAAACTAATGTACACACTATATACAGAACTGAGAAAAGTCGCACAAAGTCACAGGCAAAAATGTCTCAGGTTTTGGAGGCCAGGGTCAGGTCTGCTGCTGCTGTCAATGGCTGCCCAGGGACAACTGCTGGTGGAGGGATTTTGAATGCGACCACATGATCGCGGACCAATCGGCAGCCGTCAGCTCATCCACTCAGGGACCTGCAAAGACTTAAAGGCACAGACAAAGGAAAAAACCACCAAAACAGATTATCAGCAATCACCTTGCAACCAAAAGTGGCCAACCAGAGGTAGGTGGAGTTGCACACTTACCTTCTATGTGACCCGTTCGTCGCAGCTATTTGCAGTTGTTTACCAAATGCAAAATATTCAATGTAATCATAACGCAACCACCATTTTTTCCTAGATGCAAGGAGGTTACCATCATATGCTTACTGTAGTGTGACTGAACTATTTGTTTTTCAGTAATAGATAGGCAAGGGTTAGGGTTTATAGGAGTTATAGTACAATAGCACTATTTCATATATATACTTAAATATTTCTGCACCAATAAAGATTAATTGCACTAACAGCCCAGTATTTATTTAACATCTTCCACAGCACATTTCTGTGAACTGGAGTGCTGAACATCAGCCAACAGTTGTTGCATTTGGCCGCTGATTGTGCCGAACAAATATTACACCCTAAGGCACTGTTCTCGGGCTTCTTCTTGGCCATTTAGGAAAGATCACTAAAGTGTCTCGCACCAAACGTAGACAGTATGTCTGTGAAAAATCTGCTGCTAGTACCAATAGTGATCTGGAGACATCTAATTTATTCACCCTGCTCATCTACCCTCTTTTTCTCACTCTTATCAGATTTTTACTGACAAATGGTCCTTGTGGAGCTGCATTCTCTCTTTCTCCACTTGCAGGCGCTCTCTCTCAATCTGCAACCTGCCAGCCTCAAACTTGATGAACTGCAGTCTCTCCTTCTCCAGCTGCAGTCTCTCCTTCTCCAGATTTAACTTCGCTGCCTCCAAGTCCGCCGCCGACACTCCCTTCTCCCTCTGTCCATCATGAGTTGAGGATAAGGACGAACGAGAGGAAAGGACTGGGCCTTGTTGCGGCGGCAGGTTAAAAGAAGAGTTGACGTACTCTGATTGGCCAACACGCATGAGTCTCAGCCTCTCTCTCTCCACATGTAACCTCTCCTTCTCTATTTGCAGCCGCTCTCTCTCCACCTCTGTCTGACGAAGTCGCTCTTTCTCCACCAATAGCCGCTCTTTCTCCACCACCAGGCGTTCAGTCTCCACAGCCAGCCTTTGTTTCTCTAGCTCCAGACGATGTTTCTCAACAGCAACCAGACACCCTGCTCCTATGTTCTCGTCACTGCTGAGTTCACCCAGCATTCCCATCAGGCCACCGGGCAGCAGTAGATTTCTGCTGGTGGTGGAAGTCGGATCCTTGGAGGGGCTGGGCATGCCCAAGTCATTGTGGGAATAAACATCAGTATCATGCCCCTCTACACGTGCCTCGATGTCACAAAGGAGAGAGGGAATATCATCATCATCCATTTCTCCATCTCCCACATCCCCATCCAGCTAGAGGGAAGGAGAAAGAGAGAGAGAGTCATCATTTAACAGGTTTTCACACATATGTGGATAACCAGTGGGGAGATCAGCAGCAAGGCTTTCAGCGCAGAACGCTGCAGACATCAGTGGTCGCAGACATGAAATTGATTAAGTCAGACAGCATGAAAATGAGGAGCTGGGGTGCAAAGTGGCCTGCAGATGTGCATCAACTGTAGCAACACCTTAACTATTGGATGTGTTTGGTATCAGCAGGACGAGGAGCTCCTCTGGGTCGGCATAACTAAAGCGAACGCCACACTTATTTCTAATTCTCACAGGAGACTCTGAAGCAAGCCTTCACAAATAAACCCAAAGAAAGATGCGCTCAAGAAGCACTGAGGTAAATGGGGGATCCTAATTTCTCCTGAGTTATTTTCTTGTTTTTATATAAATGATACAGCATTAAATACAGTCATGAGCTATTCTGAGTCATCAATCTGGATTTCTGGCTGAGAGTTTATCCCCAAATTATTTTTAAACTAAATCTCTGCGACTACATTTGATGGTTTCATGTGCTGAGCTGATTATTTCACGGTCTGCACACAAACCATCATCACTTCTTTTATTACTGCAGATTCTCTGGCTGATAATATGTACCGCTATACTAGATATCGTGCAGTTTTATATTATAAGGCAGTATTAAATCAACCAAAGACACAAAATACTGGAGAATTTTTGAGATGTATAAATATCTATATTGGCAAAAAAAAAATTTCACTCGCCCATCCACATCATTGAATTCAGGAGTTCTGATCACTTCCATGGCCACAGGTATATAAATTAAGCACCTAGGCATGCAGACTGACTCTACAAACATGGCTCGCTCTCAGGAGCTCTTTGAATTCCAAGTCGAGTGGTGAAATTTCCTCATTAGTAAATATTCCACAGTCAGCTTTTAGTGGCATTATTACAAAGTGGAAGCAACTGGGAACGATGGTAACTCATTTTACGTAGGCTACGTAAAATCACAGAGGAGAGTCAGTGGATGCTGAGGCACATAGTACGCAGAGGTCGCCAACTTCCTGCAGAGTAAATCGCTACAGATCTCCAAACTTCATGTGGCCTTCAGATTAGCTCAAGAATAGTGTGTAGAGAGCTTCATGGAATGGGTTTCCATGTCCGAGCAACTCACATCACCAAGTGCAAAGCAAAGCGTCGGCTGCAGTGGTGTAAAGCACACCAGCACTGGTCTCTAGATCAGCAGAGACATGTTCTTTTCCAGGAGTTGGGCTCGGCCCCTTAAAATAGTGAAACGAACAAGACATTTTGGACAATTTCATGCTCCAAACTTTGTAGGAGCAGTTTGGGGATGGCCGCTTCCAAGGTTGGATGGGCATCATATGAAACCCTATGGATTAAGAATGGGATTTTTCTCAAGTTTATATCTTTTTGAAGGCAGATGAATGAACACTATATAGCGTATACTGCATATACTAACTCTTTAGCTGCTGTAACAGGAAGCGTTATCTCATAAGATAAGAGTGACCAGTGAGATTTGATCTAAAAGCAGATCTTAATGTAATCACAGAAAAGTAATATTTAAATGTCAGTCTTCAATTATATCCTAATTAATTAACACGTGCTTAATTTAATTTAGTCTCTACCTTGTGAACCTGCAGGAGTACAATCAACAGACTGGACTGACTAGAGACACTTGAGCTGCATAATGTGTATTAAGTAATGGCTGGTAAGGACATTAATTTGACTAATTACACATTAGCAACACTTGAATTTCAACATAGGCTGTTTGTCTTCTCATAATATTAGCAGCTCTGTATTAAAGAGCATATTTTTACAAAATAATCAGTGTGCATATACATGAAATGATGATTTAACAGACTCTAAGCTTTGATGGCTGCTCTACAGAGAGAAACACACACACACTGTTACTCTGTATTCACTGACATCGTCCTCCATCTTTACTCCCGGCAGTGCCCCCACGGCCTGCCCGCTCGACCCGCTGAGAGCCACCATCTCCGGCCAGTCACAGTGCCAGTCCTTTGGGAAGCCCGAGAGGTCAAGCAGCTGGTCACAACCAGATCCCAAAGAAGGCGCCTCGTGCTCTGGAGAGGAATTTCCATACTCAGTCTTAATGGCCAAAGAGGGGGGCGAGGAAGAGAGAGAGAGTTCAGTCTGCAACTGTTTTTTCTTCGTAAGCGCACGCCAGTCGAGGTAACGACGCTTCACCTGCACATCAGAAAGGGAAGGCTGCTTTAAAAATCACAACTGGGTCCACAGAAGCAACGATACGATCTGAATGGAGACAAACACACCTCGGCAGCAGTGCGTAGCTCCCCCTCTCCCAGGGCATTCACACCTTGTGCCACTTCCTCCCATGCTTGCCTCTTCAGCTCATTAATGGCTGTGTTCTATTAAAGAAGAAAGACCAGCAGTTAAACTGTTTCATTCAAAGAGGCAAATAATATGACACTAGTTTACTGAATGGAAAAGAAAGTGACTGCACAAATTAAATTCTCCTGTGCCATTGAAACTAATTACCCTCTCTTCATTGGGAAGAAGAAAGCGAACACTGGGGCAGAGTGTACAGGTGACATAGTCAGCATGAAGTTATTAAAACATTTTTTCAACTCTGCCCTCTTAACCTCTTCTACTGATTTCATTAGGGAGATTAAAATATGACTGTTATGTATAAGCAGAAATGTGTCCAGGGTGCAACACACAGGACATCCTGCAGCTGAAAAACAGACATGTCAGTGCTCTCTAGTGGCAGCAACGGTAATGTAACCAGTTCAAACCTTGGAGTCATCGTTTTGTTCATTATTTACAGCCTCTAGATGTTTTAATTTAGACCAATATAAATTGGAGCTGACTAAACACAGGCGGGCGAGATGGCAGAATTATCTGAATGGTTTGTGCTGCTGTTTTTGTCATTTTCCGCACCTTGGTTCAGACTTCCGAGGAAAGAGAGCTGTGTATGCATTTTTCTGTGGATAAAATCAAGAAGAAAAGAAAAGAAAAGAATCTCCACCTGTTGTCTGGAGAACAATACGTCTCTCCTCTTGTGGATCTCCCTGATGAGAGTTTGTGTTTCCCTCACGCTGTAGTTGCTCTTCCTCTTCCTCTTCAGGTGCTTCATTTGCAAGAAATCCAGTGTGGCAGCAAGGAGTGGGACAGAAGCCCCCAGAAATGTAGAGAGCAAGAAAAACAAGTCAAGAGAGACAACTGGAAAAACAGGAGTGAAGTTATGAGAAAGAGAGGCACAGATATGGAAGAAGGTATCAGAGGGAAAGGACTGAAACAGAGGTGTAAAGAGACAGGTCGCAGTTCAGTGTAAAAGGGAAACTCAGTCCTCAAATAGAGAGAAGTATGGAAGTTTGCTGTAGCTTAGCTGTCCTTCAGCAGCGCAACAGTTTACACCGGGGAGGAATTCCTCCGTGGCTCCGTTTGTAGCAGCTTCTTTAAAGTTTTCCACCTGGGAGTATCTAAGTAAGGACATTTAAGGCTTGGGGGTTAAAGAAATGCTAGCTGGAAAGAAATGCGTTGATCTGGTAGACTGGAGGTATAAGTCATCAAATCCTTCCCTGCTTTGCTCAAGTTTGACTGGAGGGTTCACTTTTTCTTTTAATAAGACACAAGCTATTATTAATATTATAAGAAGGCTTCAGGTTGCAGTCCAACTTCTCCTGGAATGGGCTGCTGCCAGGTAATCTCACGTGTAGAGAAGCATCACAGGGTGAAAGTGTTCTTTAGCCCTTCTTCTTGTTTAGCCCTGTGTAAAAGACGAAAAAGAAAGCAGATAACACGATTTAGTTTATACAGCCACCTACAGTTGCATTAGTGGAATCTGAGCAGAGAGTACAGCCATGTACACTTCACACACATCATCAGTAAACACTAGTCACCTGGTTGCACTGGCAGCCATACATGCCCATGTACACTTCGGATCTCTACCTTCTATTCGGGTATTTTCAGGTCAAGTCCAATCTGACCTTCCTCTTCTTCGGTGTAACCAGTGGTTTGGACCTTACTGTAGAGACCTCTGTATTTCCATTCATGAAGGTGTCTCTTTATTGTAACTGACAATGATACTTTTGCCTCCTCAGGAATGTTCTTGACTTGTTTGGATTTGTAAAGCAGTTTTTCTTAACTATAAAAGTAATTCTGTCATCATTCACTTCAGTGGTTTTCTATGGTTTTTCAGGCTTTTTGATGTTGCTGGGCTGTTCAGTGTATTTATTCTTTTCTTTTTTTGATGTACCACAGCAGACCCTTAAGTTATGACTCTCTCTCAGCTGGCCATAAAACTTATTGTCAGTCATGTTACAAATTACATTTGAGCCACTAAAATTGAAAGACTGTGTATACCTATAGTTAATGCAGTACTTTTGTTAGATCCCTTGGATTAAGGATGAAAGTCTGTAATTCTATCACATTTTGATTGTTTGATTTAAAATACACCATGATTGCATGGAGAGGCAAAATTACACCGATTGCGTCATCATACAAATACTATGAACTAATCTGTATATTAAGCGGAATGAGTTAGTTTGGGGGGCGTTTTTATAGATAAAAAAACACATGTTGAGTATTTTAATTTACTCTAAGGTTTTTTTTTAATCAGTTGCCCTAATTTTGGATTGGAGCTGGACAATCAGCTACAGGCCACCTTTCAATCTAAAGACAGGCAAATACTGAGATCGCTCGTAACTATGATGAATACTGATGGGTAGGAACACTGCTCATGCCTCACGTGTCTCTGAAGCACATCAAACATCTCTATACTCTGCGAGTCGTCACTATCTGTCTATAATTAGCAGACAATACTGTGTTGTAACAAGAATTTTACTATGATAATGCGTTACCTTATCGCACAAGAACACAAGAAAGACCTAGTTGTATGTAAATAAATAAATAAATATATAAATGGATAAACCTCGAAGGTTAAACATTTTTCCCTCTTTAACCTTCCAAATCGTTGAAATTACGATTTTTTTTTTTTGGATGACTACAAGGCATCAGTAACCAGAGAGGCTCAGCACATTTTTGTCAGAACAGTCATAAATTTCATGTTTTTTCTGCATCTCGTCAGCTCCTCCAATAAAACACCACTGGTAATAATAGTAAAAACAACTCACCTTAATCACACAGAAAAACCGCAATCCAAACAGCACCGTTTAAAATGCAATTTTAATGCTGCGTTCATCGCCCCGTCTGAAACGGGAGAGACTAAGGTTTCAAAGCTGTAAAGACGATTAAGGTTCGAGAGATTTAGACTTGACATTTAGACCTAAATAAAACAAAAGCACTTGGTGTTATCTCATTCGGACATCGTCTCTACTTTTGTCATTGTATTGCACGGGGATGGGGGTAATTTATTGAAACTGAATCGTAGTGTTGTCGTATTTCCAATGTTATTGAAACATTTGAAGTTACCGCCAGTGACGCGCCATTTGAATTGCTCCTATTGGTTAATCCTCCACCGCGCCCACTTATGACGACATTGAATCAGGCCGGGCTCTTCCGGGCATGTGCACCGCTGTCAACTCCGAAATGTAAACAGGAAAGTCTGTTGGGCGAAAATCCGCACGTCTCTGAACATTACATTCGAAGACGCCGCGCTGACTTTAGCTCATTAGCAGCTCGAAGTTGCGGTGGAGGAGCCCGGATGTCAGAGGTGGAGCAGGGGGCGAGGAGATGGGTTCCGTCCGGTGGGCTTTCCGCTGCGGATCGTGGACGCCGGGCAGGTCAGACTGGCTGTTCGCTGCTCGCTGCATCCAGCGGGAGGAGAAAGATCGGATCGGGCAGTTTGTGTTCGCCAAGGATGCAAAGTCAGCTATGGTGAGTCCAAAACTAAACTTTACCGATTCTTGGTATCGGCCAAGAGCCAAGTAAACAAAGAGCCAGTGTTGCCGATACCTGTAGCGATACTTTAAATCTGTAAAGTTAACTTCTGTTGGGAAGACCAGTGTGTCTTGATTATGACCACAAGATGGCTGTGATTTTTCTTTTTTCCGCATTACCTACTTAACACAATAAAACACATCTCACAGCTTTTCGTGTATTTTGAATAGACCTGGAATGCGCCTTGGGGCAACTGTTGGTGTGATTTGGCACTATTTAAATAAAATTAAATTGAATTGAACTTAGTGCAAAGCAGAGACTTACAGAATGACGCCCAGCAGGTTTACTCCTACAGGTTTCCGGTGGCATGAGGGCCTAACGGTCTTTAGCGGGACCTTCCTCACAGGTTCTTGCCAGAGAACACCAGAACTGGCAGGGCGCCCTGTTCTCTTCACAGATGGTGTTTCAGGCAGCGTATCGCTTGCCATGGCATCTCCAGATATTTTCACATCTTGTCACATGTGCTTAGTGCAAATCTGCTCTCATCTGTGAAGAGAGACAGTGTCATGAGAGCCTGTCTCAAGCTACCAGCAGTGATAAGGACACTGGTAAAAAAAAAAAAAAAAAAAAAAGCTAAACTGAAGTAAAAGTAGAGAGCAGCAGTCTGTGGCCCCAACCTGAAATGCCATTAATATGTTGCATATTGTATCTCCAGTACACCTGTTGTCACTTTAATTTGCACCAAAGCAATCAAAAGTAGTTTATGTTTATTACCTGGACAGAGTGATGTCCCCAAAGTTTATAAAACTTTGTATTCTGCTGTTATCATCAAGTGCTCCCTTAATTATTCTGAAAAGTTTATACAGCTGTCTGCGTCTCTGTTGCCTCAACAGGCTGGACGGTTGTTGCTAAGGAGGCTTGTGTGTGAGAAGATGGGGATCCCATGGTCAGAGATCAGACTGGAGCGATCTCCCAGAGGCAAACCTTACCTGGCAACACCTGGCAAGGTTCACTCCTTTTTTCCATAAAGTTCAAAGTCTGCATATACTGCAGCATTTTACTTCACTGCATTGTCATTTCACTAAACTACAAGTGTTCCAGCACAAGTAACTAAAAATCAGATATAAATCTGATATATCAGAAATATATCAGAAATAGATCTATAATACAGTGCAGGGAGGGTCAGCGTGGCCCAAATACTGGATTTTTGTCAAGCTCAGTATAGACTTCATTTATTTTGATACATTCAAACATATAATCCTTCTCCTTACAGGTCAGTTCAGAGTCAGATCTGGCCTGGAGTTTCAATCTCTCCCACCAAGGGGACTACGCAGTGCTTGCTGCAGAGCAGGGGAGGCAGGTCGGGGTGGATATCATGAAGACCGCCATGCCAGGTAAACACTGTGGTTCCCTGGTTAGGATAAACCTGTGCCAATATATGAAATGACTACATTTTTGGACTCGTTTAGCTATGAAATTCCACCACAAGGGGTCGCTGCTGCACCATATATATACAGTATTGACTAGGCCAAGGCTGTTTGTGTGTGTAAATTTGGATTTCTGTGTGACCACAGAATTCAAATGTGCGAAACACTTCCATCAAACACAGGCTGTGTTTGAATATTACTGTTTTTCTTTTCCATCACCTCCCTCATTCTCCTCCCCTCATTTATAATTTTTCATCCATTCTCTCTTCCCCTCCTGTTTTGGTTTTGTATTTTTTTTGTCCCCGCACCTCTTTCATTCGCTCCAGGTTGCAGCTCTGTGCTGGAGTTTTTCCGCATTATGACTCGTCAGTTTACAGCGCACGAGTGGAGCGCCATCCAATCAGCCGGCTCGGAGCACCAGCAACTCGCCGCGTTCTACCGCCACTGGGTAACCATGGCAACCATACTACCTTGTGCCCTGTGTGTGTAACAGAAGAAAGCACAGGGAGAACGTAACATTGCCGCTGTCCTCTGAGGCGACACACACTTGTATTTTTTTACATACATGTGCAAATTTGTTTCTCAAACGCTGCCCCGCTGCATCGCTGCATGCTGTCATCGGAGACGTGCGCTTTCATTTCATTTTCTTTGGTTTTTGCCTCCTTTCGCTCTCATTTTCTTGCATGCACTCACACTCTCTCGCTCCCTCTCTCTCTAATACACACACACACACAGATGGTCAGCAAAAGCAACAGTGGAGCTAAGTAAAGATTTTGTGCGATTGAGAGGGTGGCACAGAGACGTCAAGCACTGATATCACCACCACACTGTTGACTAATGGCAGAGCTCAACGGTTGCCATAGCGATTAGCCTTGTAATAGTGTTATTGTGGCTTATTGGTTGTCGTGCATGGTCGGTTTTGGCTGGATACATACACACACACACACACACACACACTGACACACAATGTCCTTCTTTGGTGTGCACTCTGATAAACATGTGTGCACAAACTCCCATCTGTTGCGGTTTTAAGTGGTGTTTCTTCTTAGCCAAAACACCCTCCACCACATACACACACACCATCCCACACATGAAGACACACGCATACACACAGATCATCATTTTCTGCATGCAGCTGATCGGGTTTCTTCCCTTTCCATCAAGGCCCTGAAGGAGAGCTTCATCAAAGCCATCGGCACCGGTCTGGGCTTCAACCTGCAGAGGGTGGAGTTTCACCTGCCGTCTGAGCCGCTCACACAGGACCGGGTACTGCACCAGACCAAGATGCATCTAGATGAGGAAGAAGAAGAGGACTGGGTGTTCGAAGTGAGTCTGGTGTTGTGAAGAAAAAGAAAAGTCCAGAGATGTTGTTAAAATCTAGAGGTTTGTGTATTAGAGGTCACAGCTCAACAATTCAGTCTATTTTTGTCTCTCATCAGCTTCCAAGTAGTCTGTGGTTTTATTCTCAGGTTTAAAATGTTGCTATGCCATTTGATAATTGCTCCATTTTTCCGGATTTTCCACTTGTGTCACGAATGCATCAGTGCTGTGCTAGTTCACACTTCACAAATGTTTGCTCAGTTCACACACACACAGATAAAAATAAGCTATTCTGTGTTTGTTTCTTACATTTTTTGGAAATGAGCTGCTCTGAGCTATTCTTTATCAGTAGACTCTCCTCCTCTCAGCCACGCAGCCCTCAGCAATCGCTGCTTCCCACACAGAGTGAAATACTGTATGCAGCTATAGAACTGATGACCGATTAGTTTCAAGTGCAAAGATGATAACATGAGTGTGTGTGTGTGTGTGTGTGTATTTTTTGTTTTTTTATATTAAGTAATGTGTCACAAATCAGGTCAGCTCAAAACAAGACGAGCTCCACGCGAGCTTCCATGCATTGCATATAATTTGGGATCGCATTAAACAAGCTGGAAGCAGCTTTTAGGAAAGTTTAACACATTGGTTCAAAGGACTTGGGTGCTATGCAGAGGGGACCTTGATGCACATTTCCACAGTGAATATGCCCTTGAGAGCATCTTCAGAGAGAATCATAGGTGGCCTCGTACAGAAATACAAGTGGTTGTGATTGGGGGGGGGGGGGCTCTCGAGTGTTTCTTCATCCTGCCTAACATGATAACTGAAGATTAGAGGAGTGCACCTCACAGAGCAAAGAACTCCTCTTTCTGCCATTGCTCTGCTCCCCCTATTAACCTGTACATTTCTTTGCCGTAGAGCAGACACTAAGTTACAAATATTTAAAGCAAGAACATATTGGTACACAACACACCACAATGATCTAGGTCATCTCTTTCAAGCCCTTAAAAAACATGACATCTTTTAAAATTAGGAACATCCTGTCACAGAGCATAGCTGATGACCTGGTGCATGGGTTTTTACCAGGCTCACTCAAAACGTCTCTGATCCAGCATGTTCCATTAAAAGCACTAAGAGAAACTATAAAGAGATCATATTTTCCAGATTTAAGGAATTTAAAATCCTGCTCGCATACAAAACCCTTAACGACCAAACTCCGTCATATCTTAAAGATCTAATAGTACCCAGTAGAGCACTTTGCTCTCTACTTCTGGCTCTTCCAAAAATACCACGGGAGGCCTTTAGCTGTCAGGCTCCATTCCTACACAACCAGGTCGTGATGCAGACTCTCTTCTTTAATGTTAACCTTAAATACTTTATTCTTTGATAAGCTTATCATTAGGCCTGGATCAGGTGACCCTATATCATCTGTAAACCAGCTACGCTGTGACGTAATGGTCACTTCACATCTTCCTTTCTCTCTCAGTGCATTTACAGTTTGTGTCATCTCCCCTGCAGTTTGTGCACACACATACTTTTCTTCTGTGTCTCCTTTCCTCTCTGACTTTTCAGAAACTCTTTGAAACTGCAGCGATGAGCTATCACTGGCCACATCGCCAACCTGCTGAGTGTTTACTGCTGCATTTTGTTTTTTGTTGGTTCTCCATCCTCTTCTTTGCACTTACCCCAAGCATCGATGCCGATGGCCTGTTGGAGGTTTCTGCCTGTTAAAATTTAGTTTTCCTCACCACTCAAATAAATTATTGATTTTCTCTCTATTGGCATTACTGTGTGCCCTTTTTTGTGCCAAACACCCTAAAATGATTGGTTCCAAAGTCTATCCAGACTGCATATTTTTGGATTTGTGTGTCATTCTGCAGGAGAGTTTACTGGATGCTGATCATCATGTTGCTGTAGCACTCGGACCAGCAGACAACACATGCCCTGCAGTAAGGAGGCATAACTTTTCCATTAAAAAAATGTGAACTTGGAATGAATAGATTAAAAAAAGAAAGAAAACTTAGCTACAATAGTAAGAGTAGCTATCATACTGTAGGATAAACAATATTAACTTTCTTCCTGGTTCCTCACAGCCTCGTCCGCCTTCTCTTCTTCCGCCCACCACATTTACCGTGCTGTCGTTCAGAGAGCTCATCGACTCAGCCTCACCTCTAACAGACGAAGACCCCACCTACTGGGATAGCTTCAAGATGAAGGCTGAAGCTCCGCAGAGACAGAAGGATACACACACGTCCACATAGCCGCCCGTCTGAAGCCGACACTCAGCTGCCATACAAACGCACACCTTTCAGAAGTGCCAAAGAAGAAAAACACTGACACTGAAGTTGCTTTGGTATTCAACCCGAATCCAGTCACGTCCTGTCAAGTTTATTTGCCAAGCCAGAATTTACAGGCTTGTCTCAAAGGACCTAAGAACTTAGACAGTATCTGACACCATCTATCTTTAGATTCTCAGTTCTGATAAGTATAAAAAAAGACAGGGGATTCAACAAAAATCACCAAACCAATACACAGACACACAATATATCCAACATGTCATTTTGTTTTCTTTCTACGCACTGAATCAGATTTAAGTCTCATGAAACTAGAATCTGATTGGCAACCACCAGGCAACATCTGGTCACATGACTGGTTGGTGAGAGGTTTCTGTCAGTTGTTGTGAAATTGTGAATAAATCCTAATTCTTACCTCAGCCTCCAGAAACACGCTGAGGAGGTTTGGAGTGGTTTTTAGCTTGGATATATTTTTCCATGTAATATCAAACATATGTAGGACTGCTTTAATATGTTTGCACGATATCTCTAGAATTAGAAACATCCTGTCTCAGAGTGATGCTGAAAAACTACTTCCTGCCTTTTTACTTCTAGGCTAGATTGTTGCCATTCATAATCCCTGAAAAGCCTTGAGTTGATCTAAAATGTTGCAGCGCGAGTACTGACAGGGAACCAGAAAGAGAGCATATTTCTCCCATTTTAGCGTCACTTCACTGACTCCCTGTTAAATCCAGAAGCAAAATGTTTCCATCCAACTGTTGGCTAAAAAATAAGAATAGATATGTTTAACAAGGGAATTGGTGATGATCAAAATAAAAAAACAACTTTTTTTTGTCATTTTCAAACGTTTAAAATGTTTAAAATGCAAATAAAATAAACTTTAATAATTTTGCAGATCAGCTGCTTTTCTTAATCTCTATTTTTTGCCATATTCTCTGGTGTTAAGAGGAGAAAGCCAGCATCCAAGGTCATATGGAGGTGTATTTGTGCACATGACATTTGAGGAGGGCACCAGTAATGCTTTACAATATATAAAGTTGTTTTTAATAACATATCCACCACCCACCAATGTTCTTTGGACAAACTAGGTTTTCTTTCCTATTTCAGTAAGAAAACCTAAACCTCAGTATGCATGCTAAGCATTACTTATGACATACACTGACAGCTATAGTCCTCCTGCAGGGGTCTGGGTTCAGTTCTCTCCCAGATCATTTCCTGTCATTCACCCTCACTCTTTCTACACTTTGTTGTTATTCTCTACACATCAGAATAATAATTATAATAAAAAAAATGTCCATCCCAATTGTTCTGAAAAATAACTTTTCTCAATGTCAACAATTAAAACTTTGCATATTAACGAGTTTCAGCATTGCTACCCAATGCTACAAGTACAATTTTATGTATGTGAGTATCACAGTTGAGCACGCTCAAGCCTCATTTTGTTTACTGCTGTCTTTCTTTCCTCCCTTGTGTATCTAAATGTAAATGTCTCTCAACCTTGCTTCTCTTTCTTAACTTCACTCTTATCTTGCATGAATGTTTTCCTCCTTTCTTCCTCCACATTGTCACTGCCATCATATCTCATCTTTCTCTTTTTCCCTCTCTTCTCAACTCTGCCTGGCAGCATCTGTTTTTGTTGAACATATTCAGCTGACCGTCCCCTTCCTTCAATCTTATTCTCCTGCTCTCGAGGCTAACTCATAGATTGCTCGTGTCAGTCTGCCGCATTAACCTTTTCTTTTCCTGCATCGCATATTATTTCTTACCTGTGATCGTAAGTCTTTTCGCCTGCACACATTGGCTATCATCAGTGCCAAGAGGTCTGTTAGCAATCTCAATGAACGTCCTACACTTAGCTTTTGCTTTAACCTTTGAATTGAACAGATACACAAACACATCAAGCAAACCAGCCACAAAGAGTTCTTTCAGTGTCACATCTGCCTTCAAATTGTAATCAAAGGCAAACATTGGTTGTCTGAGACCCACACAATGGCACGGACTGGTTGTTTAACCCAACCTGCAGAATCTGCTGCTCATCTTCATCGCTCTCTTTTTTCTAGATATCCTTAGCCTTCCGAGAGAACAGACAGGACTTGTGGGTATTGATCTAATGGCAACCTACTCTCCAGGTGGCTTTATGGAGTCCTTTTGTTTACACTTGTATATGTGACAGATAACATAGTGTTGAAATGTCAGAGAAAAAGTGCACTGATTCAAGTGTATGTTGCTGAGCCTGTACAGAGTTGTATCTGTATACAACTTGAAATGACATATGCGTGCCGTCGTTGTCTGCAGCTGGAGTGAATTCATTTGCCTCCTCATCGTCTTAAATCTTACGTTAGCTGCAGCGGTGAAGAGGAGAGAGGAGGCAGCGGGGTCAGACTGGAGGCCCACAGGCTTTCCTCAGAGAGAGACCATTTTTAGTTGCTTCAGGTTTACTGATGTGTCAGAGACAAGACCACGGGAATAGATTTTCTCTCTTTTTTTTGTCTTATATGTGGGCTGGAGACAAGACTGCTTTGGGCATGAGACTGAGTTTAGCTTGAAGTGAGAGATGAAATCCACCTGCCTGCTGTTGAGGATAAGAGTCATGTTTCTTCTGATGGAGGAAGAGCAGGAGAACAGTTTCTGCTGCATTTAAACTTTCACTGGTATGTTTTTAAAATTAGACTCGATTTCAAAATAACATTTTTAACCATTGCCTTGCAAACAACGTGTAAAACAAAACATAAAACCCTGTTGTAACTTATGAACCTAACAAGTCCACTGAAGACTTTGCGCTTGAGTGATTAGGAAGCCAATCCCACATAGGAAGGAAAGCTCACGTAATGGGTGCACTTGTTTGCTGAGCTGGTAAGTAATACGTTTTCAGCTGCGCCTGACATTTCATTAATTTTATTTCATCCTTTAATGTGTCCATTACTTTGTTTAATGATTCAATATGATGACATTCTCATCTACTCGAGGTGATTTATGCCAGCTGCCGATGTGACATATGCTTTGCTTTGCATTTACTTCAAAAATGCATCAAGAATTCTGGAAACTACACTTATTTATTTCCCAGCAGAGTGTAGTTGGAAGCATATTAGCTTAGCTTAAACAGAGGCGAGCAGCTAGCCTTTCTCTGTCCAACGTTTTTATAAGTTTATAAAATCTCTGTATCAGCACTTCTGTGTTTTTATGCACAGAAGCTTTTTAGGCACACCTGTTCAACTACTTGTTAAAGCAAATATCTAATCAGCCAATCACAAAGCAGCAACTCAGTGCATCTGGGCACATAGACATAACCAAGGCAACGTGCTGAAGTTCAATCGCAGCATCAGAATAAGGAAGAAAGTTGGTTTAATGGACTCTGAATGTTGTTGGTGCCAGGCGGGCTGCTCAGAGTGTTTCAGAAACTGGTGATCTTCTGGGATTTTCCAGCACAACCATCTCTGGGGTTTACACAGAATGGTCTGAAAAAGAGAGAAATATCCAGTGAGCAGCAGTTCTTCTGATGGAAATGCCTTATTGATACCAGAAGGAGAATGGCCAGACTGCTTCGAGCTGGTAAAAGGCGACAGTAATTCAAATACAACCAAATTCTGCTGTGACATACAGATATCAGGGTCAAATTTTGACATAAACAGCATGAAAGCATGGAGTTTTGCCATTCTGCCTCGTATTAATGGTCAGGCTGGTGCTGGTGGTGTAATTAGGCAGGCGATATTTTCTAGGCACATTTTGGGCCTCTTAGATTTAACCATGCCTTTATTATAATGACTTTCACGTGCAGATGATACATTACAGGGGTGAACAAACTAGAAAATGGTATAAAGATCTTTTCAAAAGATCATCTGGATGATCCACCAACCTGTGAAATAAAACTTGACTTTTTTTGACTGCAAACCAGTTTGTTTGGAAGGGGGGAAAAGGCATTGCACAACAACACAAAAACCTTCAGCCTGACTGTGAACGATGGTGGAGTGCATCATTCTGGAGCTACTTTGGTACCTCGGGGCTTGGACTTGCAATCATCATCAGGGAACAATGAACTGAAAATTGCATGAAGAAATTTTACAGGGGAATTTCAGGGCAGCAGTCCATGGCTTGAAGTTTAGAAGGGGTGGACTCATGAGCCAAGACAATAAGCCTAAGGATACATGTGTATCCACAACAGAATGACTGAAAGCAAAGAATTTGATATTTTCATATTCATGCTTTTTTGACTTGCCAAGCCACTACTTCAGTGAGAACAGATTGTGAGATGAAGCCTAAAGTGATTTACTGTAGTGTCATAGACTGACTTTGTTATGTCTGTCTGGTCGGCTGGAAAATATATTCAGAGTGGATTTTTTCTTCTCTTCTCCTGCATTTTCTTTCTTGTGGATACTTAAAACTTTGCTACTTCTGAGGGAGCGTGGTGGTACTTTGATGTAGGAGCTTGGAGTCGGCGAAGATATGGCGTACACGGCCCCGAGTCTTTTTTTTTCTCAATCCAAGCTTTGAGCTTCATGTTTGCTCAGATATGAAGCAGTGTTTCAGCAACGGATAAGAGGACTGACTTCTATGTGCCACTGGAATTCGTTATAATCCTCTATCGCTCAGGCTGGTTCCACTTCAGAGTCATACATTATTCAGTGGCAATGTTTCATTCTGAGTCCACAATCAACCAAAGTTTGGTTTGCAGGAGAAATCATAAACAGTGCAAAAAAAAAGGCCAGTGCATGCCTTTATTTTCTTTTTGTTTGTTTTTTGCTAGATTTGAAACAGTACTGCATTAATATCGCCTAAGATGCATGTATACTATATGTACAATATGACATTAGAGGCATTGGTGTGTGTTTTCCATTTTCTATCTAATCCTCCTGATGCACCTGACTGAGATTAGTCAGTGAGTTAATGTGATAGCTTTTGTACAGCATGGAATTACACTGACACTCAGTAACCCTCAGTATTAGTGCAAATGCCATGTAATTAGTGCACGTGCTCTTAAATGGGATGACTACAAACCTAAATCCACACTGTTGCCTATTGTGTCACGGACCCAGTTCCAGGGATTCGGGGTCCGTGAGCAGTCTGGACTACTATTGTAGTTATTATCATTATTATTGTGGTTATTGTTATTATGGTTGTGTCTGCTGTCCTGTTTTCCGTGTTGGTGTACTGTCAGGTGTTTATGGGTGTGTGCATGTGTGTGAGGGTGCGGTCGTGGCAGGCACTTCTAGGCCTGGTGGGTGTGGCCCTGCCAGCTGACCGGTCCCACCCAGGAATCCACACACACCTGGCGCCGATCAAGCCTCGTCAGAGGAGCTTCAAAACAGCGTGGCTGAGAGCTCCTCGACGCTGGATCGTTGAGTGACTTCCCGTCAGTCTTAGTTTATCGTGCAAGGTTAGTGCAAGTCTGCCGTTAGGTTTTGTACTCACGACTGCCTTTTGTATGCGTGTTTCTCAGGAGGAATTGTGGCGACCAGGAGGCAGCACACGGACAGTACACAGGGAACGGAGACAGAGCACGGAGCACAGGATAAAGGAGAAGACACGGAACGGGAGTTGGGATCGCACGGGGAATTTATTGTTGTTTGGATTGTCACCACTGTAAATAAACGCACTGCCTTCAGCGCCAAGTCCTGCATTTTGGGTCCTCATTTCTCACATCCCCACGGTCTGCCAGCCAGACCGTGACATATTGTGTCTGATTTCATATGTTTTCATATATTTATTTTCATTTAATACAATGTAAAGGGCCTCATTCTCAGAGTTTTGTCAATTTTGCAAATCCTGCAAAAGGTGACATATCTAGTCTGGCTTTACCTAAACAGCACATCCTTCTAGAGTTTTATTTACTGGATGTATTTGAAAAGGTGCTTGATTTTATACACTTGTGGCAATGGGACTGAAAACACCTTAATTTAAAGGTTAAGAGTTGAGGTGAGCTCAGCAGATATGAAGAGATATGAACTTTCCATTCACAACTAGTCATTTATTGTTAACATAAATACTCCAATACAGCAAAGGGAAATAATTTGCATTTCAGGACCCTTGACATTTCTAAAATACGGCTAACAGAGGACAAAACAGGAAGTTTAATACCACGCTCAATAAATAACATGTGTGCTTCTTACAGGGAGATTCTACTGCAAAGCTAACATGAACCAGCACACCTATCCTAAAATTTCAAGGCTCAATCTGCAAAACGATTAAGGTGATCACTACACATTAGCTAGTCAGACTAGGAACAGACGACAAAAACAAGCACATACACACAGAGCATCTTCTGTAGTATGACATTTGCTCACCCATTTCTTATGTGTGCAGGAAAAAGTGCCCTACAGACACACATCCACAGTCACTGTCCTATTTTCTATAAGTAACTGGGGCACCTACATCTGAGTGTGTGAGGGCCAAATAAGGAAGTTAAGTGGGAGAGGGCAGAAATAGTAGAGTTAAGGACTTTACAAATCGAATGTTGCACACTATGTTGCTAGCTAAAGGTCCAGCTGCTGTATTTCACAGGGAGAGAAAAGAGTGCGAGCTAACTTCACTCAGAGATGGAGAAAGACAGGACAGGTTAGATTAAAAGGTAAAGACTGCTCAGTGACACTCGATAAACTATATAACACTTACATGTGATGTCATAATGTTACTCACTTATTTGATTTGTATATGATGGGTTTTGATAAATTATGTATTTTCGTTTTGTGAAATGTCCTGCAAAACAAAATAAGCTATGCTAACTTTGTTTTTCAAATGTTGCATGAAAATACTGGGTAGGTTTGTCCAGGATGAATTCACAGTAAAGCTCTGTGTTGGACCGGTGCACAGAGGCTGTGGTGTTCATGGTTAGATTTAGGTTACACTAAGTGTCAGTGTAGGGGATGGACATCAGCCAGGATAGCTGGGAAACTGCTGAATTCTCTTTGACTGCAGAGGTCCTATATCACAGATTCAAACTACATACATAAATTACAATTAGAATTTAATTTTTAATAATTTTTGTATTCTCATGTATTCTCAGAGCCTGTAATTTTTCACCTTTACTTGAGCAAAAGAGTTGCTTCGGTACTTCAACATTTACTAGAGTGTTTTTTAACCCAGGTATCTGTACTTCTACTTTTCCAATTTTTCAAATGCCAATAAACAGACTGCATTTGGCAAACAGGATGCTCCTAGCTCAAAATGAGCACCAGTACTGAATATATACTGCATACTGAATATGCAATGATATGGAAATAGTAAAATAATACTATTTTACCTCAGACACACAGCTGGATGCTGCTCCGGGTCGATCAACTCTCTGAAATTGTTTCTCTGCCTCCTGAGAAGCGTTCCCAACTCTGCCAACAAGAGCTCGAACTGCCCGCTGAAACCCTGAAGTATTTATGAAAGCGGTCGTGATACAGCTTCAACTCCTGGATCAACTCTTGGGGTAGTCTGCATGAAAGATGGACATAGCTTTTGAGTCTGCAAGGTTCTTCAAAGCTGCATTCTTTTTAGTGGCCACCAGGCAGTGATACCCGTGGTAGCAAAAAGAGCTCAGGTCCCACAGAAATCTGTGGGCTATTATATATTAAGATTTTAAAAACGCATGACCTCCAATGTTGTATGCCATTTTGCATATGTAATAATCATGGTGACAGAGTAGGATCAAGTGGTCCCAGCCACATAGGCCTACTTTTTACACCATTCTGAAGTGTTTTTCCTCAACATGAATGAGGATTTCAATTTAAGTGTGCAGGAAAAGGTATGTAAGAACATACTTGTTTGAGTAGTAACTTTAATACATTTAATGTAACAGTGAATTTGGTTTAGAAACATATTACATAACTATTAAGTCTCAAATGATAATTTTGTGGTTTAACATCAAATATCATTAGACCTGGCAGAAAATGGCAGATGAAGATAAAACAAAGTCAGCTGACGGGAAAAAAGAGTGCTGCAGAATTTAAGAGAGTTATGTGGACCAAATACAACGACAATTGAAAGTAAACGCATGAAGGGCTGATTAGAAAGTCTCCTACCATCTGTTGCCAGTAACAAAAGCAATCAGCTGGGTTAATAAAATAGACTGATAACTGTGTTTTGGAATGGCTCATTAACACACACACACATAGACATTTACATGTCTGTGTGTGTGTGTGTTAATGAGCTATGATCATGGTCAACTTTTGCGAGTCCTCGGGGAATAGCCTTGGATGCACAAAATCAATTCCCCTTCAGGCACTGACACACATCCGCACGTCAGAGCAACGTCACAGCTGCCACAGTGGATTTAGACCTTAGATTTGATCCGGTGCCCTGCACCTGCCCCCCACAGAATATGTTGTTTCTTCCACAAATTCACTGTAACACTTTGTGTTATAAGGCATTGCACTGTGATTGAAACTGTAGTGAGAGATCAGTCAATATCGACCCTCAAAAAGGATTTCCTCATAACCTTACAGACTTTTTGGTTCATTTGCTTTTACACAAAATACTTAAATCACAAAAACACAACACATAACTTTAATTATTGTTAAAATATGGAATAAATGTCAAAAACCAAAGTCACACTAATTTCACAATAATTTTTGTCAGAGCATGTGCAGTGCTTAAGAAAGTTTGAAAATTCAATAACAACAGTACAATATTTTAGCATTGAAAAATTGATTAAAGAGTTGACATGGAAAACATCATTTTCAGGCTCATGTGACCTATTAGATTTATTATGTGAAACGTGGGGCAGCATAAGGCTTTAAATATACAGTCGGTAAAATAAGTATTAAACATGTCAACAAGTAAATATCTTCTAAAGGTACTATTGACATGAAATTCTCACCAGATGTCGATAACAACCCATCCAGTCCAATCATGCACAGTAATCAAACCATAGATGTCCATAAATTATGTGTAATTATGAGAAAGGACACAAGGAAACAGTATTGAACACGTGAAGAAAGGGAGGTGCAAAAAGGTATAGAAAGTTACGACACCAAATGAAATCTATCAGTATTTAGAAAGCAATCCTAACACTAAGAGTTACGAAGCACCTGTGGAGAGCTTCAGAAGACCTCCAACTGGCAGGTACCATTGTTTCAAAGTCACTAAGTGATGCACTAAATCACGTTGTCTGGTCAGATAACCAAACCAAAACTGAACTCCTTGGATGCCATAATAGACACCATGTTCTGAGGTCAAAAGGCACTGCATATCACCCCAAAAACACCATAACAACATCATGATGTGGAGCTTTTTTGGTGAAGAATGAATGGAAAAATCCGCCATCATCTGCCAGGATGATAAAGATGAAATGAGGGTGGATGTTTCAGCAAGACAATGATCCCAAACACACAGCCAAGGAAACACTCAGCTGGTTTCAGAGACTGAAAATAAAGCTTATCTAATCAAATTTCAGGGGAGGAGGGCTGCCACCCCATGCCCCCCTTCTGGACACGTTCCTGGTCTAAAAATTGCAAGGTGTACATAATAAGGTGGCTGATGATTGCACAAGGAGACTGTTTCTATTATCAGTGCTGGATCAGAGTATGGTTATTCTTCAGTGGTTCTTTTGAATACCATAGTTTATTATTGATGCTGGTCAAAAACATATAAAAACACGATATACATTTATATATATATAAAGTAAACCTGCTGTATGTGACATAGTAGCTATAGCTGCTGCCTGGTTTTTTGTTGAAAATATATACACAGTTACAGCTCGAATTTTTCACTTTAAGGGCTCTGAAGTAAAATAGCTTTATTGCACATACAAAGTCTGCATGCACACATGCAAAGTAATCTATCCATAGCCACATACATGCACTGTAAGCATTAATAGGGGCAGATGCATAAAAGAAATAAACCAGCCATGTGGAGACATACATAAACACACACACACACACACACACACCGAGTGATTTGTTTTGACAGCACGAGTGTCCTGTGGGAGCAAACCATCATGCATCACCTCAAAAATAAACCTCACTCCAGGGTAGGAGACAAAGTGCATGGCATCACAGACACACATTTAAATGCACATCCACACCAGCTCAGACTGGTGAAAAAGAACACAGACACACTCAAAATCCACAGGACTGTAAAACGTGTGTGTGTGTGTGTGTGTTTGTGTGTCTTTTCCATAGTTTTCACATGTGTTATGAATAAACCTTTTTTTCGGTACCGGTACTAGTTTTATTTTGTTGCATTTATCCACGACACCTTAAAGGCTGGTCCATGAAAATATTGTTGGGCATAAACTGGTCCGTGGCGCAAAAAGGTTGGGGAACGCTGGTCAACATGACACATCAGAAATATTGAGTAAAAATGTTGTTCAGTGCTATCAGGTCACAAAAATCTTGCCCTGTTAGTATACACCTGGGATCGGACAGTTTTCAGCTTTACTTGAGCCTCAGGTGCTGACAGTCAGTCCAGGACAAGTTCAAATGAATTAAAAACAAAAGCAAGATTTCAAAAAACAAACGGGGTCAGCTACTGTAGGCCAACAAATTAGACCTTAACCTTATAGCTGTGGTATCTGAGTCTACACTCCAGTCACCTTGATTTAAATTTCCTGAAATCTAACTATAGGAGAGATAACCAGAATATTCATATATTATTTCCATTAAATAGTCTGATATTCTGAATATTTTAACTGCAGATTACAGGGAGTGCAGAATTATTAGGCAAGTTGTATTTTTGAGGAATAATTTTATTATTGAACAACAACCATGTTCTCAATGAACCCAAAAAACTCATTAATATCAAAGCTGAATGCTTTTGGAAGTAGTTTTTAGTTTGTTTTTAGTTTTAGCTATTTTAGGGGGATATCTGTGTGTGCAGGTGACTATTACTGTGCATAATTATTAGGCAACTTAACAAAAAACAAATATATACCCATTTCAATTATTTATTTTTACCAGTGAAACCAATATAACATCTCCACATTCACAAATATACATCTCTGACATTCAAAAACAAAACAAAAACAAATCAGCGACCAATATAGCCACCTTTCTTTGCAAGGACACTCAAAAGCCTGCCATCCATGGATTCTGTCAGTGTTTTGATCTGTTCACCATCAACATTGCGTGCAGCAGCAACCACAGCCTCCCAGACACTGTTCAGAGAGGTGTACTGTTTTCCCTCCTTGTAAATCTCACATTTGATGATGGACCACAGGTTCTCAATGGGGTTCAGATCAGGTGAACAAGGAGGCCATGTCATTAGTTTTTCTTCTTTTATATCCTTTCTTGCCAGCCACGCTGTGGAGTACTTGGACGCGTGTGATGGAGCATTGTCCTGCATGAAAATCATGTTTTTCTTGAAGGATGCAGACTTCTTCCTGTACCACTGCTTGAAGAAGGTGTCTTCCAGAAACTGGCAGTAGGACTGGGAGTTGAGCTTGACTCCATCCTCAACCCGAAAAGGCCCCACAAGCTCATCTTTGATGATACCAGCTCAAACCAGTACTCCACCTCCACCTTGCTGGCGTCTGAGTCGGACTGGAGCTCTCTGCCCTTTACCAATCCAGCCACGGGCCCATCCATCTGGCCCATCAAGACTCACTCTCATTTCATCAGTCCATAAAACCTTAGAAAAAACAGTCTTGAGATATTTCTTGGCCCAGTCTTGACGTTTCAGCTTGTGTGTCTTGTTCAGTGGTGGTCGTCTTTCAGCCTTTCTTAGCTTGGCCATGTCTCGGAGTATTGCACACCTTGTGCTTTTGGGCACTCCAGTGATGTTGCAGCTCTGAAATATGGCCAAACTGGTGGCAAGTGGCATCTTGGCAGCTGCACGCTTGACTTTTCTCAGTTCATGGGCAGTTATTTTGCGCCTTGGTTTTTCCACACGCTTCTTGCGACCCTGTTGACTATTTTGAATGAAACGCTTGATTGTTCGATGATCACGCGTCAGAAGCTTTGCAATTTTGAGACTGCTGCATCCCTCTGCAAGATATCTCACTATTTTTGACTTTTCTGAGCCTGTCAAGTCCTTCTTTTGACCCATTTTGCCAAAGGAAAGGATGTTGCCTAATAATTATGCACACCTGATATAGGGTGTTGATGTCATTAGACCACACCCCTTCTCATTACAGAGATGCACATCACCTAATATGCTTAATTGGTAGTAGGCTTTCGAGCCTATACAGCTTGGAGTAAGACAACATGCATGAAGAGGATGATGTGGACAAAATACTCATTTGCCTAATAATTCTGCACTCCCTGTATGTTTCATTTACTTTATTTTTTTTAATACAGATTTTCTATAGGACAAAAATAACAATGCACATGTATGTACATAGCATACTCATTTTATTCACAGAGTCAAGCGGATGTTACAGCTGCTGTTTGCCTCTAAAATTACCCTTGTTGAAGCAGTGAGCAAAAGTCTTGTTTTAAACACAACAGGAGCCTGTGTCCTCCAGAAGGTTGGCCAAACCAGCAGCAAAACATAAGGCACATCACCCTGTGCCCTGTCGTGGTGACGTTAATGAAATAAAATAAAATAATAAATAATAATATCTCTTTGCAGGATACAGCCATGCTGCCCTTGAGTGCGGCCTTTATCAGGACTTTCAGGGACCAGTGAATGCTAATAAAAAATAAGTCTAAAGATCAGATTGCCTCTCTCAGATTCCCACCATAGACCCAAATGTTTGCTCCACATTTTATATGCATGTTAGACATTCTGTTCTGACACAGCTCTGAAGCATCTACGTGGATGAAAGAAGAAATTTTAAGAGTAATAGTGAATAGTTTATGGCAAGAAGTCAACCGTTTCTCACCATAGACATGTCTTTTCTTCCCTCGTAGCTCTGACCACAAAGGTTAAAAAAAATCACCCAAACATAAATATGCCTCGTCTACTGTTTGTTAGCATGTGGATGAATGCACGTATGCACACATGACACAGGCACAGATGTTGTTACAGCTGAAGAAGAGGACACTGACTAGAACAAGTTCCCAAATGTCACATGTCAAACAGGTCAGCGGTATGTTTGTTGTTAAGCTCTATTTCAACTTGTGAATGCGTGCAGACGCACAAGGTCAGACTAACTGTTTATACATCTGTTAGAGTGGCCGGGTGTACGTGGCTGCGCGTCTTGAATTTAACGAGAGCTGACTGAGATGATCAATTAATCTATGTTCCAACGACGATAAAGAAAATGCCACTTATAAACATTTTACACTTTTAATTCACTTTCCGTGTATGTTGGTAAAAATAATCCCATATTTAACATCAGAGTATCTCTGCAGTAAAATTGCATCTGTGAATAGTTTTATAAAGCCTTTTCCATCACCTCCGCTTAAGGGTAGTGGCTACATTAGCCAAAAGTCAAGCTAAGTTGCATTGTGGGTAGTGTAGATAATACATTTTCATATGAATATGCAGGAAACATAAAGAGTGGTCTCTCTGTACTTCTAATAGTCTTCATTATGATGATAATTTGTCCATCCTCTTCAGACAGATGGTATTGGTGACAAATGCTAAATGCTATTGTCAGTCTACAGTTTGCTACATTTGCTAATTAGAAATAAAATATAAAGTGCAACCAAAGCTGAATATTACTTGGTGCTCAGGTCCGACGGCTGTAAAACAAACCCAAATCATCACCCCTCCACCACCGTTCTTTACAGTTGGTATGAGGTGTTTGTCCTGATGTGCTGTGTTTGTTTTTCATCAAACATGGTGCTGTGCATTACAGCCAAACATCTGCACTTTCATCTCATCTGTCCAAAGGACATAGTTCATGAAATCTTGGTTTATTTAAATGTAACTTTACATCCCGTACTTGTTTCGTCTTTTTCAATTTTCAATTGTCATGAACTTTAACACTTAACATGCATAAGTAAGGCCTGTAGAGTCTAAGGCTACGTTCACACTGCAGGCGAAAGCACATCAAATCTGACTTTTTTGACCCTCTGCGACCCATATCCGATCATGGTATGACAGTGTGAACAGCACAAATCCGATATTTTCAAATCCAATCTGGGTCACTTTCGTATGTGGTACTGAATCCGATACATATCTGATGTTTTAGAAAACGACTGCTGTTTGAACGGTCATGTCGCATTAAATCCGTCTTTTATGTCACTGACAAAGACAGACGCAAATTATCAGCGCCAGAGAAGCGCCCAAGAAGACATCGTGAACGCTTCCTGGCCGTCCAGTGTAGATGTTAGTGAAACTGTTGGGAAGACAACGTTGGAGAAACGTTGAAACTGCAGATTCTGACAGAAATCCGCAACTATCAATGAGTGATGTGTGCACATTGCACCATCTGACCTGGACTTGACTCCTGGAAAGATTGTAGTGTTACTAGAATCCTCCAGTCCAGCAAACTGCAAAACTATTGATTTTACAGAGGTTCTTAGATCAAATGCATTTGATTAGCAGCAACTAGTTGCTAATTACTCTCTTAATTGCTATGGAAACAATAAGAGTAAACTTTTTTCCACCGGACTGCATGGAGTCCATGAGTCTATTTCATAGGAGTGTATCGTATTACATCCTTCCTTTCTTTCCCCAAGTCTGTTATGGCAATCAAATTAAAGCAGTGCTTCAAAATTATGTTCAACTTATTAGATTATCCGAGATTTATTGCGCTCTCATAAACTCTCTGTCTGTTAAGGTTAGTTGTGGACAAAGACTAAACACTCCAGAGGAAAAGATAGGTAGCAAAAACCAATACTCACTCTCATTTATCACTGTTTTTGCTGTTTACCAACTCCTGCAGGAAAGATATGAAGCCCCATCTGCTAAAAAATCTACGTCGGCCGGCTGGTTGCTTACTGTGCCTGCTGCTGTGTCATGCTGTGCTGTGGGATTTTTAGAGTACTTTTGCTAGAGGCAGCAGCCTGCTTCAGCTGAAAAATGGGAACAGTGCATACTTAATATGATAATGTGAAAAAAAAATAAAAATCACTTACTCTCAAACTCTGGAGAAGTTTACACAATATTTCCTAAAAATGGGTAGAAATCCATTTTGTTTGCAGTTTGTGTTTTTCAACTGCCTCATGTCCGAGTCAAGTCAATGAAGATAATGCTTCACAAATACATACATGCACGTGTAAGAATAGTAGATCTGCAGGCAAAATAAATAATAAAAGGGGAACACGTCTCTTATATGGTCAGTATAGGTAACACATGTGCAACAAAAGTGATGTCGTTCTCTTTTATATAACTTAAAAAGAATACAAGTCAGTGAAGGTGAGGTCCATCTAAATCACCCTCATTAATACAGTGTATGCATGTAACAGTGAATCCCCAACTATGTAGTCTTACACAAACATGCAGCAGATGGTGCATCCCAGTTCTAATTAGCTGGGTGTTTGTAGTAATAATGGATTTCTCTCATAATTTATAAAGAATGATTAGATTATGGAGAAATCTGATTGGTTTAAATGAGTATCTAATGAGCGCATGGTAATGAGGTTACAGGATGTTCCAGGATGTAGTACTGAGAGCGTATCCTTAAATCACTCTCACCACACACGCACAGTCATGTATACTTTGTTTCATCAGCTGTGTGTCTGTGTCCTGCTGCTTCCTTTGAACACCCTTGGATTGACTCCAAACCACAAAACATAAAACATTGAATTAGATACAGTTGCTCTCTGGAGTTTTAAAAGGGATGCATTGTGTATTAGTGTGATTTCAGCTATGTAAAAAGAGCATTTTTCATCATTTTTCAAAAACACATTAGGTGTCCAAAGTAGAGATGGACCGATCCGATATTACGTATCGGTATCGGTCCGATACTGACCTAAATTACTGGATCGGATATCGGAAAAAAATAAAAAATGTAATCCGATCCATTAAATATCATGAAAGCACCTCACAAAACTTGCAACACGCCGTAACTCACCTAGCACGTCGGAGCAGTATGCATCACGTGATAGAGCGGCTGTGGCATGCGGGACCTGTCGGTGGTCTGGATAGCATTTGGAGCTTCGCTAGCAACCCGGCATTTCATCTCCGACAAAGTTATCCCCGAGAGAAGTAAAGCAAGTGTGTAAGTCCATCTCTGAATGTTTGTAAAGCATTCCTGCGTTAAGCTTAACAAGCGATATATGGAACGACTGCCTCTTCTCCCTGCTACTTCAATCATGAAACTGCTTAACGATCAGCTGATCGGCTTTTCTGTCGCGAGTCCATCTCTCTTGTTTGTTTTTGGCCCACTTTGCACCAGAAAGAGGAAACCAGCGGCTAAACAACAGCAGCACGTTTAAGCTTGATAAGCTGTTGTTAGAATGTATTTAATAGTACTTTCTACTCCAGGATCTTTTTCTACGTAGCTGACGGCTGGTAACTGTGCAGGGGCGGATCTAGCAAAGTTTAGCCAGGGGGGCCGATAGGGCATGAACAGGGAAAAGGGGGCACAATGACATACTTTTCTTTCTTATTCTCATTTAAAATGTCTAGCTTTTAATAAATAATTATCCGAATCTTACACCCAAAGTTTTAATTTGATGTAAAATGAATAGAAGTCAATTACTGTATATAGTGACTATTAAGTCTAATATATATACCCTAGTAAGCTATAGTACTTTTTCCTTTGGGAAGGTACCATCTGTGCAGTCTGCAATTTTGTTGAAGAAAGATGTTGAATCTATTTAATATTTCTTGAAAAATAATTGATTTCTGTGCATTTTTTTTTCACACTGCATCAAATTAAGGTTGATTACGTCGATTAAGCATCATGAGGTGGAGTGTGAAGGGTGGTTCCCTATTTTTTATTTATTTATTTTTGTTGTTGCTGGGAGTTGGAACCCTATTAGTTAGGTTGCTTAATATTTACGCTAAGTACTCTTTAAAATACCAGAATAGGGAGGATGGTGTAGGTTTAAGTTTATTAGATTGATCAGTATTGCTGAACTATGAAATATTTTTTTTTTGCATATAGGTATAACAGAATAGCTTTAGTGTAGTTGTTGTTTTAAACTTGAGTATGAACTTATACAAAATGCAGCAAGATATTTAAAAAAAAAACAGTTTTGTTGATTAAAAAACATTATATCGGATTCATATCGGTATCGGCAGATATCCAAATTTATGATATCGGTATCGGTATCGGACATAAAAAAGTGGTATCGTGCCATCTCTAGTCCAAAGTGATAGATGATAGATATTAGATAAGTGGTTTAACGTGTTGGAGAAGACGCTCACATATTTCCTTCTACATATTTCTATCCATACTAAGGCACAAATGTTTAAACGACAATCAGAAATGTGCTAAAGTGGAAGATGTTTAGCTCAGTGAAAGTAGATCTGGGGGACAGTTTCTTTTGAAGTATGCATAGGCATGATGAGCATCCATACATCAGCGCTGCATTTATGGTTCAGCAGGTTTGACAGAAAAAGTGTAAAAACCACATTTACGTGATTTAATTGACTTTGGATGTGGGATGGTTGTTGGTTGTTGTTGGAACCTCACAGTCTGAGTATTGTTGCTGAACACATCCACAGTGTACCCATCTTCTGATGGCTTTATAACTTCACCAGCACATTTGAGTCTGTGGCCTTCATCAAGGTCATCAAGGAATATGTTGAAAACAGCACTTTAAATACCATATACTTGTTTGAGTAGAAAAAAAATCCTAATAGGAACAACCAATCATATGTGTCCAGCATACCCACCAATCTACTCAAAATTTTTGATTGTGCAGGGGAAAAAAGCAAAATAAGCAATCGTGTACATCTAATAAACTAATCCACCAATGGAGCGTAAGTGAGGATGGGTTGGGAATATGGTCATAGCATATAATTGAGGAGTGACCAATGTCCAGCCTTGGTAATGTTTAGTACTTAAAGAGAAAAAGTATCAATTTCAGTGGTGTGTTGTGATTTCATCATCCCGTGTTCCTAACATCCACTATGAAAGATCATGACTGTGCAGCCAACAAATTTGCAGCAACTGTGTGATGCTATCACGTCAACATGGACCAAACTCTCTGAGGAAGCTTTCCCGCATTGAATCAATGCAGAATTAAACGCCAAAAGAGGCTGATGCATTAATGCAGTGGACATTCTATTTGTTCCAAGGCTTAGGATTATTGGGTGTTTTCAAGTAATCCTATATATATATATATATATATATATATATATATATATATATATATATATATATATATATATATATATATATATATATATATATATATATATACAGACTGTGGTTAACAAAAAAAAAAAAAAACAATTGCTGTCCTATACATCTGTGAGATTAACAAGTATGTCACATATGGTTGACCACAGCCAGTAAAAAAAAAATGAATTAATGCATAATCTGAACTCTAATGCGTACAGTCCAGCAAAAATCCTCAAAAACACAGGAGGTGGATGTCTCTGAGGTGGTTACAAGCTCTTACAGACACACACATGTAAATAGACACAGAAAAACATGCAGACCCACACAAAGAGGTAAGGTTCAAAGAGCCTTACATGGTTGCCTCTGTGATCTTTTAATATGCATGGATCAGCACTAATCCTCGACTATCCTCATCCCGTTTCCACTCTGGTGACCCTGGTAGAACATTTCAGAGCGAGGCAGGATATGGGTATTATTGGGTCTTTGGGATAAATTCACCCAAGGTTTCTGTTTACTTGACGTCATGTCTTTTGTTCTCATTTGGCGCTTTCATTTGGTTTCTTTTGAATATTCCACTGTGCTGTAATACAACAGCAGGGTCTAAATAAGGGCTGTGGTGAAGAAAATTAGCATTAACCTGGAATAAGTGAATACTGTTTAAAGTTTTTACTGTGCTTCAAAGAGAAAAATGAAGAAAATGAGAGAAAGTGACTAAGAGAGTGATGTGCAAATCACCAAGAGATAACTGTGGTATGTGATGGATGAGAGAACGATGGAGGGAGGGGGAAGATTAAAGAAGAAAACAGGTGAGAGGGCTTTGGTGATTCACTATTGAGGACTATGCCCTTTTGGCTTAAAGTGCAGCAATGAAAACATTGCAAAGATACAAATATACCCCTGTGCTGGTTGGCAGTGTGGACACACCCTTTTAGCCACGTGATAGACCTGGAATGTGTCTCTAAAGCACTTTGGGTCAACCTCTGTTGTTTAAATGTGTTACAGCCTTTAAATAAAACACAAACAGGTTCAGACATTTTCCATATTTGAGGTATATTTTTTCATTACCAAAAACATTACTTATTTATCACAATATACTGATACTGCACTTGGAGGATAGAAAGAAAGTATCGATCATGTCACATTAATATCAATACCAGCATTGAAATTGATGCTATTGATACTTGGATCGATCCGCCCACCTCTGGCGTCTGACAGTTTATTGGCTGACAAAAACATCGAGGAAGACGAAGGTCAATCCTCGTCATCAGCATGCTGCCAACCACCAGGACAAAGCAGCTGCTGATTTTAAATCATAAATCTTTTCTTAGTATTTCGTTTTGTACACAAAAGATGGATATATAGGTGAAAGCAGTGAGAGAGTGCCTCATACCTTTCATTTTTCAAGTTATTTCCCATTTTATTCTTGCGATCTTTCGTTCTCGTGTCTTCTGTTAGTTTTCCTTTGTCTGTGTTTAAGCTGCCACATTTGTTCCCACTTCCTATACATGTGCCTCCTGTCTTTCACCTGCCGCTCAGCGTCCCAGCATTTCCCAAAAGTCTTGTTAATATGAAGTGTATGAACCTTTGGAGTGTTTGTGGGTTTTGCTTTTTGCCTCTCCCTTGTTGGCTTTGTTTATCTTATTTACTTGTGCATGACCGCTGCCTCTCTGGATTAAGGATATGGATTTTGGATTTAACGTTGTCTCTGGTGTTATGTGTTTGGGTCTTCCTCCTCTTTGAATTGGTGCACTACATTCTCACCGCAGTCGGGTAATCAAAAATTGAAGAAAAACTATTGAAGGGAGGAAAAAAAACACAGCCTATCTCTGCATTTTGGGTTTTCTGAGAGTAAAATCAGAAGTAAAGATGACCATTAGGCACTGCTGCAGATGTTTAATAACAAGAAAAATTATTATAAGAGGCCTGATTAAATTTTACTAGTAAAGTCTACATATTGATGTAGGAAATAAAGGTGTTGGGTTATGAACCAGTTCTCTTACAGGGTTATGATTTAACCCTTGTATGGTGTTCGGGTCTGTGAGACCCGTGTTCAGTTTTTTTCAAAAGAAAAATTAAACAATTTTTTCACGTGTAAATGTGTTGTGTCTTTCCACTCACTCCACTTGATTATAACTGATTTATTTATAACATTTTATATAAAAGAAAAACGAGAAGCACATTAATTCATAAATGTGATCTAACAAAGGTAAAGGGAAAAAATTAACCATGTTTGCTGTTCATATGTCTTGTAATTGGGATGAAGTAAACATCTGTTGAGTAATTTAACATAAAATTGTTTGATAGTGTTAATTTGGAAAGCCAAAACTCTAGCGGGTCCACCAGACCCATGAACACTGGCTGAGTAACAAAAATACGAACACCACACAAGGGTTAATATTTGTCAGGATGTGACTCTGGGCTTCGGCAGTAACGCTACAGTTTAAATTTGGAAAGATAAAATCTTTGTGTTCAATTATTATTATTTTTTATCTCCATTATAGTTTAAAGCCAGAGCCACTGTACAGCACATTCTCACCACACATTCTTATTTTATGAAATTTAACTGTGAGAAAAAGTGTACGTAGTGGCAATTCTGCAGTCTTTTGGGGCCACCGTGTTTATTTCCAGACCAACCTGACCTGCTAGCTATGCTATATAGTGTCCCAGTGTCACCAGGCTGCTCTGGCAGACAGTTTAAAAGGTATAGTAAATAACTTTTTGAGGTTATTTAATAGGGAATATAATGTAAATATGCATTAAGTTTGAAGTTCATTTGAACCTTGACAGCATGTTGTGTGACAGTTTAAGGCAGAAAGAGAAGGCTTACAATCGGGCTAATTTTTGTATCTAATTTCTGCATAAAATACAAAAACATGAAATTGTTTTAACAGCAACATTGTAACAATTACAGCTAGGAAAATTAAAGATTTCATTAAAGTAATTCTTTAGTAATGGATAAGACAAAAAAACCCTTCTCAGACTACAAAAAGGCTAAGCATGATGCTTTTGAACACAAATCACAGTTTTTAAGGAAGAGTACAGTTTATGCGCAACCTTTTCTTAGAGGTCAGTCAATTCTGCTATATTTTTTCTGCCATCATTTTTCCCACAGAAATTCTCCCAAGAGGTCAAGTAGAGCACACCATATGCTCCTCAATGAGAATCAGAGAGCAGAGGATTTCCTCTACAGATCCATCCATGAATAATAACTACATAATTCATTCAGATGCACATACCCTCACCCCACAACAACATAATTCCCTGTTGAACTGCTAATACTATCAGAACCTCTATAACTCCTACTTAATTGAGCTAATACGACTGGCACAGTGTGAAAATAACCTGACCTTTGTTCATTCATTCTTACCTACATTGTTTGCGTGTGATTTCCATTAGTACCTGCTCGACGTTATGCCGAAGACCACATTCACCCACCTGATCAGTGAAGATGATCTGCACGAAATATTCAAACCTCCCAGAGCCAATTAGGGTAATGGGGGTGTATTTGCATAGTTAGAAGGAAGGGGGAAAGATAAAGGGAGAAGGGACAGATGAAGGGATGGAGGGATGGAGGAATGAGGAACAAAGGTAAAAAGAAAGGAAAACATCATTGGAAGGTTCATAAAAATCTTTGCAGGCTTCTGGCTGTGTCGTGTTCATTGACTGTTACAACCAAAGCTGTCATCACATTACCAGCAGCACTGCAATATCTGAGAGGATTGATACAGTAAAATACACAAAATAAGCAAAAATAACTTTTAAAATGTTACATGGAATTGATATTATTTAATGCATTGAATGAAGGCTGGAAAAATTTGGCAGATAATAGTAAACTTAAACTCTAGTTAGTGAGAGACTATGCATTCTTTGAGCATCATAGCAAGCAGACAGTTTGTTGAGTTGAAGAACATAAGACACACAGAAGTTAGAGAATTAAAACCTTTGGGTACTTTTAGAAAAATAAGTAAAATACTTTTATTTTGAAGACATTGCAATTATTCAGCAAAGAGATCATTTTCCTTTGCAGCACATGTATGATCCTTCAAATTGCTTTCATAATGTTATTGATTGTATTGGTTCTGCATTTCAACAGGAACAGCCTTTATCTGGTTCAATGAAACAGCCCTGCTATTGAGCGCATATACTCTCTGTTACATTGTCAGAACAAACTGAGATGTTTAAGCCGAACTGAACCGTCATTAATGTGTAACGCTTGTCAGCTTCTGTTTTCAAACACAACTTTAAGGTGGAGAGAAAAAAATGTCTTGATGCATGCTCAATCATCCAGGTAAGTAAAGGGAAAGCCCATCTCTGAATCGAGGAGGGGGCCTAAGGATACATCTTACACCATCTTACAATGCTGTGTGAGTGACAAAACATTTCTCCCACCAAAAACGCTACGTCCATTTAAGTCCGTTTTGGGATTTAAGGTGGAGAATGAATGGTGATAGGGAGCTTCAATAGTAACAAGACAAATTTATTAAGACATTACTTTTCGATTGTTTATCTTCTGATTTAGAGATTAACACATCCACACGTCTGCACAAGCCTGCAGGAAGGTGTCACACTACCTAATGCTGTGATTGCTACTGAAGTGCAAGCTCAAAACACTAAAGGCCTATATAATAAATAAGTGTGAGTGCTTTAAACTTGCATCGCTTCCAGCAGCCAGCAGGAGGCGACCTCTCTGGCAGCACAAAGATGTTGAATTTTTGTTTTTTTTTAATACAGCGCTATTTTTATTTCGTTAAAAAGGTAACAAATGCCTTGTGTTGCTACAAACATTTCGGGTCTTAGTGAGATCTACCTCTTGCTTGTCATTTCCACTACGAAAAAAACAGGATATTGGCAGACAAAATGCTAAAGGCTCCAAAACAGCAGGTAACAATGCCCGTGGCTCACGGTGGTACCATCCCCTTATACAGCCTGAGAGAGTTGGCAGTGATGTCACCTGGTCTCTGCATATTTAATCATATTATATAGTCTGTAACCTGTACACCAGGAGCACAGAAAAACAAGAATGAAAAGCAACAGGAAAATGCAGACACAGGGTATCACACACAACATAGCAATGATTGAAAGTGATTACTCTTAACAGCCTATAAACTGGCTACAGCTACTCATTCAACTATCAAGTGTCACTTTACCTTAAACCTGCCTGTTTCAGAATTAAGTGTTAATATTAATCCTTGAGCATCTCTTTTCTTGAAGAAGTAAAGTTTGGTCACAAGATGTTCACACAACCTCTAAAGTGTCAAATTTGATTTGGTATAATAATAAAAATAACAATAAAGTCTACTTTTTGTTACAATTATTATTTATGCTAATATGATTTTAGTTTTTAAATTTTACCAGAGTTGCACACAAACACCGTCTCACACACTCATTGACATGTCATCGCACGCATTCACAGTAACAGCCACAGGCTTTGTTCCTTATTAAAGATACTTGGTGTTTTTTATTTACATCATATAAGACATAAGATGTGCCCTTAATGTCAGTCAGAAACCAACAGTTGTCATCATGCCCCTTCCATATACAGTGCACCTAATTCCAACAGCAGGGTCAAACGGGGTTCATTTCCAGGTTCAGTTTTGCTATGTTTACAACATAAAACACCAAAGTACAAGAGCCTCTGCAGACTTTTGAATGTGATTATAAACCACTGGGTCTCAAATGAAATGATTAATTAGTGCTAAATTAACCTATGGAAGCTACTATTTCTCAAAGGTTGGAGCTGAACATAGAAATACAAATCTTTTGGCGGACCCAGGCATCAACCCTCATTTGTTTCTGCTGTTAAAACTAGACAGTTAAAACAAGCAAAGTCCAGTTTCCCATCATCTTTGACCCTTTGTACTGTATGTCAGTGGGGGTGAAGCTGAACTTGGCAACAAAACAGTTTATAACAATGTCCTGCAAAAAACATAGCAACTTTATTCTTCAATAAAAATGATATTTTCATGCTATTTCAGTTAAAGAAAATGTTTCATGAATGCATCATCAAACAAAATCATTTAATTCAGTAAAACACAGAATGAAAAAGTAACAAAAGTGTCTATATTTTTTAAGTTCTTAAAAAAAGAAGAAGAAGACATTACCGAGCGCATGAAGGTTTTGTGGGACAGAGGTGCGTCGAGAAAACCAGCCTGCCTTTAGATGGATGAAACATACTGACAGAAAGTATAAAGCTGAAATAAAAAATAAGGACAACAAAGCAGAGATTCTTGTTTTGCTACAACTCACAATTCACTTTGGAATTATACCAAAAAGAACCTGCAAAGTAATCGTAATACAATTTCAGGTTTGTTTGTTTTTTCCCATTTGGAATACATTACATAATTAAAATTGTACAGATGTTGCTAATAAGTGGTGTTTGTAGTATCTCCTATTTTTTGACCCACACACGCACAAAGTCACGCAATCAGGCACGCAGACAACAGCTGGAGGAGTCATGGATGTATTTGGCTTTGTCTCACTGGATGTTGGACCCTCACACACTGACTTAACAGTATTTGTTCATGTTCATTATTTGAGACAATTTATACACTATAGCTCAGTTGTATTGCCATTGTTACCTTAAAGAACGCCTGTGTGTGAGTAAGTCACCGACTTGTGCATTGGTGTATCACTGTAAAGAATCAGTACCTGCAACACCTCTGCTTCTAAATAGACTTGTTAGATCAGGCCAAACATTTATTATTATGCCAAGAATCTACAGACTTGGAGATGTAAGGACTGGACACAAGTTGTGTGGGTGTAATGCTGGTGTAACGTCCTATTTTAAGCCTACCAGCAAAAATTTAGGCACTGCACTACATTTATGCTACAGTAGATTTATCAAGTATACATTAATTTGTCTATGCATTTTCGCCAGGATGACAGCTGGGAAGTACTTGTACATTTGTATGCGAAAGCCTGCCCTGTAAAAACCTTCCCCCAGGCTCAGTAACGCAGCTGTCAAATACACTTAACAAGGTTTCTGGGGGGTTATCTTACTGGTGGGTACAACACAGTAGTTGAGTCCTTCCAAAAAAAGAAATCAATGCAAATATTGTTGATTATTTGCAGCGATAACACAAAATTTTAGGTAGAATTTAAAGACACTTTGAAAATTGTGGTTTCATATAAAATCACCCTTCTGGTACCTCACAGAAAAGCTGTGAAAACTAACTTTATGGTCAATTAAAAAAACAATAACCACCTTTTTACTTTCCCTGGCTTTAAAGACCGACTTCCCTTGACTCTGGAAGACCTGATGAACACCATTATGTCTGACATACACGTTACTTTTGACTGATAGGCTTGACACAGTTTATGTAAAGAGAAATGCTAATCTTCTGAGCCACTGATGAATACTTACATAAGATGCATGTTTTGCTGATGTCTCAGATGGTTACTGCAGATTCTGGTTCTCCATGCATCATACAAAACGAATGGACGGTCTTGGACAGATTTTTTTTTTCTCTGCTGCCGCAAAGTGTAATAAAAATGTTTAGCAACCCCCTACGCAAAATAATCCACTGATTTAAGCTTAAAGTTGACAGATGTCTTTAAGTGATAAACTCTAAGCTTAAGATGGCAAAGCTGTCCCACTAAACAACGGCACCTAGTTTCATGTTAATAAAAAACTTTTTCGCTGTGTTGCAACTCGTAATATTTTTTTAGGCAAAAAGCTACGCTGCCATGTTTTTGACTGATGTGTTTATTGTCTAGCCAACTGTAAGCCCTCTACTGCATAGCATACACTTTAGAAATAGTCGTTTTTGTTAATAGGAAATGTGGGTATGATGGTGACACGTAAAAAAATATTTAATTAAATTAAAATGTGCAAGCTTTGTAATGCTTCCTCCCATCTGAGACTCTGCTGACAGAATTTTATGGCAATAATGAACACTGGCAGTTTAAAAGGAAATCTGTGCTGTTTGCCCTCTTAACACCATTTCCATCAGTTTGGAACAACACATAGTTGTGCTGGTGAATGTCTAAGTTAGAGGGCAGAAAAGGTATTTGTTATCTCTTATATCAATGGGTTTCAATGTGTAACCATTGTTTTTCCTCCCTGCTACTACTGCGAGCTATTAAGATGTGGAAAGCAGGAATAAAACCTGGTGTTCGGGCGTGTCTAAATACACATTTGGCACTTTTTTATTTTATCTTGTTGGGTTCAAGCAACAAGAATGTCATTTGGCAAGATGTAGTGAATTTGCGACATCCTATTTCTATTAAAATTATGAACTATAATCTGTGCAGGAGTAAACCAGTGACGAAGCCATTCTTTTCTTTCGGAACAGATGTTATTATCAGTTTATTAAGTAAGTTAGATTTAAAGCAACATGAGCAATAATGTGATGTTGTCAAGCATGGAAAGGAAGCAATGAGTACCGCTCATTTGGATTTAAATAACAGATCTTATGCATGTTTTTTGCTTGTTGGGGGCCATCCATTAGTAATAATTTCATTTAGGCTGTTATCGCTGTTCCCTTCATATCATAATAAAAACATTTCATTTAACATCAAATATATATCGATATAATTTAAACTATAACCCCGTATATATTTTTTTACCTTAATCAACCATTTAAACTGATATAAACATTTTTTTACTCAACTGTTTAAGAACACTGGCAGCACTTTAAAGTAACTATAAAATAATACCCAAATCTGCCGGGGCTATCAAATATACAAAGACTATTCAACTTCAAACCTTCAGCTCCCGCTGCATGATGATAGCTTATGAAGACTGTCTCAGATGAATTTGCTTGACATCGCTTGATTTTCTTGAGCAAATTATACTCAGACTACTACGTAATCTGAAACCTGGTGGTTGCACCTGATAGGGCTAGTAGAGAACTGCATACTGTATATTAAAAATATAAAGCCGTTAAAACAGGTTATGTGTGTAAGTGTGAACTGTGTAAGATACGCATACTACGACTAAGTGAATAATTTGGCACAGTACTGTATTATAAGTACTATTTAGTGTGTAGTATTGGATCTGGACACAGTCGAGTGAATGCAAATTAAAATATCTGAATTCTTTGAGGAAGGCTTGATTTATCTTGCCAACCAATCATTACCATCCAAGAGTGAAATGTACAACAAATACAAAAGTGGCTTAAAAGCATTGGCAAATGTCATTCTTCCTTTCATGTCATTAACCGTTTTTTAAAAAGTCATAAAACAACTTAAAACATGAGATAAATTGAGCGATCCCTATATTTTCTATAGTATATATATAGTTCAATTCATCTTATATCTGTCCAAATTTGAGCAATAAAAAGGCACTGAGCTGGGAATAATTTTCAGACCTACACATATAATATGCAATGAAATGGCTGGACTTGGGTTGGTTATAGTTTTCAGTAGGCTAGAAGTAGACAGACCTATAAAGTCAGCCTAATGCTCGTGGTTTTGGCATTTGTCCTTAGATGACTACTAAATTGTCTCCTTTGTGCCTCTCATTAATCACCCGCCACCACAACCAACTTCTCCTAGGTTGATGCTTCCTAATATAACAAGTAGCAGTTGTTAGACGTATGTTTGGTAAAGCATGACGTTACATAGAGACAGCTGCTAGGGGAGGAAGGGGTTGCTGTGTTGTTATCATCCTTGTAAAAGTGGCCATGATGCACAGCAAACGTTTATGGCAATGTTGCCATCTTGCAAAAATTCACCCAACTTTATACTCAGCACCCAGTTTGTTAATGGGAAGTGGATTTGTTCAATTTGCGCAGTTCCATTTCTATTGAGTGCAATTACGGTCATATGTTTGGTCTATCCCCAGGCTTTCTCCAAGCATTCCCGTGTTTAGACGCAGGTCAGAGAGAACCAGATTCCAGGTCTGGAGCTGAGGAATCCAGCTAGATCATGAAGGTTTATATTAAGGTTTCTCTTCTAATTGATTCCATCAGTACACTTCCCTGGGGGAGGGTCCTTGTGAGACTAGCGCAGTAGCTGTTCCTTAAGTCTTTTGAACCGTATCTCTTTTGCTCAGGAGAGACGAGGGCATGTTGTTCTTCTTCACTTATGATGAAAGCCTTTTCAAAGTTTCATTCATACAGGCCATCCCACAGGTCTGAATCAAAGTTTTTCTTAAATAATGCATTTGCATATCCAAAGATCTGTGTAATTGGTTTCCTGCACAAGTTCAAAATCCAGTCACTAACATAATAATTAACTGTGTAACCTGGTCTGTGTATGGGCTCTACAAACTTGTTTCTCTTAGAAACATGGTCCCAATACTGTAGGAGACTTTCCTCATAGAGGCCGGAGGAGCGGAGCGAGAGCTTGTCAGTGAGGCGTGACTGTGGGATGTGCCCGCCTCCAGGAAGTAACATGTCCCTGGGATCTCTTTGGGAAAATTCTCTGGGAGGTCCAGCCTTGAACGAGGGACAAATGAAAAAGAGCGGTCGTCTTTTAACAGTCTGTTGAAAAGAGACGAAAATAAGAGAAGATTAAAAAAAGTAAAACAGAGGTCAAGTAAAATAACATGAATATTAAATCAAGTTATGATCGAATAATGAGTCACACTAAAACAGTAACACCAAATAAAAAGCCTGTGAGGGCGTATACTTCCATAATTTAAGGTACTGTATACAGTATATATGAAACACATTTTTATGCAACATACAGCACAGGTACTTACTGATACGTTGTGGGACTAACATTGATACACCTGGGATGGCTTCCTGATTCAAACTTGCTGGCCAGCGTCACATTGTTTCCAAATAAGCAGTAGCGTGGCATTTTAACACCGACCACACCTGCCAGCACCGAACCTGTGTGAATACCTATCCTCAGCTGAGACAGAAAGGAAAGAAGGTGGTGGGAGAAGAAAAAAACAGAAGTGGAAGGTATGTTAAAGCAGTGAAAGGATTTCATGTGCATATCTTGGAAGCACGCATGCACTTGGCATTAAAACAGACTCTATACAGCGGTTTTACTTGAGTCTGTTTACAGTCCAAAGAATATTACTGTCCGCATCAAAGTTCAGAGCAAGGCGCCCAAACTGAACTCGTCTTGGCCTCTAAAATGAGTAAACAAACCTGCCACTGTTGCAGATGTTCATAAATTTGATTTCCCTGCTGAACCAGGCTGATGCCATTAATTTGTTTGCTGTCTATCCTGCAGTACAAAGGCTATGTTGTGTGCATTGATCCGATAAATGGAAACTGTAGCGTCGTAATCATGGTTCCATATTAGTCTGGATGTTATTACCTAATCTGATATCCTGGAGAAGCAGATTTTTTGAGAGATGAAAATCTTAAAATAGCATGAGCATGAGAGGGAAATTAATCAAATAAATAATTGATTTCATCTCCACTTGGTAACAGATCCATGGCAGCAACGCGGTGTTCGTATTATAATCTGGCTGAAGCATGAATCTATAAATGGCTGGAGTGAAAGCTATCTGGCTATCGCTGCATTTCATGGTCACTCAACCAAGCATTTATTTCTACCACTCGGGGACAAGTCATTGTGGGGGTGTACATGTCTGGCTGTGCGAACAGACCCCTCCCAAATAAGCCAGTGCTACCGAGTCCTGAAGTATTTGAAGACTCTTTCTACAATAAGGATTTTAAAACCATATTTTGACTTATTCGACACACCAGGTAAGTATTCTTTTTACCTGGTGCAAGACCGGGCTTGTTATTTTTCGATTCAGTATCGCAAACCAAATTAGAGAATCAGATATGAAAATACACAATAAAATATATCCAACAGCTTTTACAACTTTTCCTAACTTTTACAGGAATGTCAGACTTGTTTGGTCTTTCTTTACACACACTGGAGCGCATTTTGGAAAGACCTTGGGAACTATTTTTAAAAACAACTCAGACGATCGACAGCGTAGTGAAATTGGTCCAGATACAGTGCTGCACTAAAACTTCCTTGCAATTCCGCTAGTATTTGTCCACAGTCCCCCATAGTTTGCATTGAAGAAATGGAAATTATTTGTCTCCCCTTAAAAGTACAAGTGTGCCTTTTGAAACGTGTTGGTTGCAGCAGTAAGGGAGAACTTTTTTCCTGTTTCTGGTTTCAAAACCTCTCAGTGACTGTCTGTAGACAAATCTGCATCTTCTGTGCAAACTACCAAAGCAATGACCCTCTTTACAACAATTTCACCAGCAATCTCCAGCAGACTCTTGTCAGCTGGTCAGGGAATACAAATTTTTCCCTAGAGACCAGAGGTTGCCACGTGGTTGCCAGCTGAACTCTAGGGCTGTATGATGGAGGTCCTACTAACTCCTGTCTCTCGTGCTGGTTGTAACTGAAGTTCACTCTTTTGTCACATCTTTTTTGCTTGCTTGGTTTTCATCTTGTATGTTGCTTTAAATCCTGTAATATCCCTGGCTTATCCCATTGGAGCTCTTGCTGTCATGCTGATTCACATTATTGCTACAGTTAGACAGGAAACATGCGAGACAGACATACCTACATCTTTACTACAACAAGTAGATAATAATAATAATAATAATGGATTGGATTTATATAGCGCTTTTCAGGGCACCCAAAGTGCTTTACAATGCCACTATTCATTCACACACTGGTGGAGGGAAGCTACAGTTGTAGCCACAGCTGCCCTGGGGCAGACTGACAGAAGCAAGGCTGCCATATCACGCCATCGGCCCCTCTGGCCAACACCAGTAGGCGGTAGGGTAAAGTGTCTTGCCCAAGGACACAACGACTAGGACAGAGAGCCCGGGGATCAAACCGGCGACCTTCCGGTTACAGATATGCTTCCCAACCCCCTGAGCCACGGTCTCTATATTTGTTTACCAATACGGTGCTGTGAACCTTGAATGTTGTGTCATTGCAACAGCGTGATTGGCTGATATGTTTTCTGGTTCTGCTGCTGATTGGCTCTTTGAAGGCTGGTAGCGGAACAACCGTGGTCTATGGTGTTGTTGGATGCTTTCATAGATTTCTATTCAAGATTCCTCATAATGTCTCTGGTGGAACCCAGTAGATTTCTAATGATCTGTTTGAGCGTCTCTTCACCTTTGTAATCAATGCCACACTGTGCATTCCAGCACAGTGCATGGTAGTCATAGCAACAACAGCCGAGTGGAGTAGTGAGAGAGAAGGAGCAAGACAGATTGAAAGACAATGGAGAGGGAGACAAAATAACCCTATAATTAGATGGCAAAACCTTGACAGCAGAGGCGGAGAGACAAAGGAAATGAGAGAGACAGAAAGCACAGGAGAAAGGTGCTGCTAGGTGCACTAGTGTGACCTATTTTTGTAGCTAAACCGCTTACAGATGGCCATGTACTTGTCTGTCTCTACAACAGACACTCACACAAACAAATCTACATCCAGCGCCCACACTTCTCTTTCTTTCTCAGTCTCAAAACACAGACACTGTAAAACTCATACACCCTTCCCCTCCCTTTTCGCTGTGAGTCAGCATCCATAGCACATGGCCTTCAGTGAGCCAAAGAGCAAATGGCGCAGCAGCGCAGACGACCAATCGCGTTCTAGCCTCTGGCCAAGCTGACAGAAGCACAAAGATGGAGACAGACTGAGACACAGAGAGGAGGGAGTTGTTGTTAAAGAGTGAATATTTCTCATACAGTCATTCAGCAGTTTGTAAGTTTTACTGAGGTAAAACACATTTAAGGAAACTGCTTTAAGGCTCAGTTAGGTTTCATTTTAACATAACATCAGTCATTCTTCGTATTGTAAGGTATAGACCCTATAGCATTATCTGAAAAAAATACCTAGTCATGCAAACAGTTTTAACGAAAAACAATTGTTGGCAGGACCACTGTCTTAGACTGCATTAGCTTTGGCTAGATGTACCGAAAAAACTGGGAGCTAGGGTTAGCCAGTGTAAGCAAAAGTGCAGCAATACTTAAGCAAAGTTAAGTCAGATTTGTAATTCTGAAACAGTCAGTTAGCTGATTAGTCAATCATTAAAAAAGTCAAATGGGTCCCGCCTCCTAAACATGCTATGCAACCATCTCTTTATAGCATTGCAAAACTGAATGTCTTGGGCTTCTGATTGTTGTTGAGACAAAAGAAGCAATCTGAATGATGTTGCCATGTGCTCTGAGAAAGAAAGAAAGAAAGAAAGAAAGAAAGAAAGAAAGAAAAAACAGAAGCCTTTTTTTAGACTTTGAAACTGGAAAAAATGCCTGTTAGAGATTATTCCCTAATAGGTGACACTTAATATTAAGTGCCTAATAATTTGTACCAATTCGGTGGTCATTGACAAATTTTATAGAATAGACGAGTAGGCATGCAGGGAGGAGCGGGTTGGTATAAATCAAAAAACTGTGCATTGCTATTTTCTCTTATCATCATATCAATATATTAGAGATTAAAATATATAATTCAGAGAGAAGTTGTTTGACAGCAACACAATGCATTTAGGCATGCAAACATTGTGAAGATAAGTTCAAAATGAGGATCAGGATGCGGAAGAAATGTGATTTAAATAAATGTGGCTTGGCTGCAGGTGTTGGAGTATTTGAAAAACTGCTGGTCTAATGAGATTTCCCCATAAAAACCATCAATGATGTTGCAGAGAGCAGTTCTCTGGGTGCAAATGCCTTGTTGATGTCAGAGGTCAGGGGAGAATGGCCAGACTGCTTGAAGCTGAAGAAGGCAAGAGTAACTCAAATAACCATTCGTTCCAACCAATATATGCAGAAGACCATCTCTGAACCTTGAAGGTGTTGGACTACAGCAGCAGAAGACCACGCCAGGTGCCACCCCTGTCCACTAAGAAGAACAAACTGAAGCTACAATTTGAATGTGTTCACTAAATTTGGTGAATAGAAAATCAGAAAACCATGCCTAGTCTGATGAATCTCCACTTCTGCTGCGACATTCAGAGGGTAGAGTCAGAATTTGCCATAAACAAAATTTAAAGTGTCCCATCGCGCCTTGTATTAATGGGTTATGCTGCCAGTAGTTGTGTAATGGTACAAGTTCAACGACCTTCAACATCAAAAGAGCCATTTTATCCCCTCCTACCAAATAACAGGAGAAAATAAATAAATAAATAAAATATATATTTTTGTTTTCCCCAAACCTTGTCGGAACAACAGATGAGGGGCTAAGGAATAGTACCAACTGAGCATCGTTTACATGCAACAACCTGCCGGGTTGTTGCATGTAAATGTCCTATACAGGTTGCATGGACGTCCATGTCCATTTCTCAGTTCTGCAGATGCAGTCTCTGTTTGCTGGGGATAGGCCCACTAAAAAAGAATAACAACTGTTTAGTTTGAATATAAACCTGCATACAGAGAGTGTTAACACAGTGTGTTTTGTGAAGTATATTTGGTGAGAAAACCATTGAGGTTTGGGAACAGTTCCTATTAGCCGCAGCAAGCACTACATCACTCCCATCCACACCTGCTCACCTACTCATACACCCACTCATACACACAAGCACACGCATACATACAGATCGTGGCATAGACCTGTAATTGAGGCAATAATGTAGATAAAAACAACATACGGCACAATGTTTGGTTTCTATACGTGAATCTCTCTTGACATCTCCTCTGTATATGTCTCTGTGTCACTCGATCACTTGCTCAGTCTTCTCTCCGTGGCTAAACATTTTCTCTCACTCCTCTCTCACAGCTCTCGTGTTAGTTTGCATAACAGTGCAGCATTGGCTGGAGCTGAGTGCACTCGCTGAACACCATTTGTCATGCTGAAGTGTTGAATATCTTTATGCCAACATAAAGTGATGAGAGATAAGGAGGAGAGCATCACAAAGCGTGCAAAACAGGGAAAGCAGAACAAGACTGCATTTCGGGATGAAGGGAAAAAAAGAAAGAGGTGAAATTAAAGAAAGGAGTTTGAGCCAGGCTGCGGAGGAGTCGGCGGGGAGATGAGGAGGCGGAGGTGAAAGATAAAGAAGGGAAGGGGAAAATAGAGAGAGAAAGTGGGAGAGCAAGAGAGCAGGCCAAAAATGCTTGGCAAGGTCTTTCTATTTTAAGATGGATGGACAATGTTAGGAGCATGCAGTACACAGAGCAGCATTCTCTCTGTTATTTAACATTTGTCCATCTTAGTCTCTCTTACACTTATGCCTGGTTTGTGGGTCTTGATGTTTATTGTTCCTCAATTTGTTAAAGTCACAAATATCCATTTTTGTCTTTTAAAAAAGAGCTAATTAATTTCATATTTTGCAAAATTGTACTAAACCAGAAGTACTCATTACTCAGTATCTTTTATTTAGGACTTTCTAAATGTTTTGGTTATTCCCAATAAGAAAAACACTGAATATCAAAGCCTCAGCCTGTAATACGATTTAATACAGCAAAGCCTCCAAAGCCACTTTGGCATCGTAAGTGTGCTGGGTGACCTTCACAGTGACTGGACTAAGGATAGTCATAAATAAATCATTCCCTTTTCCTTTTTATTCGTCTAAATTAACATGAGAGGTTGAAACTCGGTTCACTCCTTCGTGACTCTTTGCTTCCCTTCCTACTTAAAATACTGTACTCATCATTTTTCCCGCAGCTTTCCTTCTCCTCTCTCTTTGAAGCCACACACAATTTAAAGCATTTTTAAAAGTACAGTGAGACCACTGTTAAATGCAGTTCCACAAACTAGCTTTCATTTTCGTACCTATGAAAATGAGCTGATAAGTGATCATTTTGCGATGATGTGTCAAAGCTCACAACACCAACATGATGTGGACAGTACCACTGTTACTATTTCAAGTGCAGCTGTTAAATGTGGCACTATATGGACACATTACACCTACAGGAGCTTCTCAGCCATAAAAACCCAGGCCATGAAGCACCAGGCGCACAGTTTTTAACGCTGATGTTAATGCCCGAGGAGGTTTGGATCTCCACAGCTACTGAGTCAGCAGAGTGTTGCCAACTTTTCCGCACTACACGCCTCAGCACTTGTCGACTCTGCTCTCTAACTTTACTGTTACTGTGGTTCTCGAACACTCCCACTTTGCAATAATACCACTTACAGTTGATCATGAAATATCTAAGAGAGGAGAAATTCCACGAACTGACTTGTTGCAGTGGTGGCATCCTGTTACAGTACTAGGCTCAAATTTAGTGAGCTCTTTAGAACAACCCACAATTTCACAAATGTTTGTAAAGGCGGACAGCGTGGCTACAGGCTGGATTTTATACACCTGTAAAAATGGGACTGGCAAAAAAAGACAAACTTTATAGTTAGGGCAATCCTCCCTCCCTTAGTTATGTTGCAATAGGTCCAGGCTGCTGAGGACTTCCCATGATGCCATTTTCTTCTTCACTTAACTTTTTTCACTCACCTTTTTCTGTTTATACATCTCTCTGCATTTAATCATTCATTATTATTAATCTCTGTCTATTAATTTCTAATCCACAGCATGTCTTTGTCCGATTTTGGCAAATGAGCCTGGTTCTACCGGAGGTTACTTCCTGTTAAAAGGGAGTTTTTCCTTCCCGCTGTCGCCAAAGCTCTTGCTGATAGGGGGGTCATATGATTGTTGGGGTTTTCTCTGTTTTCTCTTTATTATTGTAGGGTTGTCACCTATATTGTAAACCCGCCCTGAGGCAACTGTTGTTGTGATTTAGTGCTATATAAAATAAATTGAATTGAATTGACTGTAAACATCTGAATTCCAAGATTAAGAGATTAGATACTTTTGTCCATATCCTGTAGTATATTTTTCTAGCAATATAACTGTATTAAGTGTTCCTTTCACACAACAATAGAACAACAATAGGACATAAAAATGTCCATAAAATACAACAAACTTATGTGTTGGACCTGGTGTAAAAAGAAAGATAAAAAAAGAGTATTAACTGCACCAATGTCAGCTAAGCAACACTTAGGCTGTCTTAAAAATGTTGTTGGCTTGGGTAAACCATCTTAACATATATTATTTATTGATTAGAAAACATGGAAAAATTGAGAGATAGAAAAAGTAACAAGGGAAGAATCAAGAAAAAGGAAAAGGGGAGCTTATCTTTACCTGTGTTCTTCTCTTCCTGGAACACTTTTTAGTACTAAAAATAAATGACTGCACATAGTATGCACAGTATGTTTTGTCACACATGTTGATATCCTGGGATAACAGCTGCAAAACTAGAATTAATGCAGGATTAAGAGTGTTTTTTTTTCTTCACTTAAATGCACACTGCATATAAATATGCTTCTTGTTCAAGAAAGGATCTTTAAAGCATCTTTAACCAATGTGTTAATAGTGCTAACTGGCTGATGAAATTTTCAAATTAAGCATGCAGTCCAAAGTTTCACAATAGCTGGCTAATTCACGGCACTTCTAAATAAAGTATTCGGTGCTTGGCTTAAGGGTGGTAATATGCCAAGAAAATCTCTTGGCAATTAATAAATGTCACTAACGTCTTCATATCTTTTCAGATTTTTTCTTTCTGTTTCTGGCACTGCTAGAAAGTCTCACAAAGTCTTATTTATAATTATAACCACAGGACATAAAAGAGAAATGACTGCAAACTAAACTTGTTAAGGAAGCATTATCGTAGTGCAGAGGCAGCTCAGTGAATGGTGCACTCAAACTAAGGTTTCATCTTGTTGGAAGTGGATGAATCAGAGAAAACTGTTAAAAGGGAAATATAAGACTAATGAAGCTTATGTGAAAACAAACACTTGCACTTTGTTGCATGCAGTCATTTAGCTACTGTTATGACTGAATGCATTGTTTAAACTGCCATGGAATAACGATTGATAACCGGAGAGGATACGGTGAGATATTTGGGATTCTGATCAGCAAGTAACTGACTGATCACATTTGGTTTGATAAGTCCACATTGTCAAGAATGTCAATATCTGGGAAGTGAAGAGATAAACAGCATCATTCGGCACCAAATTGTAACCACAACCTTACAGAAGGACTTCGGATCAGCTTAAGTTATTTTGATAACAACCAATTCAGCAGAATTTGCCTTTTAGTATGATTTGCTTTACAATTACACACACACATGAAGTTTGAAACGTAAACCTAGGTACAGGATCAACAGTAGCACAAGATTAAACTGTATATAACTTATTCAGGAGACAGCTTTCTATACAAAAAATAGATAAATAGCAGGAAAAAAAGGTTAGGGATGCAGAATAGGAGAGAATAAACAGACGCTTTCAACCCCTTTAGCAAGTTGAAATTATTATAAGGGACGCAAGATGGAAAATGAATGAAAACTCACCTTGATAGGTTTACCGTCAGGCGTCAACACTTCCTCTGAAAGCTCCATCATCTTCAGAGCCATGTGTGCAATCGGCTTTGCATGACTATCAACCTTCTTGTGAAGCCCTCCTGCCACACAGTAGGCATCACCTATTGTCTCAATCTGCAAAATGAAGAGTGGCTATGAGTACATGTAACTATGTTAAGCTAAAGCTGAAGGACTTCAATGAGTAAGGAGCCTTTGCAGAGCCCAAGTGGGTGTTCCTCAGCTGTTGGACATGGTTGGCTGAAGTGACTTGTGCTGGCCCATCTCTGCCCAAAAACATTTGAGGAATGCTCACTACTTCTCTGCAGAGACCTCTCCTTGCTCTCATTCCTGATAAAATATATAAACTACAGCATATCTCTCTTGCCTTAGACAAAAAAAAGTTAAAATGTTTTTAACTCATTCACTGCCAGCCATTGGCAGTGAATGAGTTAAACCCATTGACTCATTCACTGCAATTGACGGCTATAGACGTCAATGGCAGTGAATGAGTTAATCATGATAAAATTATCAGTATTGTATAAAACCAATCAATTGTGGGTTTATTTTTATCTGTTTTCCTGGAAACCATGAACATTTTAAAACTTTTTGTACTTAACCAGGATCAACCTAAAGCTTACATTCAAGTGGAAAAAAATAATTGTTTCTACTATGGTGAATTGCTGGTAAGTGAACCTGATGATTGTCCTATATATTAACCATTGTTATGCTTCCCTGTTAATGGGTTGGGAGGCAGAGATGCTTGGATCAACCTAAATCCACTCACTGGCCACTTTGTTATTTACACCAATTCAAATCGTGAGCAAATCAGTGCATTTAGGCATGTAGACACAATTAAAACAACCTGCTGAAGTTAAAACTGAGCATCAGAGTGAGGAAGAAAGATGATGATGAAAGAAAGCGTTAAGTGTTTCAAAGACTGCTGATAGCCTCGTACACAACCATCTCCAGCTCTCAGATTTACAGAGAATGGTTTGAAAAAGAGAAAAGGCAGTTAGTTCTGGGTGAAAAAGTCTTGTTGATGTCAGCGGTAAGAGGAGAATGTTCAGACTGCTTCAAGCTGATAGGAGGGCAACAGTAACTCAAATGACCACTTGTTACAACCAAGGTCTGCAGAAGAGCATCTGTGAACATATAGCACATTAAACCTTGAAACTAATGGGCTACAGCAGCAGAAGACCACACCAGGTGCCATTCCTGTCAACTAAGAACAGGAAACGTTGGGTTACTTAACGTAATCCCTGGTTCTTTGATAACAGAGTGAGGTGTTTCACTATGGGAATCGCCTCGGCGTGACCAACTACGGAAGCTCCAATGACACCACGTCTGTCTATGACAGACCTGTCGAGCCGTGCTCAGGGCTCCGCCCCCTCGTACTAACACGGCCGACCAGCTCCTCCTAACTCATTCCAAGCAGATTTCTTTCCGTGCCTAAGCAAGGAGGGAAGTGTTGGTGAAACACCTCACTCTGTTATCAAAGAACCAGGGATTACGTTAAGTAACCCAACGTTCTTTTTCTAACTTCGCTCGGTGTTTCACTATGGGAGATATGGCCCACTCCCGGATTGCGCCAGCTCCCGAAGCTACTCTCCAGTGCTACTCCAGGATCTCAGGTCGAACCTGAGGCACCAGAATCCAGCACCATCTGAGCCAGGGATGACTGTGCAACATCCAGCCGATAAAACCGGACAAACGTGTGCGGCGTAGCCCAGCTTGCTGCCGCACAAATATCCTGGACTGATACACCTCTGAACAATGCCCAGGATGTGGCCACACCCCTAGTGGAGTGTGCTCGGAGTCCCGGGGGGGCCTGCAAGCCCTTACAGCTATAAACCAGAGCTAAGGCCTCTACAATCCAATGAGCTAGTCTCTGGCGTGATACGGGCCTGCCCTTGTGAGGGGAGGCCCAGGAAACAAACAGCTGATCCGACTTCCTGAATCCAGCTGTTCTGTCAACATAAGTCCCCAAGGCCCGGACAGGGCACAAAGTGTTCAGCCTCTGCTCCCTCTCGGAAGAGAATGGAGGGGGGTGAAAAGCTAGGAGCTCTACTGTAGGGCACCTGTATGATGTTTCCAACACTTTAGGGACAAAGGCTGGGTTAGGCCTCAGGAGTGCTTTAGTGAGTCCCGGGGCCAACTGTAGACAAGAGGGGTGAATAGACAGAGCCTGTAATTCACTAACTCGCTTGGCTGTGGTTAGAGCCAACAGCAGAGAGGTTTTAAGAGAGAGAAACTTCAACCCCACTGCCCCAATAGGCTCAAAGGGGTGGTGGGAGAGGGCGTCTAAAACGACTGACAGATCCCATAAAGGGACCAGTGGTCTAGAAACTGGGAGCGTTCGACGCGCTCCTCTCATGAAGCGACCTACAAGGGGGTGCTGCCCAGCAGGTTTATCACCAAACCCCACGTGGCAGGCTGAAATAGCTGCTAAATAGACCTTTATAGTGGAAAAAGCTTTCCTTTTGTCCAGCAAGTCTTGAAGAAAACACAACAGCTCCACCACTGAACACTGAAAAGGGATAATCTGCTTTTCATGGCACCACTCTTCAAAAACACACCATTTACTGCTGTAAATGGAACGGGTGGAGGAGGCTCTGGCATTCTGAATGGTTTCAATAACCTTCGGAGGCATGCCTGCTGCCTTCAAATTCCACCTTTCACGGGCCAGGCCCAGAGAGCAACCTGGTCTGGATGGGGATGGTATATCTCCCCCCGCGCCTGAGACAGAAGGTCCCTGCGGATGGGGAGTGGCCATGGCTCGTCCACCAGAAGCTGGATGATTTCTGCTATCCAGTGTTTGGATGGCCACCGTGGAGCTATTAAAATCAGAGACAGCCCCTGATCCCTCACTCTGATCAGTGTTGGGGAGATCAGGCTGAGGGGAGGGAAAGCATACAGCAGAGTTTTTGGCCAAGGATGGGCCAGCGCATCCACGCCCAGTGGCGCGTGTGCGTCTGACAGGGAGAAAAACAGGGGGCACTGTGTGTTTTCTCGCGAGGCGAAGAGATCTACGGCAGCCCGGCCGTATCTCTGCCAAATCTGCTCCACCACCTGTGGGTGAAGCCTCCATTCTCCGAACAGTGGATTTCCTCTGGACAGGAGGTCCGCCCCCCTGTTCAGAATTCCTGGCACGTGAGTTGCCCGAAGGGAGAGGAGCCGTGTGCTGCTCCACATAATTATTTCCCTGGCTAACCTGTGTAGCTGCCGGGAACGGGTGCCGCCCTGGCGGTTGATATAAGCAACTACAGTGGAGTTGTCTGTTTTCACTAAAACATGTTGACCCCGGAGATACGGCAGAAAATGCCGTAAGGCTAGGAGCACCGCGCGGAGCTCCAGCACATTTATGTGATTCAGAGTGAGTCTCTGTGACCAAACGCCATTCACTGCTCTGCCCATCATAGTTGCACCCCAACCTGACAGGGATGCATCTGTGGTCAGCGTCACCCTGGATGATACTGCCCCGAGCGGTACCCCTGCCGCGAGAGCTGTCGGGCTCCTCCAGGGCCGGAGAGCCGCAATACACGGCTGCATTATTTTTACACCACGACTGAGATGTCGGCGAGGGCACAGCTGCAGAGAAGCGACCCACCGCTGAAAATCTCTCATCATAAGCAGCCCCAAGTGTACCACCGATATCACCGAGGCCATGAGGCCAAGGAGGCGGAGACAGAGTCGGAACCGCACGACTTTCCCCAGCTGAAAACGGGAAAGACAGTGAGTGAAGGATGCGATCCTCCGCTCTGAAAGTGCGATACGATAAGAGATGGAGTCTATTCTGAGCCCCAGATACTCTGTAAACTGTGCAGGTTCCAAGTGGCTCTTTTCCAGGTTGATAGTGAACCCAAGCTCCGTGAGGTGATTCACCACCACCTCGGAGTCTTTGATCGCCTGCTCGCGCGATCGTGAGCATATTAGATAATCGTCTATGTAAGAAAATATTCTGATGCCGCTGTTCCTTAACGGAGACAGCGCTGCCTCCACACATTTGCTGAACACCCTCGGAGCTAAGGATAGCCCGAATGGGATAGTTTGAAACTCGTACGCTACGCTCTGATAAGCGAACCTGAGATATTTCCTGTGTGGAGGATAAATGGCGATGTGAAAATATGCGTCTGATAGGTCGATTGTAACAAACCAATCGCCTGTGTGAATTGAGCGACAAAGCGTCTTGTGTGTGAGCATTCTGAACGTGTACTTTCTCAAATGCTTGTTTAACACACGCAGATCCAGAATAGGACGGAGCGACGTTCCGTCCTTTTTCGGGATGAGGAAATAGCGGGAGTAAAAGCCCTGCTGAGCTTCTTCGCTGGGAACCGCTCCGATCGCCTGTTTGTGTAACAGGGAGGATATTTCCTCCTCCAGCACATTCGCTGAATCGCGACTGGCCACAGAAGCTAACACTCCGCCGAATCTCGGTGGTTTTGCCGCAAACTGTAGTCTGTAACCATGGGAAATGGTTGACAAGACCCAGTGATGAACTGCGTATGCGCGCCACCGCTCCAGCCGCGCTGCGAGTGGGCCTCTGAAGAAGCGGTAGCGTGACGTCACCCCTGTCTCCCGGAAGGAGTTGGGGCTCTCCCCCTCGGGAAGAGCGTGAGCTCCCCCCGCTGGGAACAAAGACAAATTGCAGTTATTTTCTTTTGTTTTTATTTTGAAACTGGGGGGACATTCTGCCCTTGGCAAACTGCCTGGCTGCAGAAATGCACGTTTTATTTCTTTTGTTACCCCCAAACCACAGTGAAGTGTCTGGTGACTCTGGGCAGTTCTTGGTGACACAGACAGAGTGCTTAGAAGTGTTTGGTGACACTGCGCCATTTGTCCACAAGTCTGTCCTCCCTGAACTGGAGGAGGAGACTGAGAGGGTGCTCCTGGTGAACTGGAAACTTCCGGAGACCCTGAACTTTGGAGTGATTTGGTTACCCCTTCTAACACCTTCCTTCTCTTTGGGGAAGAAAAGAGGGGTGACACAGAATGCGTGTGCTAGGCTGACCGCTTCTTTTTCCCCTCTCCGGGGTGTGACGGCTTGTTCTTTGCAGCAACTGCTGCAAAGGAATGCTTGCCCCAAGGTCTTCGGTTCTCTACCTTGGCCTGGTGGGCACCCTGCTGGCCTCCTGCTCCTCTTTGCATTCTGACCCCACTCTGTCTCCCTCTCGCAGCTGCTGCTGTTGCTGCAAAGCCAGCTCTTGGCACCTGCTGGGGCTGAGAGTTAGGTTTTCTGGGTAAGCAGAGATTGAATGCTTCACCCTCCTGCTTTCTGCGGGTGCTTGTTTCTCTCATTCTCTCCAGGGCTGGGCCAAAGAGACCCTTGGTTGGGTCATAGGCTGCATCCATGACCTCAGCCTTCTGAGCATCACCCAGGCCTGACAGGTTTAGCCACAAGGCTCTCTCACCCGAGACTGCAAGGCCCATAACGCGACCACACCCTTGGACTGCTCCCCTGGAGGAGCGAAGAATGAGATCATTAACCACGCAGATTTCATCCCAGAGGGCTGGGTTCGGGGAACCCGAGTCAAGCTGACGGCCCATGTCTTCCAGAATTTCTGCCTGATATGCTGATAGCAGTGTGACTGCATTAAGCGAGCACACTGACTGTGCAGCATATTTGTATGTCCTTTGATAAATAGATGCCGTGAGGCGATCTATCTTGTTGGGCAAAGAAATGCTAGAAGAAGCTGAGATTGCCCTGCGGTTAGGGTGAAGGTGATACGCCACTGAAGGCTCCACTGCTGGGGGTTCAGTCAGCCCCAGTTCACCCATCCCCTGGATCTCAAGCTTAGAGCAGCCCTTGGTCGGAAGCTTGCTTTTAAAAGGGCTTGACCAATAGCGACTCATTTCTTTCATGCAGGCTGGGACTGCTGGCAGAAGCTGCTTTGATGGCGGCAAGGCTGGTGGGAGCCTCTTGCCGTCGTACAAGTCGCGTTCTGCCCCTTCGGCATCCTGGGCGGCTGGCCATGGGATGCCTAGCTTGGCAGCAGCCCGTTACAGACCTCGTACAAATTGCTGTCCACCAGGGGTGCAACTTCAGCCCCACTCGGTGGCCTGGACTGCTGGGGAGGAAAGGTAGAGTCATCCTCCTGTTCCTCATCCATGTCCTCCAGGTCGAGGAGGTCGGAGTCGGCATCGCCCTCCGCGTCCTCGCCACCCGGCTCGCCCACGTTTTGATCGAGGAGGTCCTCGAACGATGGGGGCATGAGCGGGGACTCTTCTTCCATCATGTCCGCCCAGCTTGTGGAGGCTTGCGGATGACGGATATCGCTCGTAGCAGTAGCAGCCGACAGGCAGGGGTCCTGAGTGTTCGTTACTGCTACTCTCAGCCTCCTTTCCAGGACTTTCTCTGGCATCAAAGCACAGTGTGGGCATCCCTGAGGGTCCGCCAGTGAAGCCTGAGCATGCTTGGCACCCATACAGACGATGCACATTGGATGAGGGTCCCTGCCCGAAATGGTGGCACCGCATGATGCGGGGCACGGGCGGGATGCAGCCTCTTTAGCCTTCGGCTCCGACCTTTTGGCGGGCGTAGGAGCCGTAGACATGGTTAGCGGAAAGGGGTGAGACTAGGCTACACCAGGCTCGTCTCGACACGTTAGCCCGTAAGTAGCTAGGACTAGCAGCGGGTGTTAAATCCGATCTAGTCGCGGCGGGAGTCAGCTCATCGTGACACGTTAGCTGCACTCCGCTAGCCAATATCGTTAGCAACTTAATGCTAACCGAACCCTACGTCGACCAACAAGCTAATGCTAGTGAGACGCTAATGTGGTTCGTGGCCTGCTAACAAGTTAACGAACAGCTCGCCGTAACGCGTTAGCCCGAGTCACACAACGTCGGCTACCTTGCTAACTAAAACCAGGAACCGCTGGGACAGCTCGCCTGACGCGGTTGCTGTTCCACAGTGCAACTCTAAGTACACTTCTTTCGAAGGACTTACTCAGCACGATCCAAACTGGAACCGGAAAAACTGCGTTCGGCGACGTACTCCTACACGGGACGCCTGAGAACTGTTAAGCAGCTAATCAAGTTAGCCTGGATGCGCTGAGGGAGCTCAAAGTAGTTTCTCACGGGAAGAAAGCGAGAATGAGTTAGGAGGAGCTGGTCGGCCGTGTTAGTACGAGGGGGCGGAGCCCTGAGCACGGCTCGACAGGTCTGTCATAGACAGACGTGGTGTCATTGGAGCTTCCGTAGTTGGTCACGCCGAGGCGATTCCCATAGTGAAACACCGAGCGAAGTTAGAAAAAGAACTGACGCTACAGTTCAATTGGGCTCACTCACTGAAAATTGGACAGTAGAAGATTGGAAAAAGTTGCCTGGTCTGATGAGTCTCCATTTCTGCTGCAACATTTGGATAACAGGGTCATCATGAAAGCATGGACCCATCCTGCCTTCTCTCAACAGTTCGGGATGCCAGTGGTGGTGCAATAGTGCCTCTGAGTACCAACTGAGTACCGTTTCACTAGCTGGGCCCACGTCCTTATTTTAGGTTTGGCAGCATTTTTTAGTAGATAAAGATGAATGGCTTAATCTAGAATTGAGCTGCAGTTTGGGGAAGGCCTAGATGGGCCTGGCAGATCCCCATGTACTAATGAGAAATGAAGAAGTGAAAGAGTTGAAAAAGGGGAGGGAGGTTGGGACACGAAGAACTGGGGGGGTCATATATAGATAAGACCCAGAAAGGGCGTGTTTGGAGGTGTGGTCCTGCTCCTGAAATTCAGATCATTTATCTCCAATTAACCAACACAGTTTGCTCACCATGTCTATCCCTTTATGACCGCAGTGTACCCCATCTTCACATTATCATACTGGTGCCATGTCACAAAGCTCAAATCATTTTAAACCAGTTTCTTGAGCAGAACAATGAATTCACTGTATTCAAATGGCCTCCATCAGACCTCAATCGGTTGTTTCTGTGATGTGGTGGAACAGGAGATTCACATCAGGGTGTCGCTAACAAATCGGCAGAAACTGTGTGATGTGTACGAATACCAAACACGTCACATTTTCTGTGCTCATCATTAGTTTTTCCAATCCCCATTGATTAATGAGGATTTTACACTTAAGAGAGGTTTCACCTCTTCTCAAGTATACTGATTCTGTGTAATATCCAAACTATGACAACTGCTGCATAAACAGAAGAAGATTTAAGCCATAAAGCCAAGTATTTCCTAGTCTGCAGTAGCAGCAAGTGTAAACAGTTTAAGAACGCACGTGTCAATAAAGCAAACAAAGTGTCACTTTCATGGATGTCTCCACATGACAACACAAACTAGGTGTCATGGACACAGACTTTTAAAAAATGGCACAGAAGTGTGTGTTTGTGTGTGTGTGGTGGTGGTTGGGGAAGGGGAGTAGAGAGGCTTGGAGACAAACTGCTCTCATTAAGGCCTGCCACCGGCTAAATCATTTCGACAGTAACCATGACAATGGCGACATATGGGTGATTCAGTCTCCTCACCATGTCCTCCTGTTTCTGCTTTCTCTTTGACACACACAAGCTGACACCCTAACTCTTCCCCTGCTATACACATATACCTCGTTACATACAGTCAACTTCCCTGCCTTCACCCTCTGCATCTCACTTCGCCGTGTATCTGATATGTGTGTGACACTTCTGAGAGAGAACACAGTAACAGCGCATTTTTATGGGAAATTGTATGCTGCCGTCACGCTCACTGAGGTACCAAGGTAGAGATGAAAGATGACTGACGATGGCGATGATGGAGAGGAGCGAAGGTGGAAAAATTGAAAACAGGTAAAAAGATTGGAAAAAAAGAGGACGTGGTAACAGAAAGTAAAGATGAAAAAAGAGGAAAAGACAGCAGACTACAGTGATACAGTAACTAGGCATAAAGCCACACTGTCAGATGGACAATATTGACACATCTTTGTTAAGCTCTCACAGACTGGCCATTAATCAGTTACTTTTTCCACAACACAAGTGCACCCACACATGAGGGCACGTACACACACAGTGCACGCACACGCACTTGCACAAACACAGTGACACACCCTGAAAAGGCTGGCTCGTGTGGTAACACTCCAAAGATTCCAAGAAATGAGGGCTCTAACTTTCTGGGAAGGTTTAAATTTGGGAAAACAATCTTAATGAACTCATTTTACACAAGTATACTCATTAACCGGTAAAGATATTACATTTGCAACCAAATCAAACTGCTCCTCCCTAAATAATATTTCACAGTTCTATTATTACTACATCCTATGAAGGAGGCGGATATCTTTCGGTCTACTGACCTTATAAACATCCAGAATGCCACACTGGTAGTCGAAGCGTGTGTAAAGTTCATTCAGCATGGAGATGACCTGCATAGGCGTACACTGAGCGCACACGGCAGTAAACCCCACAATGTCTGAGAAGAGCATCGTGACGTCATCAAACTTGCGAGCGGGCACCGGCTGACCCTGCCACAGCTTCTGCGCCACATCGCCCGGAAATATGGAATAAAGCAGGTCCACGGTTCTCCTCTTTTCCTCTTCCAGTGCCTGATGAGTCCGCTCTAATGTGGCCTGGAAGAGAAGAGCGAGAGGTTGTGCGCTTTGCTTTGAAGAGGGCACTGATGACAGAGATGCTGAGATGTGGGAGTACTGCATCAAATTTTTTAAAAATGCTGGTGGATGCAAATGTATTTATGTGTGATTGTTTTTTCTGGATTGTGTGTGTCTGTATATGTTTATTTGCATCTCTGGGTAAGCTTCTTAGTGCTATACCATTGTTCAAGCAGGCAAGTTGACTCAGACATAGCTATTTATAACACTAGCCTGGGGGTGTAGTTGCAGTGAGAGTGATGCAATGAACAGACGCACAGGATTGGGTCAAGACTCAGTGACTTGCTCAAGGGTACTTTGAAAGCAAATTATGAGAGGAAGTCCCAGGAGCCACATTTTTTCCAGGCAGTATGCATTAATACAGTCAATATGGAGCTTTAAGTAGCCGGTACAGCTGAGGCACTGGATTTAATTTGTTCACTTCAGTTGTTCGCATTGTGGAAAAGCTCAAATAAACATACTGAATATTTTTGTGTAGTTTCACCAGTTTAGGCGCCATGACTTGGTCTCTGACAAACTGAACAGCAGCAAAGAACAAGGTGAGCCTCACATGAAGTGAGGCAGTCAGTAGGTAGTAGAGGAAAAAGAGAGAAGAGTAGCTTGCTGTAGACACTCACTGTGTTAAGACTTCAACAAGCAGTGAGCCGTAACTCTCAACATTGAGTTCATACTTAGCATCACAAGAAAAGATTGCAACGTAACAAACACATGAGTGAAATGACTATAGCTTAAGACCATACACTTTCTTATTCTTGATATATGTTGCTAGCTAGTGCTAACCCCCCCCCCCCCCTCCCCCAAGCCCAAACAGCTGGTCTGTCCTTAATCTGACCTATAAATGTGCTTCTGGATGAAGCACAAAAACACAAAACTTCACTCGTAAACCTTTGTGGAAAGCCTTCCCATTAGTTAAATGGGTAAATTAGTTACTTTGCCAGAGCCTACACTGTCAACCGATTTACCTTGAGTTTATCCATTCTCTTCTTCAGGCCATCCTGAGCCTTGGCCTGCTCCCCAACCAGGATAACATCCCGTGTGGCATCATGGATGGGGATATCTGACAGGTGGAGACCTCTGCCCATCAGCTCCTCCAACTTATCCACACGGGGAGAGCCCAGAAACATCACGGAGCACGACTCGGGCACATGGATCATCTGACCCTTCAACTCCATCACCTGGCAGGGAGAAGAGTTAAAGAGGCAAACGTCTATTTACTTTTTCTTTACTTAAAGAAAGCAGGCAGACTGTGGTTTTGACATCAGCTTTGTAGCTTTAAAACGACAGATTCTTGTTATCATAACCATGTTCAATTAATACTAGTAGCAGACAAATAATGATCTACAGTACTTGTACTAATGAAACAAAAGTGACACGTTTGGATTATGACTGATAAAAGACCTACTGATGTTTTTAATATCCAGCTATTATCCAATATCAAGCCCCATTATAGTCGTCTAGATATAGCTCAAGGTCAACAGCTGTTTATTCGGTGGCTATTTGTTGGATGTGCTCAATATTAGTTTTCAATAAAAAAATTATATGCAATCATACAAATAATAACATAATGAGTCAAAAAAATTGCAGTCTGCATCCAAATGTACATATACATAATGCTGTAACTACAACACAGATTAGAATTACAGCAACAGCAGATTACTATGATTTAGCTAACGTTTTGAATAAGATTTTGAAAGGCAAGATCAAATGTTTTATAATGTATAAATGCACGCAGACTTCTTGGGAAAGGGTCTGTAAGAACTGGATAAAGTTTATTAGCATTAGCAACAGTTACAATGTTAGTAGATCCATGGACAACAAAAACTTCAGCCAAAGAAGGCTAATACTGGTTTGGCGAAAGGTCAAAAGATGTGGTCAAGTTGGGTAAACTGTAACAAAAAAAAAAAGCGACCCAATCCATAACCGGCAGCTCTACTGCCAACAATATCTTCACAGTATCAGAGAGATTTCAGTGAGGTTTTAATAGCTTCTGACATTTTGCTCACAAGCACTTACACCCAATGACAAATGTGTGCAGGACCTGCTACATGTCCTTACCACAGGTGTGAGGAACATAAACAAAACAAGCCACCTTTTGCTCTTTGCAGACATAATGTAGAAGGGAGAGACTGAGGCGAGCATGGATGGCAGATTTACAAGGAGATAGTGAAGAAAGGCATTACCGCCCTTTTGAACATGACTCTGAGTTGTGTCATGATGCTAACTAAGTGCTAGAGGCCCTGTGGATTAGCCCCTTTTAATTTTTCTCTCTCCTGCTCAGTCCTTAACCCTGCTCCTTCCTTTTTCTTCAGTTCCTCTTCTTCATTCTCTCTTCACTCGTCTTTCGTTCCTCTCTCTCTGAACTCGTCTCTGTCTGCTCCATTCCTTCTCGCTCTCCCTCTTTCTCCATAGTGTCAGATAGATTATTCCGCCAGTGAGCACACTGCAGCCCTGTTTTATTTATAGCACAAGGCTCTCCTAGGTCTGCATAATACATACAGTCTACATCTACACACAAACACGGCATTTCCCCACACATACATCGAAGAGGGACACACTCACGCGGCCTGTGACTGTCTGTTTCTCAGAAATGCTGACAGTCATACATACAAAAATGCATGCAAACATATTTGCACATATGCAGGCTGCAACTTATAGGATCTGAATCTTGTTGTGATTCAGTTCAGATGAAAACTACTGGTTGACAGAGTTCATCGCACTGGAAAAACAGTCATGTGAGCATAACTGCTCGTACACGCCGATGCACGCGCTCAAATGCACGCAGAGAAAAAACATATGCCAACCTGAACAAATGTCTTTGTGAGCTGCTGTTTCCTGAGGTTGAGCCTGGCCAAGTGGGAGGGCCTACACGTCTGACATACTAACAAGTATCTCCATGGAGACTGTGACATCAGTACAAATATACTACTCTCCGTCTTGTCGGTCTCTACGCAGCCTTTAAATGCTTTTTTTCTGACTCTTTCACATGATCAAAAAGTAACACTGATATTTTTTTCTCTTTGAAATCTGATTTGCATGAAAACACAAATTATAAATTGATCTTACAACTTATTTTAGTTCAGCTAACTGCTGATATTGGAAGCAAGGCAACATTGTTTCAATAATGACATACGGGTCCTAAGTTTGCCTGCTTTTAAGCACTTTGAAGGCTCCTAGTTGTTATTAATAAAAGTTACACAGAAAACACTGATTGTAACTCAGTTATCACGATGTCATCACGATGTCCCTCAGTGTTTCTATTTAGTGTGTACATCTTATCAGACCACTACTGTAACACGATATGTACTATTAATTAGATAAGTATGATATATTGGTGCCCAGTATATTACAGGCCGATAAGATTGAAAATTAAATTACTGTTATTGTTCCAATAAAGGCCGATTATTGCATCTGATAACGCGGAGCACAGCTGTCGACCAGAGACATCCCTCGAAACCCTGCTGTGAGTGGAGATTTTGACCTCCTTGTTTTTCTCTCATCTCCTGTGCTCTCCATAGAGGAGGCAGGGCTGAACTCCTCACACTTACACAAAGGGGACCATGTGTGACTTGTCACTTTATTTAAAGATGACAATACAGATTGAAAGCGATCGTTAAACAACGTTTTGGAGTAAATATACAAAACAACTTGTAGCCATGTATTGACAGTATGTCAGTCAGGAGATCAAGTTTATATTCAACTGTTTTTTGAAATACGTTAGTGTGTTTCTAAATGTATGGATAGGTCCTGTTTTTATTGGGAAAATATGTATAAACATTAACATGCAATAGTTTTGAGCTACCACTCATTTCTTTATATTTTTTGGGGGGCAAACATAGAAAACATGAAATATTTTTTAAACCATTCAGGGCTCGTCCGGGATTTGAACCCGGGACCTCTCACACCCGAAGCAAGAATCATACCCCTAGACCAACGAGCCAGCACAAATATAGATTCTGGCCCAGGATTTTTGCACATTACTGTACATCTATATAACAAATACATGTTTTGCTGGTCCCAATTTGGCATTCGTAGGATTCTGTTTCATATAATCCATTATTATGCCAAAACAGGCCACACCAAAACAATGGTTGGTTATCAGTAGAGTAGATGACAGTACATTACAGTACAGTGTACTAGCAGCAAGACCATCATTAAAGATCAAGCACTTCCAAGCTCTCATGAAAAACTAATAGGAGCATGACAGAAGCCTGAATAATGTCTAATAATAAGTCATCATTAAAAAGCCCCCACGTTAACTACATGAAGTCCAGTAATTGACAGATTAATGTGCACTGTAATGTCTGCACCGTGTCACGGCATTGGGATATCAGCCCTACAAACATCCAGCAATAATTTCAAACCATCCTCCAGATCTAACATAATTTTCTGAAAGGACTGTTGTAAACATTCACAACTGTTAGTCTCCTTTTTTGTTGATTTTCAGTTTTTTCGATACTGTTTCACAAAGAAGGTTGAATTTTATTAAATAAAGAGGGTTTTTGTACAGTAGCTATAATTGTACTGCTGCCTCGCCACCTTGCTCTGAATGTCCGTCCCTGTCGCTCCGTCGCTCCCATTTTTTGTGTTAGTCCGCGAGAAAACTCACACACACACACACACACACACACACACCCCTGGAGGCAGTCGTGCTGCCCTAGTTGTGCGCCTCTGTTTAGCTCAGCACTCTCCTCTGCTTCTGCCTGCATCCCTGTCATCATTGCACAGAGAAAGAGGAGGCGAGCGAACTGTACGGAGGTTAGGGAAAAGGAACAGTGGCTGGAAAAGAAGGCGACAGAGATACAGGGGGAAGGTTAGGAGAAATGGGTGAAAGAGAAAGAAGGAAGCGAATGGTGAAAAATAGCAATATTATAGAAATAGCTGGAAGAACAAGTGAGGAGAAAAGGTTGTGAAAAACCAGCAAATACACAATAAAGACAGAAAGAAGACAGACAACAGCAAAAAGCTCTGATCAGATTTTAGTGAGGGAGAAGCTACAGGAGGCACTGAAATGTCCTTTTTAAAATGTTGTTATAAAAGCAGAAAGTAAGGTGAGGTCAGTGTGTTGTAACCCTACTTCAGCATATTGCAGTGATTCTTGTTTGTAGCTGGCAATAAAGTCAATGTGTGTTCACCATAAGGGATCAAAACTTCTTCTGCACCTATGAGATAAGCAGTAATGCACTTTACTACTGCATGCCATGCTACTGCACATATCTTATCTTTTAATTATAGTGTGCCTCACCCGTGCCTCTATCTGGCCACCCGTGCCTCAATTTTATTCCACAACTTAGACATCCACATTACTCACACTCTCATAACACATACATATAGGTGTTGACCGTCCGATTGGGATCTGGGGCCTCCCTGCTGCTGCGGAGCCTGGGGCGGTCTGCTTGCCTCCACCCCGGGGGAAAGGGTAACATCTCCTGGGTCTAGGTGCCGTTTCCCCCTCCAGGGGCGAGGGTACCTGGACCTGGGGTATAGAGTTTGTTTGGGGAGTGTGATTGTGTGTACAGTGTCCATGTATGTCTATCCCTACGTTGGGTGAGTGTTAAGTATTTGTATATGTGTGCATTAGGGTGGGAATGCATGTTTGTGTCTGTGTGTGCCTGTTTGTCTGTGTTTATATTAGAGATAGCACGATACCACTTTTTTATGTCCGATACCGATATCATAAATTTGGATATCTGCCGATACCGATATGAATCCGATATAGTGTTTTTTAATCAACAAAACTGTTTTTTTAAATATCTTGCTGCATTTTGTATAAGTTCATACTCAAGTTTAAAACAACAACTACACTAAAGCTATTCTGTTATACCTGTATGCAAAAAAAAAAAAATTTCATAGTTCAGCAATACTGATCAATCTAATAAACTTAAACCTACACCATCCTCCCTATTCTGGTATTTTAAAGAGTACTTAGCATAAATATTAAGCAACCTAACTAATAGGGTTCCAACTCCCAGCAACAAAAATAAATAAATAAAAAATAGGGAACCACCCCTCACGCTCCACCTCATGATGCTTAATCAACGTAATCAACCTTAATTTGATGCAGTGTGAAAAAAAATGCACAGAAATCAATTATTTTTCAAGAAATATTAAATAGATTCAACATCTTTCTTCAACAAAATTGCAGACTGCACAGATGGTACCTTCCCAAAGGAAAAAGTACTATAGCTTACTAGGGTATATATATTAGACTTAATAGTCACTATATACAGTAATTGACTTCTATTCATTTTACATCAAATTAAAACTTTGGGTGTCAGATAATTATTTATTAAAAGCTAGACATTTTAAATGAGAATAAGAAAGAAAAGTATGTCTTTGTGCCCCCTTTTCCCTGTTGATGCCCTATCGGCCCCCCTGGCTAAACTTTGCTAGATCCGCCCCTGCACAGTTACCAGCGTCAGCTACGTAGAAAAAGATCCTCGAGTAGAAAGTAATATTAAATAAATTCTAACAACAGCTGATCAAGCTTAAACGTGCTGCTGTTGTTCAGCCGCTGGTTTCCTCTTTCTGGTGCAAAGTGGGCCAAAAACAAACCAGAAAGATGGACTCACGACAGAAAAGCCGATCAGCTGATCGTTAAGCAGTTTCATGATTGAAGTAGCAGCAAGAAGAGGCAGTCGCTTGTTAAGCTTAACGCAGGAATGCTTTACAAACATTCAGAGATGGACTTACACACTTGCTTTACTTCTCTCGGGGATAACTTTGTCGGAGATGAAATGCCGGGTTGCTAGCGAAGCTCCAAATGCTTTCCAGATTCCAGACCACCGACAGGTCCCGCATGCCACAGCCGCTCTATCACGTGATGCATACTGCTCCGACGTGCTAACGTTCTGAGGTGAGTTACGGCGTGTTGCAAGTTTTGTGAGGTGCTTTCGTGATATTTAATGGATCGGATTACATTTTTTATTTTTCTCCGATATCCGATCCAGTAATTTAGGTCAGTATCGGACCGATACCGATACGTAATATCGGATCAGTCCATCTCTAGTTTATATGTCAGGTTGGGTCTTACACTCCACCTCTCTGGGAACTCCCAGGCCCTCCAAGGCCTATCTCCCCTCACCACACTCCCTGCCGGTAAGTGATGCCCTCAGGCATCGGTGCGTGGTGGTTCTTGGTGTCCGGGGCTGGGCACTCAGGTATGTACCAGCTCACTCCCGGTGACTACTTGGCGGGGCCTGGTGCCTGTTGCTTGGTCAGGCCCCTTCCGGGGCAAAGGGGGCCCTCGGGCCTCCGGCCTCTGGGCCTGCGGCTCGGTTCACTCTGGCACAGCTGGCTGCCGGCAGAGCCGGTGGGCACGCCAGTGCAGCCCCCTCTGGCTTCTGCTCTGTGGCTACTGGGTGTCCCCTCATCTGGGGCTCTCCTCAGCTCTTCCCAGGAGGGTGGCACGGATGCCCCTCCATTGGTCCTCCTTGGGCTCTCGCACTCTGGGGCCTCTGGATGTCTGGAGCCTGGATCTCCTCCATGCCTGCTTCATGCCCTGGGGGACGGGGCTATGGCTCTCTACATCCTCTAACAGACCATTACATGGGGAAACCTTTTGAATACAAGCGCACTGATCCACACAGGTGTGCACACGGGTGTTCACTGTTCATAGACATAAACTACACCTTTATTGGCTGCTATTTCCTAGCACATTGTGCTGTCGGTCCTGCTTGCTACACAATAACATTCAATATTTAGTATTTACTGCTGTTTACACTTAGCTAGATTAACGTGATGGTGTTGTGTTTAGTATGTTGCTCTGTTTTGTTTTGTTTTTGCTTGTTTTCTCTTCTTTTTCTCTCAACAGGTGATCCAGGAGATTTTTTTTTCTCTTCTTTCTCTTTTTAAGTGCCCTTTCTCACTGTCCCTCTTCCCTTCTGTTTTTCTTTTCCTTCATCTTTCTTTCTCCCTTTCCTATCCCTCAGTCATGTCTGTCCCATCTGTAACAACTGAAAATAAAATAAAATAAATAATAACAACAAAGGTTGATCAAATGGACCAATACGGCAAGGCCATGATGATCCATTTGGCAAAGTGTGTAGTTGGTGTGTAGTTACTAGTTATTGAGTGCTTTTTCTAACTTTAAAAGGTCAGAAAGATGTTTCCTTATTAAATTACACCAAGGCAAATCAAACCTACATATTATTAACAGCTTTATTACATGCTAGCAAGAACTGCCTTTCCCTTCTTCATGCTCCAACTAAAAGCCATAAGTGCATATTTGTTTTCTGGATATGTAATATTTACAATACAAGATCAGCAGCAAACAGTAGTATTCACATTTGACTATTGAAATGCACAGATTTGGGTGTCTGTGGCCATTGGCAGCAAGGGAGAGAGGGCAAAGGATAAAACAGCTCAAAGGTACTGAGAGGTAAACAGAGGCAGAAAGTGAAAGGGGGGGGAGAGACCAGAGAGAAAGAGACAGGCATGGGGGAAAATTAGACGCACTCGACTTGAAAAATGGAAGAGAGGAAGAGAGAGTGGAAGAAGGATAGCAGGAGGTGGAACAGACAGTTAATGGATTGTCTTTTGTGAGCAGACTCTGGCATGTCAACAGATTCTCATTTGCATGAACAGGCACTGAGCAGCAAAGAGTCAATGAGTCAGCCTCCCTCACCCCCTCTTTCACTCACAAACACACACGGACAAAATGCTACAAAGATCTGGCTATATTGGACAGTTCTCTTATATCACACTCTCACAGTAAGACAAGCGCACACGCGTACACACACACACCCTGAACCCAGGACATCCTTGCTTTGAGATGCCAGCTGAGCTGTTATTTGGTTTTTAAGGTCTCAGATTGAGCCACTGACAGCCCACTCTTTTACAGAAGTGACTTTCACACTTCACCTCACTGGTGCCAACAAGATTTAGTGACTTTTCACAGCCCTTCAGTGACTTTTTTTTTTTGTAAACCACCTAGAGAAAACTCTGTGTTTAGTATCGCAAATCAGAGATCTTTCTTAGAGAGCGAGGCATACCTCTTTCACCACAAGAGGAAAACTACGAGGCGTTCTGTTACTTTCTCCTGAAAGTTACATCATCATGGCCGTTATCTTCAGTCCTGTAAAGCCTGAAATGTGAAATAACTGCGGGAAAATTCTAGATTTTTGAAACTGGACCATTTAGTGAACCTTCTGACATATTTAAAGAAAATAATGTATATAAATGAACATATATGTATCATGTTCGCTACATCCATTATTTTTGTGCAATTTATTGCTTAAAAATGTTTTGTGCAATTTTTATTTAGGCTTTTCGTGGGGGACGAAATCACACTGATGATGCAGAGGTCACAAAAAGTCATGTATTAAATGTGATACACTTGGCATGACAGGATTAACTTACTGTATGTGTAACATGGAGTGCCAATTTAGCTCGACAGGTGAGCAGGAGCCTGTGTGTTACAAGGCTGAGATGTAGCTCCTTCCCCTGCTTCCCTGTCCACTATCTAATAAAGGCAAAAAGAACTTAAAAAACATTTATTTTCAAGTTGTTGTTTTTTTTAAACTTATATGTGATTATAGGTTATAGGTGATTTGGTTAGTGAAGCAGTTCTAAAACCTCTGCTTTGCATTATGATTACTACCAAATCTCTGGGCCCCAAAATATAGTATTTGGGAGTATAGTATGTGCTCGTCCACAAAAGATTGATACGGTAGTAGGGTGGAAAACAGATCCGTCCCAAGAATCTGATGAATGTGCCTCTCCATTACTTGGATATGTAGATGTATTCATTTTAAGGCTTTATCACACAGGGACTCAATTGTCAATCTCTGTGCCAAATGTTACAAAAACACTGAAGCACTAAATCTGTATAAATCCTTCTCTTTCTATTTTAGGTTTCTTTGTCTCAACAATCACAGGCTAAAAATATTTTTACCGTTTCCCCCTCTTCTGATGTTTTCTCCCAGTCTGTCAGTTCATTTCTTTCCTCCTTGTCGCTGCATTTTATTAAAGTAGCAATTGTAAACATAGACAGGAAGGACACTGATTTTCAAAGCACTCTCCACCGAACAAACGGTAACGACGGTGATTTATCTCTCAGAGATCAAAGGCGGCGCTAATGTCAAGATTTTCTTTGTACTCCGACAAACAGGTGCACAAATAATGCGCACACACACAAACCTCACTGAAGAGTCCATACATATGCAGTACAGAAGCATTTGCTACGCAAGTATTACACAGCAGATTTGTCCATTCCTTGACAAATGTTTGTTCACTTTATCATTTAGCAAGATTTCTTTGTGACTGCCCAAAAACACACCGTGTTATTAATAACTGCCAAAAATCAGCTGAACAATATAAGCTTAAGCTAATATAGACCACTTCACACATAGCGCTCACTTAGACTTCGACTGACTCATCCTAACCAGAATTTTGACTCTTTGACCCAAAGAGTCTAGGACCTTTTCTGATATTAGTAACAAAGCATCACTGCTGTGGAGGCAGATGCCATGACTCACAGATTCTGAGCTATTCACCCTGTTACTTTTAAGAGCAACAAAATATCAAAATCCAGTGCATTCAGACCTTGCCCCCAAAAATACCACCAAACCTGCCAACCTTTCTCAGACATGAGATATTTAACAGGAATCCCTTCATCAGCCTGTTAAAGTGAAGCTGTTCTATCATTCATACACCACTGATTTATTGGGATTTTTTTTTTCATATAGCCATGACTATAGTTTACAGAGAGTGGCCAGAAAAGGAGAAATGTGAGCTTCATTTCTCTGGTTGATGTCAGAGGTAAGAGGCAAATGGCTAGACTGCTTTGGGCAGATAGGAAAGAAGCAGCGACTCATACAACCACACGTTTCAACCAAGGTGTGCAGAACAGTTCTGTGAACTCGCAACACATTGAAACTTGAAGCAGATGAACTACAGCAGCAGAAGACCACACAGGGAACCACTTCTGTCAGCTAAGAACAATAAAATGAGACTACAGTTCACACAACTCACCAAAAAGCAGACAACAGAAGGCTGGAAAAATATTGCCTTGTTTTGATGACTCTGCTGCAACATTTGGATGATAGCATCAGGGGATATTTTCTTGGCACACTTTGTGTTCCTCAGTACCAATTGACTATCATTTAAATGCCACACCCTACCTGAGTATCAATGCTGAGCATGTCCGTCACTTCATCAACACAGTGTACCCATCCTCTGACGGTTGCTTCCAGCAGGATATGTTAGGATGCCTGGGTTGTTGACCCAGGGTTTGAGTTTATTATATTATTTATCATTTCTAGTCTTTGGTCTCTTAGAGTTCTGTCTTATGGTTTATGTCTCGGTGTAATCCTTAGTTGCTATATCCCCGTGTCCAGTCAGTGTCTGTGTCTGCCCTGGTCCCACGTCTCTGTTCCCTCTGTTGTAGTGCCTGCCTGTGAGTCTGTCTGTAAGCTCAGTCTGTGTTATGTTTCCTGTTTTACTTTGAAAGTCCGTGTCTCGTGTAAATGTGTCTGGTTTTGCTTCCTTTGTCTCGTTAGGCCTGATTTTCCCCAGCTGTGTTTCCCTCCTGTTACCCATTCCCTGATTGCTCCCTTTGTGTATTTAAGCCCTGTGTTTCTCTGTGTCTGTGTTGTGATCTACCCTTATGTAGGTGGTCGGTCGGTCGGTCGGTCGGTCGGTCGGTCGGTCGGTCGGTCGGTCGGTCGGTCGGTCGGTCGGTCGGTCGGTCGGTCGGTCGGTCGGTCTGTCTGTCTGTCTGTCTGTCTGTCTGTCTGTCTGTCTGTCTGTCTGTCTGTCTGTCTGTCTGTCTGTCTGTCTGTCTGTCTGTCTGTCTGTCTGTCTGTCTGTCTGTCTGTCTAGTCCTAGTTTTGTTACCCTTTTGAGTTCAGCATTAAAGCTGTGTTTTGAGTTACTTTCTGTCTCCAGAGTCTGCACTTTGGGTCCTTCTCCTGCCTGCACACAGCTGTCACATAACAGGATAAAGCATTGTGTCACTTAAACTGGTTTCTTGTACATGACAGAGTCTCACCACATTATTAAGACTGGGAGCATTGTCACTATGTTTCACTGTCTGACCTCTCACACAGATGTTTCAAGAGAGCTCTATCTTCTGTATGAAGAAAACAAAAATGCACCATACTAAATGCATATGTACTTATTCCAAATTAGAAACAAGGAATCCAAATAATCTAAGAGGTAGGGCTGGACGATATGGCCTAAAATCCATATTGCGGCATAATTTGAAGCACGTGCAGTAAGGATATATATCGTGATATATTATTTTCTTCTGTATAACGTATTTTCCACACTATAAGGCACACTTAAAATCTTTTAATTTTCTCAAAAATCGAGAGTGTGCTTTATGTATAAATTCTGGTTGTGCTTATTGACCTCGAATTAATTTTGGCGTGCAGAAATCTGTTAAAAAATGTTTTAGTACAACTTTGGTAAGCTGCACTGCTTGACGGATTGTCAGAGCATTACGGCTGCCGTAGTGAGGAGCTTCGCGGAGTATTCTGGGTCCAAAACTCCGTCCCAAAGTCAAACTGAGAGTTTAAAACGGTCTAAATTCTTTCATCTTTAATAAAATGATCAGCGTTGCTGCTTTATCGGGTGTAACAATTAAGTTTTACATCCATGCATCCATGAAAACAGAATTTATTAAATTTAACGGAGTTACAAGTTAACAGGAAGTTAGCTCGCTAGTTTACACCTAAACATTTCACGCCATGTTCTGACTGAGAGATTTTTGAAACGAATTAAAACGTACAGCTCTGCTACCACTTCCAAAATAATGAAGACAGAAAACTAAACAGCAGTGGTGTTTGCAGGGTTACTGAAGTTGGACTACCTGGTATATAATGTTGTGCTACGTGATTGCTAGCGACACAGCTATGTTAGCATAACATTAGCACAGTGAAGCTGGAGGATGAACATCAACTTTTCTTCCACTCATTAAAAGTTAACGTGAGGGATTCTGGTGGTTAGGGACAAATGCAATCGCATAGCAGGATGCTATACACGGGCCAAACTTCAGTCAGGAGAACAACTGAGATTATTCATGCACAATACAAGGTTAGTTATTAATGGTAGTCGCTGCTCTTGTGGTGTGTGCGATGCTTTCGACCAAAACAGGCGCAGCTTGATGACATCATCAACATGCACTATCACAATAGAGCGGTATAGTCGAAATCTCTGACGTTGGCCAAATTTATATCGTTTCAATCGCATATTGTTTATGTCGCCCACCCCTACTAAGAGGCAGACGTAAACTCCAGTGTGAGAGAAACATGACGAAGGCGATGATGCATCGGTTAGAGGTGAGTATATAAGAGTGCACTCTGTTTGCACTCAGTGTGTTGACCACAGTGTTCGCTGCGCACAAAGACCAAGCTGACCTTTTCAGTAGGTCTCTTGCACAGCACATATCCCTGGGCGAAGAGAGGAAAGAAGTCAAACTGAAAATTCAGTGAAGGCCATCCAAACAAGCACACACATTGCACGGCACTGGAGTGAGGCCTCTTTACCTTGGCCTGTCGCCTTCACTGTCTGCCCTTTCTGGTGAAAATGTCAGCCCATCCTCTCGTTTTTTTTCTGCCTGTCTGCCCAGGTGACACAAGATTCACCGGGCAAAAATTTGGGAAAAACTATATTTGCCTGCTCTGGAAACACATATTTTAAAGTCTCTAGCAAATAGTATTTGGAGTTTGGAGATGATATATAACTTAAATTTCAGCAGTGCCAGGTTTGGTCACTGGTGACGCACACAGAAGGAAGCCTCACTGACTCTGAAGTAAACATAGATGTGCTAAAATACCTTTTTCGACCAGAGGACTGTGGATGATTTTAAACCTGATTTCACACGCAATCTTTTGCCCGTAGCACCAATCAGTAACTTATGTTTGTGCTTTGCCAACCAGATGCATCTGGCATTTTTGAAGCAATCATAGCTGCATTTTTTAATCGATAAAAACATTTTTAAAATTAATTTACTCCCCGAAGAAATGGAAGAAAATGAAAAGGCTTGGAGATAAGAAGCAGAAAAGCTTTGTGAAGGAAGAGACAGACCTCAGTAAGCAGCAGAGAAGGAGAGAGAGGTGAGAGAGAATTACAGTGAATTTTTAAGAGACACTGACAGAGAGAAGATGAAAGCTTGAGAGGAGACGCTGTAGTGGTGCTTGAGATCTGACTGTGAAGAGGTGGGATCCGACTGCTGAGGGCATGTGGAATGTGGACTTTGCGGTTCATTGTTATTGTGTGCCTCTGCATACATGTGTCCAGGACATGAACCTGTGTAGCTGTGCAAATGAATGGATCAAGAACTAAAAATGGCCAAAGCAAGACTGACAACACTTAAACTGAACCTTCTATATATGCATCTTAGCATCTACATTGCAGCTTGCATTTTTCAGACAACAACCATGCCCAAATAAGTGCTTTATTTTAAGAAATTATTACAGTATTGAAATGTGGTAATTAAGGGCAATAGTTCTTAAAATTGTCACTCCGTGACTTTTTTAAAAAAGGACATTTTCAGTGAATTCATGAAAACTTTAGCTTTTATAATTGCAGAAAAGTCTCTGCAATGAGCTACCAGCTACCAGAACTTGCACGCCTATCATTTAGTTTCACTGGTCCAGCCCACTTAAGATCAAAGTGGCCGATGATGTAAAATCAGTATGACTTCCTTGATGTACCCACTTATCGTCTTGCATAAAAGTAAAACAAATTCGATGATTTTCAATTATTTATACAGGTATTTTATTGAAATATTTACGTCAGTTTAGTTTAAAAATGAATTTTAACTGCTAGCTGCCGTGCCAGGGCAATGACTAGAGCAAACAGTGCTTAGACAAGGAGCATAACATGGTGAGATTTTAAACACATTGTGTGCCACTCACTATAGCTTCACATTGCCATTCATTTAACTTGCCACTATATATGATACATGTAGTCATTTCATTGCCCCAGCTATTGCGCCCATGGTGTTGCTTTGCCTACAAGAGTAAAAATAGCATCTGTGCTTAGAATTGCCAAAACAGTCTGCCTGCATAAGTCCTGGCACTGTCTCATTAAAATCATCTCATCTCTCATCTGAACACAGAATAAGCCACCTGTTACACAAGCAACCGCTAAAAAGGACAGCAGAGGAACAGGACAAACGCATAAATATGAAAACAACCCTCCAAGTGATTTAAAATCAAACAAATATCACTTATTTACCTAAATCACAGTTTTTTCTTCATGCTCAAGCCTTTGGTTCGAAGTGGATGGGAAGAAATTTGTAGCTAAAATGATCAGAAACTAGCTTTCAGCTTCAAGGTGGATCAAAGATGTAAATATCTCATGACCTGCGGATATGGTAGATATGAATCTATAAAATTAATGCACCTCTCTGCAGCTTAAGCTCAAGACATACCTATCTCACTCACTCAATCACACAATCACACATACACTGCGCAGCACCGTGGCTGCTCTGATTAATCTCTTCTCTGTCGATTCTGTTTAGCGTCAGGGTGTTCGGTGCTATCGCTGGCGACCTGTGGAGACCATCCAATCAATAGAGAGCTGGATATAGCACACAAATCCCACTGATTAATTCTTTCTCGCAAACTGGAACCAATTCAAACCACACCTCTCCTGAGCAAAATCATTACAAGCCTGTGGGCGTTGATGTGATGACGTGGAACAGAGTTCAATACAAACAAAGTGCTGCTAACACATGACTACTTTTTTGGGGGGGGAGATGAAAGACAAGACAGAGAAGTTCAAATTTAGCTATACTAAATTCAGCCTTGACTTAGGACACATTAAACAAATCGGTATCTGGGGAAATTTGTAACTATAAAGACAATAAAACTGTGGCCTTCTTGCACTAATTTAGAGGAAACACTGGAAGCTTTCATGTGATACCAAGGCAGAACAAAGATTCCATTTTTTCCATGGTGCATAAAGCCCTACGCTGGGACATGACAAAGAGTGCATGCTCTTCTAATCAGGCTAAACATGGATCAGTCTGCCCAAAACTAAGCCACAGTTCACTGATCTAAAGGCAGTGCCATGCTTGTTTTAACAGTGATACAGAATGTAAGCTGTTCCAACAGCACAAGTGCATCATGCTTGTTAACAATCTCTGTGTCTGTGGCAACAAAGACAGCACATAAAATCATGGCATGGTTAGATTTTTAGGATGTGTTGATTAATACATGACAATAGTGACCTCATTACTTAAGAACTTGGAATCTGGAGTTAATCTTCCATGTAGGATAGCTTTACCTTCTCCTTGATGTCCGCTTGTGTGGTGTCAGGCCTGGTACGGATAGTAAATGGGGATGCAAGCCTCAGTAGGATGCCTTGAAATGAGGGATCCATCTTAGGTGAGACAATCTCAAAACAGTCCCTGAACGAGAGGCTCCGGTAAGTCTCTATACGAGTCTGTTTCCTCAGTCCTTCCCCAAGCTGCAGTAGCTCCATGTGAGGCCCCAGGACAAGGTGAAACGGAAAGGCACGGCAAAATGTGGCCAGGCCAATGCGCAGATCGCTGGGGTTGGTGGAGATCGAGAGGGGGGGTCGTTTACCGGTCGCCGAGGCGGCGTTGGGGAGGGAAGAGATGCAAAGAGGGCTGGTCTCCTGGATTTGGAAGGAGAGGCAAACTGTCGGAGCAGTGGTCGGGAAAGGAGAGGGAGGGGATGGGGATGAGGAGGGTGAGGCAGTGGGAGACGCGGTCGGGGTCGGGGTCGTCGAGTCACAGTCTGTGTTTTCTGCATCTTTATTGGGCAACAAGGGAGTTAGAGGGGGCACCTCTTCCACCTCCACTTGTGAATGAAAGATACGCCTGGCAACAGCTCTGATCAACCCCGGCATGACCAACCCGACAACAGGGGCAGGGTTGAAGCAATGAAGAACCAATATTTTTCCTCCTCCATTTCTTTCTGCCTGATCTCCAACTTTGTCCAATTTTCTTCTGCCTTTGTCCTCCTCACGGGGGTCCTTACACTGGAAGGAGGGGCTCTCAGATGAGGCACGGCGCCCCGTAGAGGTGCGAATGTGTTCCAAAATGGCGTCAAAGCCATTGAAGAAATCCTGGAGGTTGCCACCCACAGCCCGAAGTACACGTTCATTTTCTTCAAAGCAGAGACCAAAGAACTCCTCTCCAAAATGCTCTCGCAGCTCACAGAATGGTACTCCTGGGACAGGGGGATGAGAAACACCAGTGTCAGCCATGCTGTATTGCACTCTTCTGAGGATGTAAACATAGTTTTGATATCATAGACAGTGAACTAAACAGCTAAACTATCAACATATTGGAGAAGATACTCTCCTGTTTTTGAAGAAGAAATATGCACTTTAATGTTTTGATGCCTACACGAGTATGATTTTCTGTTACAGCGGCAATTTATATAAAACCCAACATTATCTTTACTCCATGGTATGTTTAGACAGAGATTCAAATCCAGCAGAAAAAATCATTTCAGGGATATCGAGCAGAGAAAATCAGTGTTTTGAGTAATCAAACATCAAAGCTGTGCTAATATAATTAATACAGATAAAATAAAATAAACATGTCGGGTGCTTGTTGAGTGACAGAAAAAAAATGGGATTAAAAGATTAGAAAAAAGTCAAAGCGACATTTGACGTAAATAAAACCTCAAAACAGGATAAAACTGTAAAAAAATAAATAAATAAATACGGAAGAAAATCCACAGAATTTGTGAAGTATAATTAAAGACATCAAAAGGTCCGACTAAACAGGCTCACAGAAAAACAAAACTGCAAACAGCACAGTCAGTGAATCCAGATTAGAGATTAATATAGTCTTCTGACGTCACAGAAGAAATTTTGGTACTCTTGTGCCTGAGAGTATATGCAGTTGTCCAAGCAAAAGCCAAATCCTCTGTAGGCCTCAGTGTTTCGCTTTATGTGACACAACTGCGTAATCTAAACACTAATTAGTTCTCCTTTACTTGTTTTTTGTTCGCTTTTTTGTACATGTCCTTGGCTGTCCTTGAAAAGCTCTATAAATAAAATGTATTATTATTATTATTAAGATGAACCATGATACAGGTATCAGTTATTTATCAGCTGATTTGTACTCTTCTTCCAACAGTCATGCGCTCAGGATGATGACCAAAAGAATGAAAACCCAGATAAAAATAGAATAGAATAGAATAGAATAGAATAGAATAGAATAGAATAGAATAGAATAGAATAGCCTTTATTGTCATTGTACAGAGTACAACGAAATTGGAGTGCCACTCCCATTTCGTTGTACTCTGTACAATGACAATAAAGGCTAAAAGAGGCCTAAATGGGGTTTTGTAAATGTTTCCTTTAAAAAAATGGAGCACCTTAGTGAAACGCCATTAGTGATCTATGGGGAAAGAAAGCTAATGATGGATGATGCCTTAGCTTAGCTCCAGTTTTTCTATTAGGAGCATTATAAAATTACTGCCAGTTTTGCTGGGAAAGGAGAGGCATGGTGAGGACAAAAGTTTGAGTATAGACTATATGGATGTCACAGCTGGAGACCACAGCAGAGTACATTTTTGACCAAGAACTACATAAAACTTGGATTGATTTGATTACAGAATCCATTTCCCTCCAAGTGTAAACTGAAGAGTTGAATCAGCCCAAAGTTTAGAAATCATTCCTCAAATATCCTTGAGTTGATGTCTCTGACTTCAGCTTTTATTCTCACTGAAAATCGTTGGCAGCACAGAAACCAAAGAGTATTAATGAGCTGGATGCTTTTATCAGAAAGTGGCATAAAAATAATGCATGAATGCGTTCTTACTCATTACAGAAATTAAAGGATATGGTGGTTAGCACTGTTGTCTAACACCAAGAAGGTCCTGAGTTCGATTCCACCACCTGTGTTGAGTTTGCAGGTTCTCCCCTTGTTTGTGTGGGTTCTCTCTGGGTACTCTAGATTCCCACAGTCCAAAGACATGCAGTTAGTGAGGTTAGGTCAACTGGTAATTCTAAGGGTAGGATGCGAGAAGGATTACTTTTTACTGCTATCGCTAGAGTCAACGTTATGAACATAGTGGTGGTAATGGTTAAAACACTGCTTTGAATTGGACCCATGCAGAGTGTACAGATAGCTTCTAAAGCCAGTGAACACATAATAGCTATATACTGTCACCACGGGGCAGTGTCTGAAATAAGCAGTCTTTAAGCTAAACTGAGTGCAAAAAACATTGAAATGTGTCCACTACGAGCAAAGTCTTTGCTTTTCATGCTATTTTTTTCCACTGTCACTTTCTTTCCTGTTAAGGCTCTTTTTTTTTTAGCCAATAAGCATTCGACCTCTGCACAGCGTCATCCACGTTGAGCGAAGTGTCACTGGGGGGGGGGGGGGGGTTTGGAAGACTGCATGCTAGCACATTTGCATAGGCAAACACCTTCCCAAAACAGACATAAACGCCATACTGTAACACCGGCTTACCGAGAAAATGCAGAAAATCAGAACATTAAAAATTTTTTTAAAAAGACTCAAAGGACGTACGAGACTGTAGATGGAGGCAGGAAGAGATCTTAGATGTAACAGAGGGAAGAAGAAGCTGTACTGAGTGACTCACCAGGACAGTGTGCGTGCGTGTGCGTGTGTGTGTGTTTGATGCTGGGCATTGGAGACAGTAGAAGCCCCCATAGTGAGTCATACAGTGTGTGGTGGTGTGTGTTTGCTTATCCTTGTAAATAGTTGTATATTTGCGACTGCATGCACACTACCCATGATACCGCATCTCCTTTAAAAGGCTTAGAAGTGTCTACAATGTATTTTCCAAGTCAAGCCTCTGGGGGATGGTTCTGTGTATGTACATGCACAAATAACTATGTTAATATTGAAGGACATGCAAATGGGGAGGGAAAAAAACACAAAGGCAGGATCTGTGGCAAACACACTCCCATCTACCTTTATCTCATATACTTACCCAGTATGGTGGCCATGTATTGGAGGATTTGTAGAACATCCTCCTCTGAACCAGAATTCTCTAGAAATGGACATTTCTCCTCTCGTCTCTCCCCTCCAACTTCCTGACACCTGTAAAGGAAACAAACCAAACACATAAGTTATGGTGGTTCATCATGAATGGTCTCTGTGATGAGAAATTACATTTGCACTATTTTGGAAGGTTTAGGAGTGTGTTTATAGGAATTTTTGACCATTCTTCCAGAAGCACATTTGTGAGGTCACACACTGATATTGGACGAGAAAGTCTGGCTCGCAGTCTCCACTCCATCAAGTTCTTCCACACCATACTCACTCATCCATGTCTTAACGGACCTTGTTTTGTGTACTGGTGTGCAGTCATGTTGGAAAAGGAAGGGGTCATCCCTGAACTGTTCCTACAAAGTTGGGAACATTAAATTGTCTGAAATATTTTGGTATTCTGAAGCAATAAGAATTCTTTTCACTGGAACTAAGGGGCCGAGCCCAACTCCTGAAAAGCAACCCCACAGCATAATCCTTCTCCAACAAACTTTACACTTGGCAGAGACACTAGCTGATTGGCTCGGGACTTTCAATGGTAATTGAGTACATATGTTTTTTAGCATTTTCTGTGACCTGATGCATACCCTGCACACGTTCATATTTGCTGATCACTTAGCAGAGCCAGCAGAAGCAGATGGACAACAGAGAGGCATGGAAAAATGCTCAAGGTCACCTCAACAATGCAAATAAGGAATGTTTTTATTTGTCTCCTTGTCAGACAGTTCAGAGGCCTTTTGCTCGCAAGCTTATTCCCTAATCTTTATGCCACAATTACATGCACTGTGATGCTCCAAAATTAGAGGCAAGATGAGTATTACTTGTGGGAATTCTGGTAATTACTTAATGAAGTACATTAATTGAAGCAAGAAAATACCGAGCGACAACAACTGAGGCCAAAGTGTGAAAAGGAGAGTGGTCAGGAAAGTTAAAGAAAATAACAGTAGAAGTCCAAGTCACAGTCCAGGGTCTGTATCAGTATGCAGTGTATGCTTCGTGAACAATGCTTACTTGTGTTACGCCCGACTGAAGCCTCTCTACTGTGTCTTACAGTTTTGACAGGGCAGGATGGCGAGAGAGCCCGAGACAAGAGGTGAAGGAGTGTGTGTCTATATATGTATGTGTGCGTGTGTTTGTCTGTCTCGCTTGTATTAGTGTGGCAGAAACAGAGGAAGAGAAGACAGCGGGGAGAACGGGAGATAGCAGAGACACGAGGAAGGTTCACAGGTTCTGAACAGGTGTGCGTATGAACATGTGTGACAGTGAGCCAAGTGAGAAAAACAAGGAAAAAAGAGAGAGAATGAGCGGCGGGGATACGGAGACAAGACAGCAGAAAGACAGCAAGTGACAGAAGAAGTTTCCACACACCGGAGGCCAATAAAAGAAAGAAAGAGAGACTGACTGCAAGCCAGCCTTACCTGATCTCCTGTTGTCTGTAGAACTGTAGAGTCCGCTGTAGAGCTTCCTGAACAGTCTGCGTCTGCAAGCAGAAGTGAAAAATATTAGAAAAGCTTTTTTTTTTTTCTCCTCATTTGAATTATTTTTTTATGATAAATGGCATGGCCCTTTAACTTCACACTCTAATTTACCAAACTCCAAATTTTAACCAATAAAAATTTGTTCCTGATTCATTGCTGATCTTTCAGTTGGTATTACACCTCAGCTTGAAAACATGTGTGTAGATATGGACACATTTTAACATTTTTCATTTCCTTAACCAATTCTCCAGCTGTGCCAGCTGTCAGAGGATGACATGTGCCTCAGTTTATACTTTATTTAGAATCACCAGCATGTCTTTGGTCTGTGGCCGTGTGGTTTTTCAGGGACACACGGACATTGATGCAAAAGTTTGACTAATTGTAAAATCCAATTGCATTTTGTTTTTGAAATCCATTGCTCTGATAGGATCGCACTAATTTTGCTTATTAAAAGGCACAATAAGACGGCAAGATGATAAAATAACCAGGTAGTTTAAAAATAAATAAATAATAATAATATTTCAATAAAATTCTTAGTAGAGAGCCTGTTAAAAAAAATTAACTGCTTTTTAAAATAGTCCACAGAATCAGCTAAACAGGGTTGTGATGGTAAACTGTTTCACAGCATTGGTGCCACAGACTGAAAGGCGCTGTCCCCCTGGTCTTTAGTCGTGTACGAGGAAGAACAAATAACAGATTCCGTGAATGAAGACAGCGAGCAGCAGCATATTTTGTAAGAAACTGAGATATATGATCTGGAGCCTGACCTGTACATTAGCACAGGAATTTTAAAACAAATAGGAGTGTCATGAGCTTGCTTGCTAGAATGTGTTAACAATCTGGCCGACCTAACAAAGACCTAATGAAATCACATTTCACTGATTCTATCCATCCATCCTCTTATCAGCTTATCCAGCCAGGGTTAGGCAGGGTCGGTATCTATTCCAGCTGACACCAGGGCAAGGGTACATCCTGGACAGCTCAACAATAATTTCAGTCCTTTTTCTTCTTCTTCTTCTACTTCTTCTTCTTTTGTACAATGCATTTTCAAAACATGATCCAGTCTGATATAAAAAATCCAATCAGATTACTTGTGATCAAGTCAGCCTTGATGTGTAACTGTAGCCAAGATAGATTAATATGTAACAGGCTTTGTTTCCACTCAAGACCTTTTGCCATGTCACAGTACAGCACAGGTGTGAATAACTAGCCTCCATCCAAACGGATTTTTTCTACTCCCTTTTATATTGTTATCATCCAAATTTCAGAAAAAAAAACCCAAAACAATATTGTTAAATAAAAATGTCAAAATGACCATAACACAATGAGATTAACTGTCCGTGTGCATGTGTGTACAGCTGCCGTGTTTTGCGTTACTGACAGCCTAAGCTTGAGAGGGCGGGTCCAATGTGATTATCTGTGGTACAGCTGAAATACAAGGCTGTAGTGACAATACTAGAACACAGTGTGCCAGCTGGAGAGGTCATTCTGAGGCCTCCACCCACTCCGGACAGTGTGTGTGTGTGTGTGTGTGTGTGTGTGTGTGTGTGTGTGTGTGTGTGTGTGTGTGTGTGTGTGTGTGTGTGTCTTGCAGACAGAGAGGGAATGACAAACATAAAGGCTAGTGAGTTGTGAACATGCAGCACAAAAAATATGAGAAATGATGAGAAGTAGTCAGGGAACCAGGCTGTGTGTGCGTCATCAGACGTTTTAAAAGGTGAACGCAGTTAGACGTCATATTGTAGCTAGCCTGCATGTTAGCTGCTTAAAAAACACCTGATGACACAAACACGTTTTGTCACTTTTTAGCACCAGTTGGCCACAGATCAGCCAAACAGCATGAGCACAACTCCCAGATATAAACACACCCAATGGGCTGTACTTTTCAAAAACCAATAGTGAAGAAAAACAACATACTTTCACTGTGTATTCATACAAAGCTTCTATATACAGCATAGTTGTGTATGTATGTGTGTTTTTTGTCATGTCTTCCTCTCGTCATCGCCAACTGGTCACAGCAGACGGCTGCCCCTCCCTCAGCCAGATTCTGTTGGAGGGTCTTCCTGTTAAAAGGGAATTTTTCCTTCCCACTGTCACCAATTTCTTGCTCAAATGGTTGGGATTTACCTCACAACATAAAGCGCCTTGGACCAACAGCTCTTTTTATTTGGCGCTATATAAATAAAGTTGAACTGAATTAAATGTACGTACAGAACAGAACGAGTGTTTTCTCATGACAGCCTGACTCCTTTAAATGCATCTTTCATGAAGCTATTCACTGGCCACATTACATTATAATAATACTTACTGTAAACCTGGCCAAACACACAGGCACACACTGGTATCAGCCCTAAATGTGCAAACCTACTGTACACACTCATGATCATTAGTCTACATTGTTGCATCCCTGGCCTGTTTACTGTACACACATTAATCTCATTCAGTTACACAAAGGTGCTGAGATGGTAGGATTTGGTAAGCGTCGAGTTACCAAATCAAGATGCCCAACTTGTTGCTGTGGGTTATTTAAACTCTCAGCTGGGAGCAACAGAACGATACTGAATGGGTGATAATGAACATGTTAAATTGCATACTATATAAAATGAATACCAATCGTTGCATTTTATCTGGATTTTAAGGCTCTCTCTGAGAACAGTTCAGCAGTTAATGTGACTATAAAGCGCGATAAGCGTAATGCAGCCAGTGTCTCAGACACGACAGTGGAGTGAATATTTGATGACATCTAGCTGCTTCCTCTACAAAGGTTGAACACACTCATTGTAAATCACTTTAGAAAACCGTGTCTGACAAACGGATGGAAAGCAAAAACAAAACAGGTTTGAAAATTGTCACTACAAAGGTCGACCTACGCTTTGCACAGAGGTTTGTTCGGATACGGTTGCGCATCTGTTTGTTTTGAAATGTCCTGTTTTCTTCTACACTTTCACATTTCAAACCAGCCTCTGGACATGAGTTGAATAAAGCAGCCAATTTTCCCAACACGGAGGTCTGCACAATGCATGGTTGACATTTGGGAGTTGTGTGTGTGTGTGTGTGTCAACTCGTCTGCAGGCCTCCTCCAGCATGCATTTAACCACAACACTCTTCTCTAAGACGGCTCGTGGAGATTTTTCTTGTATATTTAAGGGAATCAAAATCTCAGCTTGCAGAGGTGAGGTAAACTCTGGTCACTTGGGGACAGCTATGCAGGAATAAAAGTCAATCCAAAGGAAAGCATCCAGTGTAAGGCCTTTAATAAGTCAGTAACAACCTTCAGCCTTGATTACTCACAGGCCCATTAGCTGTTAAAATACTGTTATATGTCACAATTGCAGCTACTCAGATCCAGTTTCAGTAAAAAAAATGTATCTGAACAAACAGAGTTCATGACTTGTGCTTTTTTGTATACTTGGTACCTTTGTGTGTGTGTCTGTGTGATATCCCCTTTAGAACAGCTCCCACTCCTGTGCTATGCATGGTCATTTGGGTTGAGGAACCATGCTCTGCTTGTAGGTGGTGCTGTCAGTTAACACGTCTGCTAAACCTGTCTGCCTTAGCTGCTAGAGCTAAGGAGGAAATGTTCATCTTCTAAAAAATGTAATTTAACGGTACAAAAAACAACAGTTTTAATGAAATAACAGCTGCATCTGATGTGATTATTGATTGTTTGGATTGTGATAGACTGTGTGGAATAGGAAATTGTGCTAATATTGACATGACAGCATCATACAGGTATTGCAGGTTGCATATCCATGAGGTTCCACCACACCCCAAAAGTGCTCTGTTGGATTGAGATCTGATGGCTGTGGAGCTCATTTAAGTACACTGAAGTCACTGTGGTGTTCAAGAAACCAGTATGAGATTAAGTGCATTGTGACATGATGCTCAGCTGGTACTGTGGCAAGAAACCGAAAATTACACCACCACCAGATGCAAGACAAGATGGATTCATACTTTTATCTTGTTTGCACCAAATTCTGACCCTTCATCTTTCATCCCTATTCTAATGCTCAGATTGAACTTCAGCAGGTCGTCTTGACCGTGTCTACATGCCTAAATGCGCTGATTTACCGCCACACGATTGGCTTAGATATCTGCACAAATGAGCAGTTAACCTCTTAAGCACCCACACACCCAAAGATGGGAGCAAAAGGGAGGAGATTGCGGAGATCAGAAAACTGCTGGAGGCTTAACAGCTTAAAGCAGTGTGTCTAATAAAGTGGCCAGTAAGTTTATTTATTAAAACATGAAGATTCCTCCACCAATTTGAATTAGCAGAGTCAGTACTTCATGACTCCTCATACAATATAAATGTGGGTAAAGTCACCAGAAGGTGACAAACTCATTGTGAAGAAATCCACAGGGGAGAAGATGACAGACAGCAGCAGGAAGGTAATCCTATAATTAATTAATTATGTAACAGGTAATCGATATTTGTAAGCAGTGTAGCTTCCAGCAACACTGATCTACTCTTTAAGGATTTACACTCTAGGACGTACTCTAGAGTTTCACTTTTTTCATATCTGTGACCAACACTCAGGGCTGATCAGCATTACAGGTCACAAAGCTAATGGCCACCCTTCATGTGTGTACACAAAACTAAGCGCACAAGAAACAGGCAGAGCGTTTGACCACATGTAATTGTGGGTGAGCACGGATGTATCTGTGTGTGTTATTTCTTCTAGGTCAGTGTGAAGACAACCACAGAGAGCACGCTCTGTTCCGTCGGTCACGGTCCAGTGCAATCAGTAGTCGACACTGCTTCTGCACGCACCCATTGTGTGCTTGAGCAGAGTTTGTGTGAGAGGGAGAACAAAAAAGATAATAAACAACGTGTTGTTTGATCAGTCAGTGAGTTAATTTGCATATGTATGTCGCTACTTACGGCTCCATTTTAATCCCTCCCCATCCCTGTTTCTATCCCTCCCTACATTTCCATAGTAAAGAAACATGATAAGGAGACGTTTACGCCACGGCTTTTTGGCAGAGCTGCTCTAACACACAAATGCCCATCAGACCTTGGACATTTTCCCTTTTTCTGTGATCAAAGCACATCATAATGACCCGTAAGGATGCCAAACTGTTGCATATTATTGCAAAAAAAAAAACACATACATGCATGTAGACACACACAGTTCCACAGAGTCATCCACATGTACGATATTACCATCATTGAGTGTTATACTAATCAGTCTTTAAGTGTTCCCTCTTCCCTATTTTTTCATAGATCTATTAAAGATCAGGGCCAGTAAGAGCTGCAGCTGAGAGTTGAAGCTGGCTCTCACTGGTCCTCTCCAATATACACCAACTTCAGTTTTTTTCAGCTATGCTATTGAATATTGTTATTTTGCGAGGTTATGCCTGGCCATTGAAAAAAAAAGAAAAGAAAAGCAGACAATCGCTGCTCTTCTGCATCGATTTCACCACAACATCTATTTCTCGCAGGAATGGGAGCACGAGAGCTGAGTGTTTGCAATTTGGAGAAACCTATTCCCGCAACCAACCGTAGCCTGATGAAAACACAGGAGTGCTCTTGCTCCGTGGAGTACACACAGATCTTGTAACCATATGAGAGCAGATTAGAAGCAAAGACTGTTATGTATTGTATACCTAATGGTCATCTATTCAGCTATTATACTTATCTCTGTCCAAGTGGAACAAGATGTTACCGCTGCGATGACGAAGCATCCCAGCGGTAACATCTGACAAAGCTTTATTCTTCATTAGTCCCCCAACAGACCACAAACAAGACAAGACATTTCAGGCCATTTTGACTGTCAAGAAAAAAAAATCCCCATTACATCCATGTCTTTGATCCCTAAAATCTACTCAGGGATAAAAGGAACAAGGACTGTGAAGTTTAAGGTATTTTTTTAAAATAAAAACACTGAACCTAGTGCCGGTACCAAAGGGAATCAAGCATAGGCTGTATATAAACAATGGACAACGCCACTGACATTTGTGGACTTACATTTTGATGATTTGAGTTGACCTCATCACCATCACAACTCCCATGATCATCATTGGGAGACACAATAATCGATAGACAGCCACACCATGATGCGTGTATTCTGTATACCCAGGGGTAAACATACAGAATACACGCATCATTGCTATTCTGTATTTTACTGTTAAGCCCAACAACCTCAACAGCCTCCAGTTCAATCTCGGGCTCAGCCCTGACTGCTACTCTAAGCTGGTCAGTTGTAAGCAATATCAAATTTTGATTTTGACTCACATCTCAAAGCTTATCCAGTCCACATTCTTACATCTAAGATCCGCCTTCAGCTGGTCTGCTTTTCACTTCTCTTTATGCTTCTCTTCACTGGGTTCCATTAAAGCTCAGAATCTGTGTTAAAACGTTATCAATAACTATTAAAGTCCTGCATGGCCATGCTCCTGCTGCTATATAGCAGACCTACTGAGCCCGGCTTCTCTGATCATTCAATCGGGACCTCTTAACTGTTACACACTCCATTTTAAAACCAGAGGCGATCGCACTTTTTAGGTTGCAACACCTAAAATTTTGGAATGCTGAAAACTGCTGAAAATTCATTTTTATAAATTGCCTTTTCCTTAATTTTTATATTTGGCTTTGGTTTGATTCTAATACGTGCATGGAAGTATGCATGTGGGACTAGAAGTATGACCTTATGTTTGACTGTATGCTGGGAACTGAAAACTTATCTTTAATGTGTGGTTTTATCCAAACATTGCAGCACTTTGTAATTGTGTGTTTTAAAAAGTGCTGTAAACATAAGTAATGTAGAATGAACATCACGCAGTATTCACTAAGACTTAAGTAAGTGAAGCTATAAACTCGTTAAGGAAGTGTTTACTGAGGTGCTAAATTACGACACGAGGAGTCGTCTTTAGTCTTGGACACGTTTGTTTTTGCAAAACAGACGAGTCACGGTTTGCTGGTTATTAGCAAAAAAACAACAACACAAGTTTAACACAATTGTGCATTAGAGCATATCAGGACCTGGAAGTTAATTCCATATTTTACACACAGTCTATGGAGTCAATGTGGCACTCCATTTATCCATCCATCTTCTTTGGTTTATTCAAGTCACAGTCATGGGGGTGCTGGAGCCGATCCCAGCTGTCATAGGGTGAGAGGCAAAGTAGACCCTGGACATGTCTCCGGCCTGTCTCAAGTCTCAGCAACACACTTTGTGGCTCAAAGTCTTCAGCTTGTGTCTGATTTACTTCCCACTCATGTTAAACCATGGCCAAACTATCACAAACTACTCAGGTTCATAATCTTTTAGATTTTCAGCATGAAATTGCAAAGTCACAAACCAATGACCAAATACTCAGGATAGATACATATTTCACTCACAACACAGCAAGAAGACTACTCTTGCGCTGATTTTGTCGTTTTTAGAGTTGGGCAATGTCTACTGAACTCCTTCATGACAACATTTACAGTTCAATATCCTAAACAGGCATCAGGATGTAACGACAGACTACTTGCAATAAACGCACTATAGTATTTTTTAATTATTTTTATGCACCTAAACTAACAGATGTTTTTACTGAAGCACTGTGGCTAAATAAGCTTCTTTTATACTTGAGCAAATCAGGTACAAAGAGACATTCACAACAGTCATCCTATTACTCGATTTGTTGTTTTATTCCCCAGTTTATTTGTAGCATGCACATTTTTCTGGTGCTTACAAATATCTCTAGGAAATATCTTCTCTGTCCAGAAAGAAGTTTGGAATAGGCGAGTGCTTAAACCCAGTTTTAAGGCACCAAAAAGCAACATTATGGTGACACTGATAATATGCAAATACCTTAATATCATAAGTATTGGAGATTGTGGTATAATTTATTTAAAAGCTGATGTCCTGTCCCCAACTGGTACTTTTGTTTTGCCCACATTTGTCTGTCCATCTGTTTACTTATTTTCTATTGTTGAGTAACTACAGAACAACAGATGCAATCAAATCCCAAACCGATGTACCATCGCGAGGGACAGTGCAATAGCAGATTCCCTAATAACACGCCATCCATCACAATCGCACTCAGTTCTAATAGCGGTTTTATTGTATTACAGCCTGTCACACAACTGAGACACGCAGACACAGCAGCAGGCTCATTCGCCACACTCCCAGCATCCTCGCATACACACAGACGAGCCATGGGCATCGCTCTCTCTGTCTCTCTCTAACTCACAACAACATATTTATTATATAATCAGCCAGATGATTCAGGCTATCAGAGGTGAAGGATGAAAAGAGGCTGTTTTCGTAGACAGCACAGCACACATCCTATCATGATGTAAGAAAGGGCATTGTCTGGGTTTTTGGGAGTAATACACTAATGTGGAGAGGCTTGAATGTTGTTGGGTTGTTTTTGTTCCTTCTGAACTTTGGAGACATCTCTGAGCAGTGAAATAAATGCATCAGGATATTTGACCCTGCTGGTTTTAAATTACAGGTTTCATCTTCAGGAGACCTGATTTGGTCAGTAATTGACCTAATTGTATGACAAACAAGGCGTTTTTTAATGATTTAGAAGAATACTTTATCGTTTACACAAATTCACACACACTTTAAGTCCCTGATGTGACCAATATTCTGACAGCAGGAGGCAAAATGCACCAGAATCACCGCAACTTTCTTTAGAAACATGTTAAAGACAATTGATGAGGTCACAGTGAAGCTTTTTCACACTTGTTTGAAATCCTACCGTGGGTGAGGTCAGCCGCCTCAGGCTCTCCCCCAGCGAGTCGAGGTTCACCCTTCTCCTCCTGGTGACCCTCTTGTGTGGTCCGCCGGGTGCTTGCTCCTCACCCGCCGGGAACACGGTCCTCTCGGCGGGGCTGCGGCCGTTCCAGAGCACCGCTCTGTGGGAGGAGGGGAAGGAAGAGAAGGGGCACCCTCGGATCTCCTCCGCCGGCTCCAACCCGCCGTCCCCTCCGTCTCCCCCGGGGCTTTCGAGCCCACAGTCCGAGCCCACCGAGCTGCTGAACGACTCCGAGGAGATCTTGCGCGACGACGAGGACATGGTGGTGGTTGTGCTGCTGAGAAGAAGAGGAGGAGGAGGAGGATGGTGATGATGATAACAGTGGCGGTGTTAAGGATGAGGATGATGCTACAGTCGGCTCCGTACCACGTCCACCTGTACACCGGGGAGTCATCAGATAGTGGGGGGAGGGAGGGCTGGCTGGTTGAGAGGAAAGGCTTGTGTGTATGTGTGTGATTATGCGCGCATGCTGTGTCGGTGTGCGGGTGAGATAATGTCCAGTCCTGCCCGTGTCTGTGTATGCATATGAGACGCGTCTGCCTGCGTGTGAGACGCGGGGAAAGAGAGAGAGAGGAGGGGGTGAGGTCGACTGAGAGCGAGAGCACTAACGGCACGCAAGCATTTATGAAGGGGGAGGGTATCACCTCTTTAAAACCGTCCTCCGTTACCCCCCTAAAAAACGTCCTCCTCGCCGCTCCCCCGGGTGGCCAAACACTCCAGCGGATGCTTCCGATTAAAAATGAGGAGCGGAAGAATTCATCACGCCCGGCAACAGTGTTTATTTTTAATAAAAGACGCAACTATTTTGAAGGACATGTCCCCCTAATTGCCGAAACTGCAGAGCATAACGCGCTGGTCCACCGATAATCCAAACACATGGTAATTATTCCTCTTGCACGCGGGAGAATTTAACAGCATCAGAAAAAAAATGTAACGTATCTTCCTTTTTTTCTCCTCACGCTGCCCAGAAATCCCCAAAGTCACCGCAGATGTGAGATGCGTCTGCTTCCCTCTCTCTCCTCCTCCTCCTCCTGCTCTTAGTCCTCTGCGACAGCGGTTCTCTTGTCGGTCCTCCAGCTGCTAACCGCAGTCCGGGCATTCCTCCATCTTTTTATTTCCGCTCCTTCACGGCAGCTCCTTGGCCCTTTTTTGTTGCTTTAAGAAGTGGCCGGGGTAGAGGTGAGCTAGAAAGGTAAAAGCGCGCGCGAGAGTGAGCGCGAAAGGTGAGCCAGCAGTAGCAGCACGCGCCAGTGGTGCTTCTAATCTGCGAAGCACGCGCTGTGAAGTACGCGTCAACGCGCTACTCTGCGCTGGAAAACAAACCAGAGCCAATCGATAGACAGACGGAGTTGGGCAATGTCATAGTCTGTGTACTTTAGTTTATTTTTGTATTACATTTTTTATTTTGTATTTATTATTACTTTTATTTATTGTTTATTATTATGTCTTTCGTATTAGGAATTAGAGCCATTTTCATACATAACCCCCCCCCACACACACACACACACACACACACACACACACACTCACGCAGACATTGGACAAAAGTAATTGGACAGTGACAAACTGACATAACTGAAGAGCAGTTAACTAGTCAGTAGGTTGCTGGTTCGCTTCCTGACTGCTCAAGCCTTCATGGGATGTTAGATAGACGCACTGAAAGCAGTGCTTGTGTGAAGGAGTTATGTTGTATAAAGTGCTCGGGAAAAGCGTTAAATGAAAAGGCGCCAAGTGAGGGCTGTTCCCTAAAATAGCTAGCAAAAGTAGCTCATAAGATTATAAAGGGACCTGGGCTTCCATTTCAGTGAGTGTGGGAAGCACATCCCCCATGAAGGATATACTACCAATGCTGAATGCACCGGATAGTCTTCATTAAACTTTAAATGTTTATTAATACAGAATCAGTATTGATCATTTTTGATTCCAACACTGCCATTTTCAGTTTCAATAAAATAGATTAAAATCACTGTGGTTGTGTGTTGTCAGATCTTAAGTAAAAAGTGACGTTACCTTGGATGAAAGCAGATGTTTTCTCCAAAAACAAAAAGCAAAAAACATGCTCTCTGAAACAGTAATTAAAGACGAATCAACTATTCATTCATTTCAAATAGGCTATTCATACATTCTCAGTTGATCTGTAGTTCAAAATGTGTTGTAGACTCTACTGTGAATGTGTGTGTAATATGAACACCATGTAAAGTATTAATGACAGTCATTTTGTTTAAAATTATGTTAGTTTGTCCATTTACTTTTGAGCAACCGGAAAAGGGGGGGAATATAAAAATGGCTGTAATTAGTACACAGTGAATGCAATACTTTTACATTAAATGAATTAAAGATGGAAGTCTCCATACTGTCATTAACATGGTTTCATAATTGTGAAATCTTGGCAGACAACAGTCTGCTCCTCAATTAACTAACAGGAAATGGCACTCGAGCAGCATCTGATTGTAATCAAACAACAGCCGTGGTCAATAAGCCAGGTCCGTGGCAATGTGCCAGATATGTTCAGCTCGGGTTTACATGGACGAACATGGCTCTAAAGGGTGATAATGGAGCTCGCGGCGGTGGCACATGCTTGCTGTATCTGATCAGAGGACAGAATGACGATCAGTCTGGCGCTAACAACAGTCACGACCTTGACCTCTATTAGCAGATCATGTTCATTAATGGCCCCAATGGACCAATCAGAAAGACACTGAGTCAGACAGACATAGTGCATGTATATGCTCACACACCCTAACACAATTTCATGAAGGTGCGCGCTAATTCATTTGACTTTCTGGAGCAGCGTGACCCCAATCCACTGCATATCATTTTATTTTTTCTCTTCTCTCTAACTCACACCCACACACTTTCTCTTGTGCATAGACAACCACACACTCACACACACACGAACGCCTTCTTTTTCTTTCCTTATCTGTCTGCATCAGTCTGCCATCCATCAGTCATAATGTGGGCATTTAATAAAGCCAACACTACAATAGAATAAATGATGTTCCAAAGGAGATAAGCCTACCAGCTGAGAGACTGCCTCGAGCTGGCTGCCAGCCATCTAAAGCTAAGTACAGACAGGGCAACAGATCACTGGCTGTGCTATCATGGAAGCAGAACAGATAGAAAGGGCAACTATTGAAATACTGTGGTAATCTCCTTCAATAGGCGCATGTAACACGGATGCCATTAGACAATAGAAATGTCATCATTGAAATAACGGATGAAGCAGTCCAACCTTGAGTGTTCTTGGCACAGCTCCTTGCTTTTCCTACAGAATTAAAAAAGGATTGATGGATGCACAGTACGTGTTCGCAATGGTGGATGGACGGGCTGACAGATGAGGTCGGGCAGGAGTCTACGTGGAGTATGATGTGATCTGTGGTGAGAGTGGGGAGCAGGGGGAAGAGAGTCTGGAGAGGTGGAGGTATGCACTGGACAGAAGAGGAATGAAAGTCAGTAGAAGTAAAACAGATTACGTCTGTGAAGGTTCTCGGTCATCCAGGTCATCGTAGTCTAAGGAGCTTGGAAAGAACAGCGTCTGGACTTCTTTAAGTTGCTTGAAGCCGTTTCACCTCTCATCCGAGAAGCTTCTTCAGTTCTAAGGTCAAATGGTGGGGAGTCCCAGATTTAAACCCAGTGGGAGTTTCTCTCCAAAGAGGGACAAAGGACCCCCTGATGATCCTCTACCTAATCACATGAGCCAAGGTGTGAAAGCGGGTTTAGGTCACAATCAGCCAGAGTTTCGTGTGAGCTCATTGTGAAACCTGGCTCCACCTTATCATGTGATTTCCTGAGGTCAGATGGCCCAGGATGTGAGTGGGCGTTAAGGCGTCTGGGAAGGGATCTCAAAACTGGATAATAGATGGCAGACAGTTGGTGTCGTAAACCCCCGCCTCTGTTCAAAGATGGTCGCTCACAGTGGACATAGATGGCTTCTTTCACTCCTCTTTAAAACCATCTGTCCTCTCTGTCCAAAATGTGAACATTGGCATCCTCGAAAGAGTGACCTTTATCCTTAAGATGCAGATGGACTGCTGAGTCTTGTCCTGTGGAGGTGGCTCTTCTATGTTGTGCCATGCGCTTGTGAAGTGGCTGTTTGGTCTCTCCAATGTAGAGGTCTGGGCATTCCTCGCTGCACTGTACAGCATACACCACGTAACGTGCAAAAGAGGGGTGACGGCACGCAGGGTGGAGAAAAGTGAATTTCTGAAAATGACTAAAAAGCATCTTGTGATGATTTTTCAGGCAACAGCCAACCCTGGAAAATAAATAGTTTTAACTCTTCATTTGGGCAAAGTTAGAAAATACATAAATCTGAGTGACAGGATCTTAAAAGATGAAAGGGAACACTTGCACCATGGCTCTTTCTACTCAGACCACACGTGTCTTCTGACCTGACCTCAATTACGATCCCTGGAAAGTTGCGCATCTGTATTTTGCATGACTGATGAAATCTATCTGCAGAACAGACAGAGGCAGAACTATAAACTGCCACAACGGCCCACTCAAAACCAGCTTTCCAGTAGTTCATTCCACAGTACTGCACACCAGCAGACTCAAAAGATAAAAACAATACCAGCCATACTGTCACACAATTTAACCAGTGCAGTACAACACACACAGAATGAGAAGTATTTAAATCCATACTTGTGAAATGGAGCAAAAACCCACATATAGACAAAGCCACACAGGAAACAGCATCACTGGAGTTTAAGCCAGTAAAAGATGAAATGCGTGTAGTTATGGAATGCACAAAGATAAGAAAGGTTCAGGCCCATGGCACACACCAGTGAGTCATGCCTTTAAGATCCTTTCGTTCTGCTGCGCGTGTGTCTGTGGCGAGCGCTGCTAAGCAGGCATGTCGGTTTCAATTTTGTGACGCAGAAGACATACACTCATGTTATTGTCTTATCTCTCTGTCAAATATCTACCTCCTGTCTATACTGAGGCAGAGTGGGTGGGGGCATAAATGAACCAAAAGCTACAGCAGATGCAACAGGATGGTGCCGGGGGTTTGCAGAATACCAGGAGTCAGGCCAGCTAAGGCAGGGATGGGAGAAGACAAATGGCTGATTTGGTCATAAATCTGCCAGAAGCCAATCTAATTGGCCATAACCGTACATCACTCCACGCCACTCTGACGCTATTAACCGTGAAACTGTGCCTCTCTGACACATGTACAATATAAAGAACCTGCTTTACTGGTCATGAGGATGTTTTTTTAAGTTCAACCAGGGTTAAAGAGTAGGGAATTGCATAAAGGAGTATGTCATAGATTTAGCCAAATTTCCACGTAAATGACCGGAATGTGACCCAACTTTTGATTTCACGTATTGAGTGATGGCTTTGTTTTTTGTTTTTTTGTCAGCTGCATCACGTTCATGGCGGCAAGTGCAGCCTATTTATGCCAAAACTGTCACTCAGATGCACATAGAAAAAGAAAAAATAATAAACAACACACAGATTATTGATCGCTCATAAAAACAACAATAATAACACATAACACTGCCTTTTCAGGGAAATGAAATTTTGTCAGTGCTCATACTACAAGTAAGGGGCAATCTCCCTGGTCTCATAACACACCTGATTTCTCTTAATAAAAGTGCCGACCAGTGCCATCTGAGGAGTATTTTAATAATGTCCCTTATTAAATAAAGAGTCCCTGTTCTGTGTACCCACAGGTTAAAAATGTAAGAAAAAAAGAACAGGAGGAACTGCAGTGAGGTACCCAGTCACTCTGTTATGTTTTCTGACACAGGATCCTAATTTAGTGCTTTTCTTTAATAATCTGTGACCATATACACAAACTCTGCAAAATCAAATCTTTCTGTGTGATTCTTTGAAATTCAGCACAAACCAGATGTGCCGATGCTTCAAACAGTATCTCAGATGAAACCTGAAAATAACAGGGGTCAATGAAGCAGCAAACCTATAAGAAAGCCAATGCTCTAACCGAAAAACTGCCAAGGTTGCATGCTGGGGCAATCCTGCCCACTGCTCACGAGAGGCGTGTATCCACAACAGACTAGGTCTAAAGGTTGCAATGCTCTGACATATGAGCATGTGTGTACACTTGCCTATGTGGTGATGACATGGAACCCTCTTTTAGAATTAAGTGACAGCTGGAAAGGATCATGAGACCACTGGGAAAGAAATTAAATCCCACGGCTGGAAAGGCAGAGAAGGGCAGCATTGGCAAGAGATGAGAATGGCGGGTATGGCATAGAGACAAGGGCTTTAATTTAGTATCCACTGTACAATTAAAGGGCCAGGTTTTTGTGATGTTAAATAATCAGACCACGTTGAATCATTTCAAAGCTTTGCCCACCTTTAATGTGACCTATAACATTTACAATTCAACTATAAAAAACAAACAAATCTGTGAGTAAAAACACAAAAATAAAAATGTAAGCTGGTTGCACAACTGTGCACACACATCAAAACAAATGCACATTTTGATTTAATCACAGCATTCAGTATTAGTCTGCATGGCACACCTTGACATGGCAGTATTTGTCCGCTTGTCATTGCAAGGGCATCTCTTGTGCACAGCCCTTCACATTGCCCCACACATTCTCGTTTAGGATTTAGATTTGGACTCTGGATGGGATGCCCAAACCTTAAATTTTCTTCTGATTAAGCCAATCTTTTGTTGATTTGGATGTATGCTTGCGGTCATTGTCATGCTGAAAGGTTACATTCCTCTTCATCTTCATCTTTCCGGCAGATGCCCAAAGATTTTGGGGCAACAGTGACATTGCAAAGAACTGATTGTCCCCACAAAACTGATGAAAAGACAAGATGAAAACTAGTCAAGTAGGCTGCCAAAAGTTCTACAGGTCTACAGCAACACTGAAGGAGCTGCAGGAATTTCCAGAAAGTGCAACCATGCTGGTTGTATACTACTTGGAACGACAAACTCCAATATTCTCCATAGGTTTGGAGTTTGAGGTAGGGTTGCAAGACGGACTAAAGAAAAAAACAAAACAAAAACAATCAAGCTCAGCTACAATTTGCAAAAACAAAGCTCCCCGGAAAAAAAATCAAGTTTCCCAAAAACATGTGGGAAATTTTTGCCAAAAGATATGTTTTGGTGTTGCAACACCAAAAGAACACCATACCTATGGTAAAGCATGGCGGTGGCAGTATCATCCTGTCATTTCAAGCATTTTATATTATAAGACCCTAAAAAATTATAAAGAAATACCAATTAGTTCTGGAACCTCTCAGATGTAAACTATATTCAATTGTGCAGGTTAGAGGTCACATTAAAGGTGGGAAAAGTTTTGAAATGATCTATTATGGTCACATAAAACTGTTATTTTAACATTTTACACATACTATCTACTGCATATATGTAGCGACAAAATGCATTTATTATGCAAACATATGTAACTGAAACAAACTTTTGAAACACATTTCTTCATTTGTCCTTTTATTTTTATTTCAGTGAAAATTATCTCATGGTAACATTGCTAGTAGCACATTTATGTTAAATTCCAAATTGGGACTCTACACCAGGTTCATCAAATGCGATCCCTGCACTGGGAAACACATGGTGGTTTGTGTAAGAAGTACAACAAAACAATAAAACAGAATTTTTCTAGCCCTGAGTCTTGGTGCAGTCATGTGGTTTCCACCACTGTGAAAACTGTAACACTTTCTTCCTCTGGTCATCAAAATTTTCTTTAATCATCTTTCTCCAACGCCGAGGCTCCAAGTCCAGCATGCCTCCTACAACTTCCTGTAATAGAAGAAAGAGAGGTCACTCGTACTGAAATTTTACTGTATTGTAACCAGAAAAAAAAAAAAAACGAAAGAAAAAAGCCCAAGGAGATGCATGACGTGTAAGAGTCTCAAAACATCCGCTGACCTTGCCAAAGTAATGAGGGAACTTCTGTTCGTTTTCAATGACATGAGCAAAGCCCCCCTGGAGTCCAAAGTCTACGGCAAAGTATGGCAGACTCCGAGGAACCTGGGAAGGCAATAAAATAAAAATGAAAATTACCATTTCAAAAGGAACACAGAGGAGCAGAAGAAGAAAGTTGAAAGAAAAGTTGCACAGAAAACAACACAAGGCAGAGGGCAGAACAAAAACAGAGAGAAATACTAAGTAACCAGATTAAGAATGAATTAACTGCACAGAGTAAAAATTAACCTACAGCTTGCCGAATGCTTTTCGAAGAGAGGTCGACAACCTTCTTGTTCATGGCCCATTCCTCATCACACTCCATGATAGCTTTCTAAGAGAACACAGATTGTTTTTTAAAAACCACAATAGAAAGGCTATTTAAACCCCAAAGCAACCAATACACTCAATTAGACTGATGAGAGATAGGAGGTCCACACACCTTAAAATAGATAGGTGCCATATCTCCCAGCTCTTTGGGTAGTGGGATACACTCTAACACCATGTGCTGTCTCCTGCGGGGATTCATGTGCGTTTCCATGAACACACAGTCCAGCTCCTGGGCCTCGAACATCCGCACCAAAGTACGTCGGAACAGCTGAGGGCAGTAAAGTGGCACAGAGGTGAGCTCAGTTACACCTTATAGCAGCAATTTGGCTCCAATGATTTCTGCCACTGTTCTATAAATGCAGATAAAAGTTGTCCCTGTAGCCTGGAGCAACAGTATTCCGAGCACTGATGGGCTAACCTGCATTTCTGCCCATATATCCTCATCCATGCCAGTGGCAGAGCAGTGATGCTGGAGTGGACAGATGAGACAGTGGCCCTCTGTCATCGACACTCCTGCGGGCAGGCTTAGGTACACCTAAGAACAAGATCACAACACACAGACACAGATGAAATTTAGCAAAGCATGCATAAATCTATGAGGTTTAAACCTTCTCGACATTCCAAAAGTAATCACAGCCCACCTTTATCATCTATATTTCCAATTATACCTTGATGGACAACTCGAACAATTGAGGATCCAAGTATGCCAGCACAGATTCCTTTTACTTGTCCCATAACAGCCTGCGTTAACCAGCGCTTACCTTGCTTCCTATCGCCACTATAAGGTGTTTCTGGAGCTCTTTGCTGCTGAAACAGTGCTGGCATTTCTCCATTGAGGCAGCCAGCCTCCTACTCTCCCCGATGGCTTTGTTCCTCATCCTCTCCTCCTCCCTCCCCTCACCCTCCCGCTGCGCTGCGCTCGACACAAACATGTCGTCCAGCGTGTAGTTGTCGCCGTCCGTCTTCCCCATCATCTAGATTAGAGGAGAGCGATAAAGAGACAGAGACGGAGACAGAAACGGTGAGGGGGGCGTCTCTATACATTTTCTCTCATGTCTGATGTTGTTTTTTGTGTATTTTGCGGTTTGAAATTCCTGTTTCAGACTTTCAAACAAAAAGAGAAAACATACATTTTTAAAAACAGTAAAGCGATTGAAACTGTCATTATTTATTAATTAAGTCATTGCTGTAGTGTCAACTAAATGCACGCAGGTGTCGACTCTCTGTGCATTAACAGTATTCGTCAGGACGCTGACTCTAGTGTTTCTACGTCTGAGTCTTGTCACCATGGTGATCCAGCAACAGGTTGGAATCTGTGTGTATTTGAGAGAGCGAGAGTCAAGCGTCGCTCAAGTGTGTGTGTGTACATGATACGCTGTGTAGGAGTGAGTGTGTGAGAGTGAAAATTGGATTAGTTTTAGTGTGGGTGGGAATGTGTGTGTGTGTGTGTGTGTGTGTGTGTAGGAGTGAGTGTGAGGGCATAGAAGTGTGCAAAAGCACATACCGCATTAAGCCAAGAGCAGACAATTTTATTTTACTGCACACATGCCATCACGAGCACTCTCACACAGACTAATTAAGCATTATACGATAGCAATAAATCAACCAAACCATGCTGTCAGTCCTCACTATCACCGCTGATGTTTTATTTACGGATGCACTCCTGATGCAATTTAAATTATACATCGTGAATACAGCACGCTGCTGTAGCCACAAGACACCGACATATCTGATGTTCGACCATAACGTTTCCAGAAAAATGTTAAAATGCACGGTGACGGTAAAGAAAACTACGTTGTGTGTTCTTGATAAAACAGCATTAGAGCCACACAAAGCTGCATTTCTTTTGTTTTTGGATACCCATGCACTGCAGTCACTGTTTACATTATGAAATATGTGATTGTTGAAAATAAATAAATAAACTAGCATGCCATTTTTTGTGTGGGAATGTTAATCAATTAAATTTTTTTCACATACAAGATAAAACAATTAGTCATTTGTTGCATCAATGAAGGACGTTCTGTTTTGGTGGCATTTGTGTGTGTGTGTCATTCTTTCTGTCTGTAAGCCCGATAGCATGAAAAGTTTTAACTGAACTGTGGAGGAGTGAATTCATGTTAACAATCCTTTAAAATCTGCCTTTCATCCATCAACGTCTTCAAGGTCAACTTAATGATTTATTGGTCAAAAATGGACAAAAAGCCTTAAAACTTATAAATATGAAGTGTGGTGTGTATTGTCAACAGTACAGAAAGTACCAAATAAAGATTTACAATGTTTCACATTTGACCTCTGACCTCTCCTTCAAGTTCAACAAATTGATCTGAAGCTCAAAGTGATAATAATGCTATACATTGCTATTTAAAACTGTGTTTTGTTCTGCCATTGTTTGTATTGACAACACATGATATATGCGGATGTTAAATATTAAATTACTTTGACTGTGACCTTATTTGACCTTGAAGAAGAGGTCAAACTTTCATAAAATATCTTTGATCTGTAAACTGTGCTTAAAATTCAGCTGTCTTTGTTTGTATTGGCAACACTCAGGAAATAATACGGGTACTAAAAATCACATTATAGTTTGCATCCAGACATCAGGCCACATTTGACCTCTTATTTCACTTTTAAATTTCACATCTGCTTTTCGTTTAAGCTGTGGTATTTTTACTGCACTACAAACATCCTAAATTATGCTTAAAAAGAATAAAGACAACAAAATGAATGTATACAAAATATAATACAATTCTCTTAAAAGTTGATGCTTCAAAAGAGGACAATAGGATGATCCAAACACAGCTATCTGATTTGAGCGAATTTGCGACTTGTTTAATTTTTATTTATTTCATTTTTTTTCCAATTAACAAAATCAGGAAAAACTATCTACCTCAAGACACCCGATCAAAGATATCAGGACCACAACAAAGGCCTCTCAAAGGTAAATTCAGGGTTATTTTGATGGCACTGTGGTGAGCAGCTGTTCAGTAGTTGGGGAGATATCGTGCTCTGGACCAAACAGTTGGCTGAACAGACACGCAGCCAGATGGGCCGCCTGAGATGACCATTTCAGCCGTACCATCTGCATACAAAAACCCACATTTACAAACAAGCACCTATGCTTTTTGGAAAATGTAACCAACACGTTTGAAGTCATACGACTGGCTTGGTGAGAATTGGAGGGATAAGAGAGGAAGACGGAGAAGAGTTAAATAAAACTGAGAAAAACACGGACAAGCGGATAAAAGGCTTAGACGGATAATTATAGATAAAGCAGAAAAGATAAGAAGGAAGGGCCGAAGAGGGAAGCAGAGTGTGATATCAAGAGAGAATAGAGAGTTTGTCTTTCTCTTTGTAAATCATCAATCTATAGCTGTGATTAGCAGTATTTATAGAAGTCCTGCCATGGTAACTGTAGATGTATTTTTAGTGTCACTCTTTGTAGGTGCAGAACGTGTCTGTGCGTGTGAGATTTTAGACACACATATGTGTAGTGAATATATAAGTGAGGCTGAGTGACTGAGACAGCAAGAGAACGTAAACGAGTAAGAAAGGCAGAGACGAGGAAAAATGTGGACAGAGCTTAAGTGTGTGGTTTTTTTTAAATTTCCATAGCAACTCCTCCATCCTTTTGTTTATTAACGCTTTGCTCTCTCTCTCTCACACACACACATACACACACTCTATGACTTCTGCACAGGTTCTTATCATTTTCCAACCTGCACCAAGAGAAGAAGCAAACAGCTAAAAAAACATGAGAAGGAGGAAAGAGGAAAATGTGTCTTGGCTCATGATAAAGTGCGGGCTGCAAAGCTGCTGATAGACTGACACGCGCACCGCAACCTGTCAGAACTCATCTTCTGCTGTGTGTCTATTTCAACCACACAGTGGCTGAGAGAGTCTCACAGAGACAGCTAGTAGTGGAGAGAAACCAATAATGACATCGAACCAAACACTGATGTGACGGTGCAAATTTTAAATGCTGCCGTTTTCCTCAGAGAAGTGTGACAGAAAAAAAGGGGGGTAATCTTTCCCATTAACATGCATACATAGTTAGTTTTGCCATATTTTGTGTCCACTATCTTCAAGTTTGTGTGTTGCTGATCTTACCTGCTGCCAGGGGTATAAGCAGACCAAAATCAATATGCCCTGCATTTGTCAAGGTTCATTGATTGCTTACATTTTTTCAGTGTATGAACCCAGTCTGAAATGGGAGAAGAACAAAACCCATCCCTGACAGCATGTATGAACTCAAAGAACTCAGACTCAAAGAAGCAGCTTTCGACTACTCCCTTTATTTCCAAAGGGAGTAGCCAGAGCAGTCGGACTGGCACAGATTTTACAGCAGATTCACCTCCTGATGCAAACCTGCCATTTATCCAGGTTTGAGACCAGCTTCTGGCAGCACACCGCCTTGTGACCCCCGATGGGTTTGTATCTGCTCCTTAACTTAACTCGAACCAGAGATCTTTTCCATGTATCCATTACAATGTGACTCAAGACCAGCCCCCAAGATTGAAACCGGCTTTTGTTTGTTTGGATCCACTATGTCCTTAATTAATATAAAAACCTACTTTTGCCTCCTTTATTTCTGTTTCCTAGATAAAATATAAAATAATATAGTGGCAGGGATACCGCACACTGCTTAGCTGTTGTTTCAGGACTGTGGACAGGAGCCCTGTTTGTTCGCAAACATGAGGAAATTTAAATTAAAAACAAAACAAAGAAAAGGTGTAAAAGATGCGCCTCATTGGTCCTGCAGGGATAAAACTTGGTTGAGGTTTTCATTAATTTTTTTAATCAACTAATTTTTTGCTGTCCTGAGTAACAAAGCAAATACAATGTCGAGAAGACACTGACATGAATATTACGCACTGCAGAACAAAGCTCCAATGTGAAAGTTTCCAGTCTTTTGGAGATGCAGTGGCTGCATATTACCAGGTGTGCGCCCTGATCAGTTGATACTACAATCAGCTGATTTGAGTTTGTAGAAAATGGTGGAAATATACAAGTTCTGAGGAGTGGGGAAATGGACATTACCTTTATTTTTAATTGCGTAGAAGGACAAGAGTGAAACGGTAAAGCGCAATCTGCATCCAGGACAGGAAAAAACTGCATTATACTGCTAACACAACATACGGTCTTTGAAAGCATCTGCACAAACAACATGCTAACACAAAGTTAACAAGGTATCCAGAGCAATGTTAAGCCTGAGTGCATGCCAACCCCATCCTCACAGCCTGAACCTGATCAGGCTTTTAGCACTGTAGCCTCCATTTTTCCCTACAAATGGTTCTACAGTACAACAGCAGTAGCGATTGCTTCGAAGTCTCTTTGGGCTGATTTTTAGCTTTTCTCTGTGTTAGTCGGCTTGTGTTCAAACCTAAACACTAAAAAAAAAAAGAGATTATACGATTTATATTGTAAATAAATAAGCATTTCAGAAGTTAAATAAAGATATTGCACAATTATGGTGAAATGTCTTCTTACCTTGGCAGCCATACGAGAGTAAAGGGCATTCTGATCCTGTGCAGAGCTCATCTTCTCCCTTCTCACCATCTCCTTTAGACCGACATTGTCATCATCTTGGAAGTAACGGACACGCTCACCGTCAACATGCGTCTCGATCTGAAACGAGACAGAAAGACAGTAGTATGAAAAAGAAGCAAAGAGAGACAAGATTTTTTTGAAATCACTGGAAATTGGGTGTGATGTTTAAAATAAGCACTCCCAGAAGATTAAAGTCTATTCAAAACATCTGAAATCATATATTTGACAGGAGGTGCGAGACAGTGGACAGAAAAAAAGAATCAGGAAGAATAAAGGAGACTAGACTGCTCTATAAATTTATAATGACCATAAACTGAGGGCTTTGTTTCTTGTATACAAGTTTCAGCTCAGAGGCAGGTGCTTGTTGTCTTTTCACACACGATGAATATCACAAAAAAAAGAAGTCAAATAGCTGGATACAAGCCTCTTATTAGCTCCCCATCTCTCAACACCTCTGTTGCATCAATGCCCAGGACCCTCTCAGTCTTTTTTTTTTTTCCTTCCCCCCAAGCGTTGGCAAGCTGATACAACAAATAGATTATTTATCTAATTTCTTGCATTACATAATTTTTCTTTCCTTACCGGTTTCTTCTTTCGCCGTCCTCCGTGCTGTTCCTGAGGTCCAGATGGGGCATTGACAGGCCAGGCCCGACCTGACTCATCTGTTCTGAACAGCAGGATTTCCCGGTCTTCACTGGTCCCATCTGAGGCCTGAAACAAATCAAGTGGGTAATTTTAAGGTCTATTTAATTCTGTAAATACACAAAATTATATCTGTGCAGGCGCTCAACCTTTAACCATTCAACAACCACAAACTGTAACAAGAAAGGTAATTTTAAAAACAAGTTTTGATGATATTTTAAAAAAGAAAACTATTTGAAATGTACTAGCAAGGTGACGTTTTCAGTCTCATCACTCAGATCACTGCAGAGGAGGAGGATGGATCTAATGTTTGTGGATCTGTCAGATTTCACAGGCTGTCGAGACAGAGGAAGCAGCTGAGTTTCAACTAATAATCTGGGCTCCTTCAGAATAAAAATACATCCTACTTGCAGTGAAATTTTAAATGGCTTGAAAGGGCTGGACTTGAGCTTTCATATCATTCTGAATAAAACACAGGACTAACATCTCCATATTTTACGTATACTCTCCTAATCTTTACTTTGGTGAGAGTTATCAGTTTGATTCGATCAATACAGAAGGAAAGACGTGTGTAACTGCAGTTTAATTAAAGTTTTAAAGTTTTGACAGGCAGACGGGAAAGAAGAACAAAGAAGATGAGAGGACGCCACATGAAAATGAAAACTGGGTGGTCAGGGTGGGGATACATGGCGATATTGTATCATTTTATCAACAGAGGCACACAAAATACAGATACTTTATTAAATACATTAAAATACTCTGGGACTACTATGAACAACAGGGCTGGCCTCATGCACGCAAATCCTGCAGTAATGTTAGATGAGCAAACTTACATCTCAACAAAAAAAACATCCAACACTGGGCGCACCAAGCTTGACAAAGCTACTTCCTATTTCAGAGCATCCAATGCCTCAGTCACGTGGGTCAAAATAAGACAGCATCTTCTTTGCATCTACCGATTGCAACATGTGGTGACAAAAGCTTCTTTTCAACTAGCACCTGCTCAGCTTGGCTCTACTCGGTTTTTAGGATTTTCCGATCAGAAACAGATTGTTAGCTTGAACCCATTCGATCACGTATCACAGCGATCGCAGACCGACTGTCTCGAAGCAACATTTATGGCAGGTTTCAGTCACAGTGTTGGTATACTTGACGATTTCATTTCAAGAGTAGGATAACTTTATCTTATTGAATTAAAAGATATGACAAAGTTTAACTTTAAGGAGATAATTTCCAGTTGAAAAATGTGATAAATCACAATATCTGTTATTGCAAAACTCAGCATCTCACAAAATGTCAAAAATTGCAATAATCTTATGTGAGCAGTGAAGTATTGTGTAATATTCTACTGTGGTGTGCCTGGTGATTCCCATCTCTATGGGTGAGAAGACAAAAATCTAAATAATAGAAGAGAATATTTCCTCCACGTTAGTCACTATAGTACGGCCTTAAGTCTCCACACATTGCAAAAAAAAACACTAAATACAAGCCAGACATTCAACAAGAGTCAAAACACTGAACACTGAAAAGAAGCCAACTGCCTTCTATAACAACACAAACTGGAAGGATCTCAAATGAGTGCAAATCAAAACCACTTCATCTTTACAGTGCTGAAGTACCTCTCGGCTGATAAGTGCACTAAAACCTAAGAATTATTACATTTTCCCTGAACCCTTACCAGGTATTTCATTCTAGTCCTTTCATTTGGACAGGGAAGCCTTTCTTGGGGATAAATCTGGCCTAACCTACAAATAATGATCTACAGATTATAGGAATAATCACACTGTTTTTCATGTCTTTATAAAGTTGTTGAGCGTCTGCTCATCTAAGAAATATGCAACCATTTGTCTGGGTATCCAGCTGCGTGTGAAGCCAGAAAAGACATTAGTAAGACAGTAAGTAGAGAAGAAGCAGTGCCCTGACGTTAGAGGACTGAATTGTCTGCGCTATGGACACAGACATGGTAGCACATGCATCCGGCCCCTTTCACTTGGCCGCACTGGTGTTCTCTTATTTCAAACATATACACATACATACATCATGCACACTTATCCTGACCTCTGATAGGAGAGTGCGTCAGCACACTACAAGACATTTGTGCCTCATTAGGAATCTGGTGAAGCGGCTGAACAGGAGCAGTTTCCAGACAGCGCGACGTAAGAGCTGAACAGAAACACGACTTCAAACAAATAAATTATTTTTACAAGCAGTCCCCCATGACAGCAGAGTTCACTTACATCTGAAGGTGTGTGTGTGTGTGTGTGTGTGTTATATACACAGGACACGTTTAGTCCTGTATATATCAGCCCTTTCACCCTTTCAGATACAGGATGTGTAACAGTGCTGGCCTTATCACTTTTGCTAAAATGCTGTTATTCTATCATTTAGAAACAGGTCACTGCTACATTGTTGTTCTTCATGCTTTCATTTAGATATACTAACAAGTGAGAAAGCCACGGTGAGTGTGCAACATTGGGTGCTGGATATAAATATGTGAGAATGCTGCTAAAAACAGACATCCGGCTCAAAACTTCTCTAAGGAAGTCATTCTGAGCCTCCTTTGCATCTTTCCACAGCTGCATGGCTCATTCCTGTCTGCATAGTCTTACAGATTTCAAAACAAAATTTCTGGATGTGTTTTTTTTTAGGGGGGTGGGGTGGGGAGGTGGGGGTTCCTCCATTCCCTTGGAGGTCATAATCTTATACATATCTATGCATTAATAGATGTGGATTAGTCTTATGTCACACTAAAAGTGATACGTAAATGTTTTTAGGTCTGACCCACTAAGGCTGCTGTCGTAACACAAAAATTGAGTGACTCGGATGTGAAGCTGACATGGTCAGACTTCTGTGATCTGGAAGGTGTCTTTAGGGACAGTTTCTAAAGCTGGGAATAAAGAAACGTACAAAAACACGTTTTCCTTTTTGTGAAAAATAAAAATGTTTTGTTCTCTGTCTTGTTCGACCATCTTTGTGTCATTTAGGAATGCTACACGGCTTTTCGCACGAAAAGCAAACCGCATTGAGAACAACCCTGTAACCAACCGCACAGCTTCATGGTCATCTTGTGTTATTGAGAGGTGTTTTTAATATTCTGTCTCCCTTTTCAATAACTAGTTAGATAAAGTTAGATGGTGACTTTGTAAAGTATCTACAGACCTGGTTTGATTTGGCTGCTTCTTGTAGCTTCTTCCTGGCAGCATGTTTCTCTTTGGCTTTATGAGCTGCTTCCAGTTGTGATTTCAGCTTCTCAATGACGGCCTAAATCACACACAGACACACACACAAAAACAGAAATTTAGTTATAACACAAAGAACACAATGTTCATATATAACATAAGTTTAAAGCTTTAGAGAAAACTTTCCCAAGACAGGAGACCTTGACCAATCAAAGATCCTTTCAGACCTGATCAGGTGAGTATAAACAAGAGAAGGAAGTCCCCACAGTTTAGTAAGATTTCCTAATAAAGTGGGAGGTTAGTGTAGTGCACTGATACCTTCATTAAAGCCAAGTGTGTGACTGTGAACTGCACTTATGGAACACAGGTGTGCAAACATAGACATAGTTTGATTGCTTTATCATGTAGGGAGGTGATTATAGCCAGGATGGTAACACTGTAACAGGCAGCTCTGACACGCACCAGAAGAAATCCCATAGCACTCTTAGAATCGACACAGGAAAACAGACAGAGGAAGGCTCGAGTGCGCGGATCAATGAATGCTATAAATTAACAGATCCCCTGATGTGCTGTTAAATCCATCCAAAGATGAGAGTTGAAGCATATGTGCCGAGGAAAGGCAAATCAATATCAACTCTCCCACAAAGCCGAACAACTTAACTCTGGATTTCACAACAAATATGAACTTTAGAGGTTTTTTCACATCAACAAATTCTGACTTATTCATGTAGTCATATCCATGTGTGTTTATATGCTATTGATCATCTGAGACTATTGTACTATACAAGCGATTAATCAAACTGAATACTGAATTGCCACAATACCAGAGGATTTTTCAACTCTGTGTCAAAACGGGAGGTTGCATTAAACCGGACAATGTTCCGTTATGAATGATGTTTGTAGCATACAGTCAGTTCTAAAGGCGTTTCTGTATCCATCAATCCATCTGCTGCCACTAATCCAGGTCCAGGTGTTGGGGCAGCAGTCTAAGAAGTCTCTAAGCTCTAACAGACATCGTTCTCCAGCTGTTCTAGGAAGACATTCCCAGGCCAGCCGTGAGTCACGTTCTCCCCAGTGCTTCCCCTTGTTCTGCCCCAGGGCCTCTCCCAGGTGGACTGAAACACCTCACCCAGGTGGTGTCCACCTCAACTGGGTCCTTTTGGTGTGAAGGAGTAACAGGTCTAGTCTTGGGCCCTCCTGAATGTAGTGCAGTTCAACATATTTTGCTGCTTTGGAGGAAATTAATGCCCGAGTTAAAACAGGTTGACAGAAGGTCAGCAGTAATAAATAACTGCCTCACCGTATTGCCCATGATCTCTGCCTTTATTAGCTTGGACCCTAGTTTGTTCAGCTCCTCCTCTGACAACAGTGGAACCTCTTCCTCCTCCTCCTCTTCTTCTTCCTCGCCTTCGCTCTCAGCCCTAGGTAAACACACAGAGGAGAGACTGAAGGGTGCACTAAAACAAAGAGGTGAAAAGGAAAATTTAAAACATGTCACCGATTTACTATATGTCAAATTCATAACTCTAAATAGAAACCTGCAAAATTAAATTGTCCATTAAGTTTAAAAAATAAAAATTCACTTGAACGGTGTTCCTCTTTTCCTTTAGACTTTTCCGTACTCCACCTTCCAAACGGCCGCTTTCAAAGACACAATGATGCCACCCTGATAAGAGGCTTTATCTTCTAATTGGAAATGTATTTGTGAAGGTTTTAATTTTAACCATATAGTTGTTTGCTTCTGCGTTTATGTGCTATGAATCATTTGAGTCTTTGAGCCCTCCAGAGATCATTACATCCTTGCCTTGAAGGATTAGCTCTGCAGCCTGGGAAGCGTCGTTCTAGGCTATTACACTTCTCACAGCATCATTTCATGCTGCTGCCACACTGTAGACTCATTTCATGCTGCAGGGGTTCTGAGTGCCGTTTTACCCAAACAACTCAGCTTAATGAGGCAAAACAGAACAACTGTGAAGCCTTTACATAGCACTGATACTCCAACATCTGGCCTACAACAAAGGACCATGTTGGACTTGAAGTTACTGCAGTTATTTTTAAATTCTTCATAATGTTTGTCTCACAAATTGCAAAATAAACTAGAAAGTGCATTTTCTGAAGAAACTGCAGTGTGAATGCTTGAATCTGAATGTATGCATTGAAATGAAATAATTACTGAATTTAAGTTAAAAACTTTGAATGAGATAAAAAAAAAACCCCGAATTTAACCTGAAAACAAAAGTGCTGAACTGCTAAAAGCTGAAGGTTACACAGAAGAAGAAGTTGGAAAAAAGCTGAAAATGTTTTAATTGTAAATTAGAAAAACCTAAGAAATGAGAAAAGAACATTTAGAGTCAGAAAACATCTGAAAGAATATTAAAAGGTCATATTCTTTGAATCACTGAATGACTAAAATGTGATCCCTCCACTTGGACCCACACAGTTTAAAAAGTTTACATCTCTGAGCTTTGAAAGATACGGTGTTGGAAAGAGAACAATAATGGCGACAATTTGAGGGTAAAATGATGGCTGTAACACTGTGGACACAGCAGCAGTTGAAAGAGAAGTGCTTAAGATGAATCTTGGTACAGTGGCAGGCAGAGCTCGTTAAGCAGGCAGGTGTGAGCCTGGTTGCTATAGTGACCGCACCCAATGGCTCCATACACACGTACACAGACATGCGCCTCACTTTTGCTGCTTAAAATGAACAGAAAAGTCAGGCCGAAACAAATCGTTCCCAAATGAAAAGTAAAAGTCGTATTGACAAAATTCTTTCACCGTGAGTGACAGCAATGTCTAGTCTACTGAATTCTCAGTTTTCATGTCTGTGGAGTTTATTATATGGACGTGGTGACAGTGGAAAGACACCATGCTCTTCTGATTTTCAAACGAACCTTCTGAGCCATTTTAACATTAGAGTCTATGGAAGAGTTGGAGGGAGGAGGCTGTGCATTGGTGACATTTATGAAAGAACCATAACACCTAGTACAATAGTAAACACATTGGATGAAAGAGGACAGCCATGGCTACGTTTTGAGGGTAAAATCATACCTGTAGAGCAAACGCTGCGGACACAGCAGCAGTTTTAAAAAAGATTTTAAGATTATTTTTTTTGCTCCTCTCACTCTAGCAGTTGAGCTGCCTCACTCTAGCCCCAACATTCCGTCCCATACACACCCATTATAAACTCTGAAACGGGTGAAAAAACATCATGAAACTTAAACTGGAACTGAAGAAAAAGTATAATAGATATTGAAAAGATAAATGCAAGTTGAATAGTTGAATGTCTTGTCTTCGTTTTAAAGTTTGAATGGTGGCTCTATGTCAATGTATGTGGAAGTAGTAAGAGTTTAAAAATGAGTAAGTTGAATGAGGATTTGAAGGGTCTCCCCATTGAAATACATTATAAATTTTTGTTGAATAAAGTTGAATAAAATTAAAAATATAAATGTTAAAAATATGAAAAATGGAAGCAGTGTTGTCCAAAAGAATAGGAATCTAACGGTGTTGGAATGGTTTTTCTAAGTTGAACGGTTTTGAAGGAGTAGGATTACAAAAAACGTACGGAATACAGAATAAACTAGAAAGTGCATTTTCTGAAGAAACTGCAGTGTGAATGCTTGAATCTGAATGTATGCACTGAAATGAATTAGTTACTGAATTTAAGTTAAAAATCTTGAATGAGATAAAAAAAAACCCCGAATTTAACCTAAAAACAAAAGTGCTGAACTGCTAAAAGCTGAAGGTTACACAGAAGAAGAAGTTGGAAAAAAACTGAAAATGTTTTAATTGTAAATTAGAAAAACCTAAGAAATGAGAAAAGAACATTTAGAGTCAGAAAACATCTGAATGAATATTAAAAGGTCATATTCTTTGAATCACTGAATGACTCAAATGTGATCCCTCCACTTTGATCCACACAGTTTAAAAAGTTTACATCTCTGAGCTTTGAAAGACAAGATGTTGGAAAAAGAACAACGATGGCGACGTTTTGAGGGTAAAATGATGGCTGTGACACTGTGGACACAGCAGCAGTTGAAAGAGAAGTGCTTAAGATGAATCTTGGTACAGTGGCAGGCAGAGCTCGTTAAGCAGGCAGGTGTGAGCCTGGTTGCTATAGTGACTGCACCCAATGGCTCCATACACACGACACAGACATGCACCTCACTTTTGCTGCTTAAAATGAACAGAAAAGTCAGGCCGAAACAAATCGTTCCCAAATTAAAAGTACAAGTCGTATTGACAAAATTCTTTCACCGTGAGCGACAGCAGCTTCTAGTCTACCGAATTCTCAGTTTTCATGCCTGTGGAGTTTATTATATGGACGTGGTGACAGTGGAAAGACACCATGCTCTTCTGATTTTCAAACGAACCTTCTGAGCCATTTTAACATTAGAGTCTATGGAAGAGTTGGAGGGAGGAGGCTGTGCATTGGTGACATTTATGAAAGAACCATAACACCTAGTACAATAGTAAACACATTGGATGAAAGAGGACAGCCATGGCTACGTTTTGAGGGTAAAATCATACCTGTAGAGCAAACGCTGTGGACACAGCAGCAGTTTTAAAAAAGATTTTAAGATTAATTTTTTTGCTCCTCTCACTCTAGCAGTTGAGCTGCCTCACTCTAGCCCCAACATTCCGTCCCATACACACCCATTATAAACTCTGAAACGGGTGAAAAAACATCATGAAACTTAAACTGGAACTGAAGAAAAAGTATAATAGATATTGAAAAGATAAATGCAAGTTGAATAGTTGAATGTCTTGTCTTCGTTTTAAAGTTTGAATGGTGGCTCTATGTCAATGTATGTGGAAGTAGTAAGAGTTTAAAAATGAGTAAGTTGAATGAGGATTTGAAGGGTCTCCCCATTGAAATACATTATAAATTTTTGTTGAATAAAGTTGAATAAAATTAAAAATATAAATGTTAAAAATATGAAAAATGGAAGCAGTGTTGTCCAAAAGAATAGGAATCTAACGGTGTTTGAATGGTTTTTCTAAGTTGAACGGTTTTGAAGGAGTAGGATTACAAAAAACGTACGGAATACAGAATAAAATATAATAATAATAATAAAGATTACAACAACAATACTGTGAATGCTTTTCAAGCATTCACACTAAATATAATAACTAGAAAGTGCATTTTCTGAAGAAACTGCAGTGTGAATGCTTGAATCTGAATGTATGCACTGAAATGAATTAATTGCTGAATTTTGAGTTAAAAATTTTGAATGAGATAAAAAAAAATCCGAATTTAACCTGAAAACAAAAGTGCTGAACTGCTAAAAGCTGAAGGTTACACAGAAGAAGAAGTTGGAAAAAAGCTGAAAATGTTTTAATTGTAAATTAGAAAAACCTCAGAACTGAGAAAAGAAAATTCAGAGTCAGAAAACATCTGAAAGAACATTAAAAGTTCATATTCTTTGAATCACTGAATGACTAAAATGTGATCCCTCCGCTTGGATCCACACAGTTTAAAAAATGTAAAAGTCTGAGCTTTGAAAGACAATGTTGGAAAGAGAACAACGATGGCTACATTTTGAGGGTAAAATGATGGCTGTAACACTGTGGACACAGCAGCAGTTGAAAGAGAAGTGTTTAAGATGAATCTTGGCAGAGTGAGAGAGAGAGCTCGTTAAGCAGGCAGGTGTGAGCCTGGTTGCTATAGTGACCGCACCCAATGGCTCCATACACACGTACACAGACATGCGCCTCACTTTTGCTGCTTAAAATGAACAGAAACGTCAGCCCTAAACAAATCGCTCCCAAATGAAAAGTATAGGTCGTATTGACAAAATTCTTTCACCGTGAGCGGCAGCAATGTCCAGTCTACCAAATTCTCAGTTTTCATGCCTGTGGAGTTTATTATATGGACGTGGTGACAGTGTAAAGACACCATGCTCTTCTGATTTTCAAACGAACCTTCTGAGCCATTTTAACATTAGAGTCTATGGAAGAGTTGGAGGGAGGAGGCTGTGCATTGGTGACATTTATGAAAGAACCATAACACCTAGTACAATAGTAAACACATTGGATGAAAGAGGACAGCGATGGCTACGTTTTGAGGGTAAAATCATACCTGTAGAGCAAACGCTGCGGACACAGCAGCAGTTTTAAAAAAGATTTTAAGATTAATTTTTTTGCTCCTCTCACTCTAGCAGTTGAGCTGCCTCACTCTAGCCCCAACATTCCGTCCCATACACACCCATTATAAACTCTGAAACGGGTGAAAAAACATCATGAAACTTAAACTGGAACTGAAGAAAAAGTATAATAGATATTGAAAAGATAAATACAAGTTGAATAGTTGAATGTCTTGTCTTCGTTTTAAAGTTTGAATGGTGGCTCTATGTGAACGTATGTTGAAGTAGATACAGTTTAAAGAGGAGGAATTTGAATGAGAATTTGAAGGGTCTCTCCATTGAAATACATTATAAATTTTTGTTAAATAAAGTTGAATAAAATTAAAAATATAAATGTTAGAAATGAGAAAAATAGAAGCAGTCATGTCCAAAAGAATAGGAATCTAACGGTGTTTGAATGGTTTTTCTAAGTTGAACGGTTTTGAAGGAGATAGATTACAAAAAACGTACGGAATACAGAATAATAAATAAAATAGAATAAAGATTAGAAGAACAATACTGTGAATGCTTTTCAAGCATTCACACTAATAACTAGAAAAACTAGAAAGTGCATTTTCTGAAGAAACTGCAGTGTGAATGCTTGAATCTGAATGTATGCACTGAAATGAATTAATTGCTGAATTTTGAGTTAAAAATTTTGAATGAGATAAAAAAAAATCCGAATTTAACGTGAAAACAAAAGTGCTGAACTGCTAAAAGCTGAAGGTTACACAGAAGAAGGAGTTGGAATAAAACTGAAAATGTTTTAAATGTAAATTAGAAAACCCTAAGAAATGAGAAAAGAACATTTAGAGTCAGAAAACATCTGAATGAATATTAAAAGGTCATATTCTTTGAATCACTGAATGACTCAAATGTGATCCCTCCACTTGGACCCACACAGTTTAAAAAGTTTAAATGCCTGAGCTTTGAAAGATACAGTGTTGGAAAGAGAACAATAATGGCGACAATTTGAGGGTAAAATGATGGCTGTGACACTGTGGACACAGCAGCAGTTGAAAGAGAAGTGCTTAAGATGAATCTTGGCACAGAGTGAGAGAGAGCTCATTAAGCAGGCAGGTGTGAGCCTGGTTGCTATAGTGACCGCACCCAATGGCTCCATACACACGTACACAGACATGCACCTCACTTTTGCTGCTTAAAATGAACAGAAAAGTCAGGCCGAAACAAATCGTTCCCATATGAAAAGTACAAGTCGTATTGACGAAATTCTTTCACCGTGAGCGACAGCAATGTCTAGTCTACCTAATTCTCAGTTTTCATGCCTGTGGAGCTTATTATATGGACGTGGTGACAGTGGAAAGACACCATGCTCTTCTGATTTTCAAACGAACCTTCTGAGCCATTTTAACATTAGAGTCTATGGAAGAGTTGGAGGGAGGAGGCTGCGCATTGGTGACATTTATGAAAGAACCATAACACCTAGTACAATAGTAAACACATTGGATGAAAGAGGACAACCATGGCTACGTTTTGAGGGTAAAATCATACCTGTAGAGCAAACGCTGCGGACACAGCAGCAGTTTTAAAAAATATTTTAAGATTAATTTTTTTGCTCCTCTCACTCTAGCAGTTGAGCTGCCTCACTCTAGCCCCAACATTCCGTCCCATACACACCCATTATAAACTCTGAAACGGGTGAAAAAACATCATGAAACTTAAACTGGAACTGAAGAAAAAGTATAATAGATATTGAAAAGATAAATACAAGTTGAATAGTTGAATGTCTTGTCTTCGTTTTAAAGTTTGAATGGTGGCTCTATGTCAATGTATGTGGAAGTAGTAAGAGTTTAAAAATGAGTAAGTTGAATGAGAATTTGAAGGGTCTCCCCATTGAAATACATGGGAAATTTTTGTTGAATAAAGTTGAATAAAATTAAAAATATAAATGTTAGAAATGAGAAAAATAGAAGCAGTCATGTCCAAAATAATAGGAATCTAACGGTGTTTGAATGGTTTTTCTAAGTTGAACGGTTTTGAAGGAGTTAGATGCCAAAAAACGTACGGAAGATGATATAATAACTAGAAAGTGCATTTTCTGAAGAAACTGCAGTGTGAATGCTTGAATCTGAATGTATGCACTGAAATGAATTAATTGCTGAATTTTGAGTTAAAAATATTGAATGAGATTAAAAAAACAAAAACAAAAAAAACCCGAATTTAACCTGAAAACAAAGGTGCTGAACTGCTAAAAGCTGAAGGTTACACAGAAGAAGGAGTTGGAAAAAAACTGAAAATGTTTTAAATGTAAATTAGAAAACCCTAAGAAATGAGAAAAGAACATTTAGAGTCAGGAAACATCTGAATGAATATTAAAAGGTCATATTCTTTGAATCACTGAATGACTCAAATGTGATCCCTCCACTTTGATCCACACAGTTTAAAAAGTTTAAATGCCTGAGCTTTGAAAGATACGGTGTTGGAAAGAGAACAATAATGGCGACAATTTGAGGGTAAAATGATGGCTGTAACACTGTGGACACAGCAGCAGTTGAAAGAGAAGTGTTTAAGATGAATCTTGGCACAGTGGCAGGCAGAGCTCGTTAAGCAGGCAGGTGTGAGCCTGGTTGCTATAGTGACCGCACCCAATGGCTCCATACACACGTACACAGACATGCGCCTCACTTTTGCTGCTTAAAATGAACAGAAAAGTCAGGCCGAAACAAATCGTTCCCAAATGAAAAGTAAAAGTCGTATTGACAAAATTCTTTCACTGTGAGCGACAGCAATGTCTAGTCTACCAAATTCTCAGTTTTCATGTCTGTGGAGTTTATTATATGGACGTGGTGACAGTGTAAAGACACCATGCTCTTCTGATTTTCAAACGAACCTTCTGAGCCATTTTAACATTAGAGTCTATGGAAGAGTTGGAGGGAGGAGGCTGTGCATTGGTGACATTTACGAAAGAACCATAACACCTAGGACAATAGTAAACACATTGGATGAAAGAGGACAGCGATGGCTACGTTTTGAGGGTAAAATCATACCTGTAGAGCAAACGCTGCGGACACAGCAGCAGTTTTAAAAAAGATTTTAAGATTAATTTTTTTGCTCCTCTCACTCTAGCAGTTGAGCTGCCTCACTCTAGCCCCAACATTCCGTCCCATACACACCCATTATAAACTCTGAAACGGCTGAAAAAACATCATGAAACTTAAACTGGAACTGAAGAAAAAGTATAATAGATATTGAAAAGATAAATACAAGTTGAATAGTTGAATGTCTTGTCTTCGTTTTAAAGTTTGAATGGTGGCTCTATGTCAATGTATGTGGAAGTAGTAAGAGTTTAAAAATGAGTAAGTTGAATGAGAATTTGAAGGGTCTCCCCATTGAAATACATGGGAAATTTTTGTTGAATAAAGTTGAATAAAATTAAAAATATAAATGTTAGAAATGAGAAAAATAGAAGCAGTCATGTCCAAAATAATAGGAATCTAACGGTGTTTGAATGGTTTTTCTAAGTTGAACGGTTTTGAAGGAGTTAGATGCCAAAAAACGTACGGAAGATGATATAATAATAAAGATTAGAAGAACAATACTGTGAATGCTTTTCAAGCATTCACACTAATAAAGACTAGAAAGTGCATTTTCTGAAGAAACTGCAGTGTGAATGCTTGAATCTGAATGTATGCACTGAAATGAATTAATTGCTGAATTTTGAGTTAAAAATATTGAATGAAATTAAAAAAACAAACAAAAAAAAAACAACCAAATTTAACCTGAAAACAAAGGTGTTGAACTGCTAAAAGCTGAAGGTTACACAGAAGCAGAAGTTGGAAAAAAGCTGAAAATGTTTTAATTGTAAATTAGAAAACCCTAAGAAATGAGAAAAGAACATTTAGAGTCAGAAAACATCTGAATGAATATTAAAAGGTCATATTCTTTGAATCACTGAATGAAGAAAATGTGATCCCTCCACTTTGATCCACACAGTTTAAAAAGTTTAAATGTCTGAGCTTTGAAAGACACTGTGTTGGAAAGAGAACAATGATGGTGACGTTTTGAGGGTAAAATGATGGCTTTAACACTGTGGACACAGCAGCAGTTGAAAGAGAAGTGTTTAAGATGAATTTTGGCACAGTGGCAGGCAGAGCTCGTTAAGCAGGCAGGTGTGAGCCTGGTTGCTATAGTGACTGCACCCAATGGCTCCATACACACGACACAGACATGCACCTCACTTTTGCTGCTTAAAATGAACAGAAAAGTCAGGCCGAAACAAATTCTTCCCAAATGAAAAGTACATGTCGTATTGACAAAATTCTTTCACCGTGAGCGACAGCCATGTCTAGTCTACCTAATTCTCAGTTTTCATGCCTGTGGAGTTTATTATATGGACGTGGTGACAGTGTAAAGACACCATGCTCTTCTGATTTTCAAACGAACCTTCTGAGCCATTTTAACATTAGAGTCTATGGAAGAGTTGGAGGGAGGAGGCTGTGCATTGGTGACATTTATGAAAGAACCATAACACCTAGTACAATAGTAAACACATTGGATGAAAGAGGACAGCCATGGCTACGTTTTGAGGGTAAAATCATACCTGTAGAGCAAACGCTGTGGACATAGCAGCAGTTTTAAAAAAGATTTTAAGATTAATTTTTTTGCTCCTCTCACTCTAGCAGTTGAGCTGCCTCACTCTAGCCCCAACATTCCGTCCCATACACACCCATTATAAACTCTGAAACGGGTGAAAAAACATCATGAAACTTAAACTGGAACTGAAGAAAAAGTATAATAGATATTGAAAAGATAAATACAAGTTGAATAGTTGAATGTCTTGTCTTCGTTTTAAAGTTTGAATGGTGGCTCTATGTCAATGTATGTGGAAGTAGTAAGAGTTTAAAAATGAGTAAGTTGAATGAGGATTTGAAGGGTCTCCCCATTGAAATACATTATAAATTTTTGTTGAATAAAGTTGAATAAAATTAAAAATATAAATGTTAAAAATATGAAAAATAGAAGCAGTGTTGTCCAAAAGAATAGGAATCTAACGGTGTTTGAATGGTTTTTCTAAGTTGAACGGTTTTGAAGGAGTGAGATGCCAAAAAACGTACGGAATATATAATAATAACTAGAAAGTGCATTTTCTGAAGAAACTGCAGTGTGAATGCTTGAATCTGAATGTATGCACTGAAATGAATTAATTGCTGAATTTTGAGTTAAAAATATTGAATGAGATAAAAAAAAACAAAAAAAAAAAACGAATTTAACCTGAAAACAAAGGTGCTGAACTGCTAAAAGCTGAAGGTTACACAGAAGATGGAGTTGGAAAAAAACTGAAAATGTTTTAAATGTAAATTAGAAAACCCTAAGAAATGAGAAAAGAACATTTAGAGTCAGAAAACATCTGAATGAATATTAAAAGGTCATATTCTTTGAATCACTGAATGACTCAAATGTGATCCCTCCACTTTGATCCACACAGTTTAAAAAGTTTAAATGCCTGAGCTTTGAAAGATACGGTGTTGGAAAGAGAACAATAATGGCGACAATTTGAGGGTAAAATGATGGCTTTAACACTGTGGACACAGCAGCAGTTGAAAGAGAAGTGCTTAAGATGAATCTTGGTACAGTGGCAGGCAGAGCTCGTTAAGCAGGCAGGTGTGAGCCTGGTTGCTATAGTGACCGCACCCAATGGCTCCATACACACGTACACAGACATGCGCCTCACTTTTGCTGCTTAAAATGAACAGAAAAGTCAGGCCGAAACAAATCGTTCCCAAATGAAAAGTAAAAGTCGTATTGACAAAATTCTTTCACCGTGAGCGACAGCAGCTTCTAGTCTACTGAATTCTCAGTTTTCATGCCTGTAGAGTTTATTATATGGACGTGGTGACAGTGGAAAGACACCATGCTCTTCTGATTTTCAAACGAACCTTCTGAGCCATTTTAACATTAGAGTCTATGGAAGAGTTGGAGGGAGGAGGCTGTGCATTGGTGACATTTACGAAAGAACCATAACACCTAGGACAATAGTAAACACATTGGATGAAAGAGGACAGCCATGGCTACGTTTTGAGGGTAAAATCATACCTGTAGAGCAAACGCTGCGGACACAGCAGCAGTTTTAAAAAAGATTTTAAGATTAATTTTTTTGCTCCTCTCACTCTAGCAGTTGAGCTGCCTCACTCTAGCCCCAACATTCCGTCCCATACACACCCATTATAAACTCTGAAACGGGTGAAAAAACATCATGAAACTTAAACTGGAACTGAAGAAAAAGTATAATAGATATTGAAAAGATAAATACAAGTTGAATAGTTGAATGTCTTGTCTTCGTTTTAAAGTTTGAATGGTGGCTCTATGTGAACGTATGTTGAAGTAGTAAGAGTTTAAAAATGAGTAAGTTGAATGAGAATTTGAAGGGTCTCCCCATTGAAATACATGGGAAATTTTTGTTGAATAAAGTTGAATAAAATTAAAAATATAAATGTTAAAAATGAGAAAAATACAAGCAATGTTGTCCAAAATAATAGGAATCTAACGATGTTTGAATGGTTTTTCTAAGTTGAATGGTTTTGAAGGAGTAGGCTTTCAAAAAACGTACGGAATAGATAAAATATAATAATAAAGATTAGAAGAACAATACTGTGAATGCTTTTCAAGCATTCACACTAATAATAACTAGAAAATGCATTTTCTGAAGAAACTGCAGTGTGAATGCTTGAATCTGAATGTATGGACTGAAATGAATTAATTGCTGAATTTTGAGTTAAAAATTTTGAACGAGATAAAAAAAAAAAAAACAACCTGAATTTAACCTGAAAACAACAGTGCTGAACTGCTAAAAGCTGAAGGTTACACAGAAGAAGAAGTTGGAAAAAAGCTGAAAATGTTTTAATTGTAAATTAGAAAAACCTAAGAAATGAGAAAAGAACATTTAGAGTCAGAAAACATCTGAAAGAATATTAAAAGGTCATATTCTTTGAATCACTGAATGACTAAAATGTGATCCCTCCACTTGGACCCACACAGTTTAAAAAGTTTACATCTCTGAGCTTTGAAAGACAAGATGTTGGAAAAAGAACAACGATGGCGACGTTTTGAGGGTAAAATGATGGCTTTAACACTGTGGACACAGCAGCAGTTGAAAGAGAAGTGTTTAAGATGAATCTTGGTACAGTGGCAGAGAGAGCTCGTTAAGCAGGCAGGTGTGAGCCTGGTTGCTATAGTGACCGCACCCAATGGCTCCATACACACGCACACAGACATGCACCTCACTTTTGCTGCTTAAAATGAACAGAAAAGTCAGGCCGAAACAAATCGCTCCCAAATGAAAAGTAAAAGTCGTATTGACAAAATTCTTTCACCGTGAGCGACAGCAATGTCTAGTCTACCTAATTCTCAGTTTTCATGCCTGTGGAGCTTATTATATGGACGTGGTGACAGTGTAAAAACACCATGCTCTTCTGATTTTCAAACGAACCTTCTGAGCCATTTTAACATTAGAGTCTATGGAAGAGTTGGAGGGAGGAGGCTGTGCATTGGTGACATTTATGAAAGAACCATAACACCTAGGACAATAGTAAACACATTGGATGAAAGAGGACAGCCATGGCTACGTTTTGAGGGTAAAATCATACCTGTAGAGCAAACGCTGCGGACACAGCAGCAGTTTTAAAAAAGATTTTAAGATTAATTTTTTTGCTCCTCTCACTCTAGCAGTTGAGCTGCCTCACTCTAGCCCCAACATTCCGTCCCATACACACCCATTATAAACTCTGAAACGGGTGAAAAAACATCATGAAACTTAAACTGGAACTGAAGAAAAAGTATAATAGATATTGAAAAGATAAATACAAGTTGAATAGTTGAATGTCTTGTCTTCGTTTTAAAGTTTGAATGGTGGCTCTATGTCAATGTATGTGGAAGTAGTAAGAGTTTAAAAATGAGTAAGTTGAATGAGGATTTGAAGGGTCTCCCCATTGAAATACATTATAAATTTTTGTTGAATAAAGTTGAATAAAATTAAAAATATAAATGTTAAAAATATGAAAAATAGAAGCAGTGTTGTCCAAAAGAATAGGAATCTAACGGTGTTTGAATGGTTTTTCTAAGTTGAACGGTTTTGAAGTTATAGGATTACAAAAAACGTACGGAATACAGAATAAAATATAACTAGAAAGTGCATTTTCTGAAGAAACTGCAGTGTGAATGCTTGAATCTGAATGTATGCACTGAAATGAATTAATTGCTGAATTTTGAGTTAAAAATATTGAATGAGATTAAAAAAACAGAAAAAAAAAAAGAATTTAACCTGAAAACAAAGGTGCTGAACTGCTAAAAGCTGAACGTTACACAGAAGAAGAAGTTGGAAAAAACTGAAAATGTTTTAAATGTAAATTAGAAAACCCTAAGAAATGAGAAAAGAACATTTAGAGTCAGAAAACATCTGAAAGAATATTAAAAGGTCATATTCTTTGAATCACTGAATGACTAAAATGTGATCCCTCCACTTGGACCCACACAGTTTAAAAAGTTTACATCTCTGAGCTTTGAAAGACAAGATGTTGGAAAAAGAACAACGATGGCGACGTTTTGAGGGTAAAATGATGGCTTTAACACTGTGGACACAGCAGCAGTTGAAAGAGAAGTGTTTAAGATGAATCTTGGCAGAGTGAGAGAGAGAGCTCGTTAAGCAGGCAGGTGTGAGCCTGGTTGCTATAGTGACTGCACCCAATGGCTCCATACACACGTACACAGACATGCACCTCACTTTTGCTGCTTAAAATGAACAGAAAAGTCAGGCCGAAACAAATCGTTCCCAAATGAAAAGTAAAAGTCGTATTGACGAAATTCTTTCACCGTGAGTGACAGCAATGTCTAGTCTACCTAATTCTCAGTTTTCATGCCTGTGGAGTTTATTATATGGACGTGGTGACAGTGGAAAGACACCATGCTCTTCTGATTTTCAAACGAACCTTCTGAGCCATTTTAACATTAGAGTCTATGGAAGAGTTGGAGGGAGGAGGCTGTGCATTGGTGACATTTATGAAAGAACCATAACACCTAGGACAATAGTAAACACATTGGATGAAAGAGGACAGCCATGGCTACGTTTTGAGGGTAAAATCATACCTGTAGAGCAAACGCTGCGGACACAGCAGCAGTTTTAAAAAAGATTTTAAGATTAATTTTTTTGCTCCTCTCACTCTAGCAGTTGAGCTGCCTCACTCTAGCCCCAACATTCCGTCCCATACACACCCATTATAAACTCTGAAACGGGTGAAAAAACATCATGAAACTTAAACTGGAACTGAAGAAAAAGTATAATAGATATTGAAAAGATAAATACAAGTTGAATAGTTGAATGTCTTGTCTTCGTTTTAAAGTTTGAATGGTGGCTCTATGTCAACGTATGTGGAAGTAGTAAGGGTTTAAAAATGAGTGAATTGAATGAGAATTTGAAGGGTCTCTCCATTGAAATACATTATAATTTTTTGTTAAATAAAGTTGAATAAAATTAAAAATATAAATGTTAAAAATGAGAAAAGTAGAAGCATTCATGTCCAAAAGAATAGGAATCTAACGGTGTTTGAATGGTTTTTCTAAGTTGAGCGGTTTTGAAGGAGTGAGATGCCAAAAAACGTACGGAATATATAATAATAATAATAATAATAATAATAAAGATTCGAATAACAATACTGTGAATGCTTTTCAAGCATTCACACTAATAATAATAAAGATTCGAA